>NC_058134.1:56059583-56204337 GCF_016433145.1 Gracilinanus agilis | reverse complement strand
TTTCTCTCTCTCTCTCTCTCTCTCTCTCTCTCTCTCTCTCTCTCTCTCTCTCTCTCTCTCTCTCTCTCTCTCTCTCTTTCTCTCTCTCTCTCTCCTCTCCTCTCCTCTTATTCCTTCTCCCTCCCCCAACCCTTCAATGTGAGCAACCTAGCTTAAAAGGGCCAAGACTGCTTACTGTCTGCACTTAGATGCCTTCTCTTCTTTCTAAGGTCTTATGAACTTGCTCAGGCTCTTGGTTTCATAGATGTTACCACTATAGTCTCTCTGTGGAGCTTCCCATTTCTCAGAAGCTTCTGTTACTCTTGACCTTGACCTTGTTTTTTAGGCATAGTCCTATGGCAAATTAATGAAGACAATTTTTGTGGACTGTAATTTCCTGGGAAATGGATTTTTTTCTTTAGATATATAACTATTAGTTTGAAATGTGTGCTTTGATGTATTTCTCAGTGTAGGATTACATTGATGCTGATGAATTGCATTCAAGAAGAACTTTTCCATTTTGTATTCCTATCAAAATAAAATAATTATGATTATTATAGGATTTAAAAGTTAAAATGCACTGAAAATATAATCTAGTCCAAATTATTCATATTTACATATGAGGAAAATTAAAATTAGGTTAAGGACTTGGCAAACTTAAATGGACAAGCAAAAGAGCTAAAACTCAAACCCAAGTATTTTCACAAATTCAGTGCACTTCACAATACATTACATTACCTACCACACATAATATGCATTAGATGTTGAATGAATTTTTGTTGAAAGAAAAGATTCTTAAAATATCTATCAAAAGAGCTGTCATTTTACAAAAATGTTCATATATGCTGACACATTTAAATTAGGAAAATTGAGATGACTACATAGTATTAAATAGGAAAGAATGCATCTATTCAGAGACAAAATAGACAAGTTCTGTTGAGCTCAAATTGAACTTTTTTCTATCTACCCTTCTCCTCTCTTTTCCCCCCTTAGTAATTTATCTACTTTGCACTGTATTTACCATTAGCTCGCCCATATAAATGATCCAAACACTTCAGTTCTTTTGCTTTTATTTCTTAATATGTATTGTGATTGTACTTTATATTACTTGGAAATTTCATCTCACTTTCAATTCTCAAGTCAATTCATCAAGCATTTATTAGACATCTACTGTGTGCAAGATTAGAGTTGTCCACCAGTTAACATGTAATTGGCACAGCCAGGAGTTTAGTGCAAAAGCTTATTACTTTTTGTTTGAAGGATCTTTATTTTTATAGGAACCTGATGTTACAACTGGTCACATTGGGGTTCATGGAGTAATAGCTGATAAATCCCAAGGTAATGGGCCAGTAAGTTTCTACCTGGTTGCTGGGTAAACAAATACCATTAATGTTAAGTGCAAGGAAGGCAGAATCCCATCCAAGTATTGGTCAATGAACTTGTGTGTGTGTGTGTGTGTGTGTGTGTGTGTGTGTGTGTGTGTGTATTAGTTTCCCAGTTTACATCTCCTGCAAATTTATTATTTTCCTTTTTGATCATATTAGCTTATCTGATAGATGTCTCAGAATTAGTTTAATTTACATTTTTCTAATCAATAGTGATTTGGATAACTTTTTTTCATGACCATAGACAGTTTTAATTTCATCATCTGAGAACTGCCTGTTCATATCCTTTGACTTTCTATCAATTGCAAAATGCTTTTTATTCTTATAAATTTGACTCATTTCTCTATATATTTGAGAAATGAACCCTTTGTCAGAGACACCTACTATACACATTACTCCCATTTGTTATTTCTTTTCTAATCTAAGTTGAATTGTTTTTATTTGTATAAAAATTTTTAATTTAATGTAATGAATTTTTGTTATGTTCTCTATGTTTTATTTGATTATAGATTCTTCCCTTATCCATAAATCTAACAGGTAAACTTTTCCATGTTACTCTAATTTCTTTATGATATAATCCTTTATTTCTATTTCAAGTGTGCATTCTTACTTTATATTGGAGTAAAGTATGAGAGGTTGGTCTATGCCTAATTCCTACCATATTGTTTTCCAATTTTCCCAGCAGTTTTTGTCAGATACTTAATTCTTTGGGTTCATCATAAACTAGGTTACTATGCTCATTAACCACTATGTGTTGATTTCCTAACCTATTCCATTGATCCATTACTCTATTTCCTAGCCAGTACAAACTTGTTTTGATGATTACCCCTTTGTGGTATAGTTTGAAATCTGGTAGAAGTAGACCTCTATCCTTCATTTTTTTTTCATTAATTCCCTTGATAGTCTTTTGTTCTTCCATATAAAGAGGACTAACTAGAGAATGTTTTATAAGGCCTTTCCATCTCTTTAGAACATTTCACACAGTACCCAAATGGGCAGGGTGGAGGTCCAAAAGTCTTTCTTGCCCATGCTGACATTCGTCAGGCCACATGGGTAGAGATCCTCTGGTCAGGCAAGTACATGTTCTGAAATTTTAATTTTTTAATTATATCTTTATTTTATTTTAATAACAAATTTAGATATAAGTTTTCCAAAATTATATGATTGATGTTGTCTCCCTCCTTTCTTCCGTCCCCCACTCCCAGGGTGGACAAGCAGTTCAATCTGGGTTGTGCATGTATTATCACTCAAAACATATTTCCATATTATTCATTTTTGTAAGTGAATAATCTTATAAAACCAAAACCCCAAAACATATACCCAAATGAACAAGTGATAAAGTAT
Organism: Gracilinanus agilis; assembly: GCF_016433145.1. Taxonomy (NCBI): domain Eukaryota; kingdom Metazoa; phylum Chordata; class Mammalia; order Didelphimorphia; family Didelphidae; genus Gracilinanus; species Gracilinanus agilis. Next base: position 56,201,629 of record NC_058134.1, on the reverse strand, counting down.
GTGCTTTCATTTGTATTTATATTCCAATAGTTCTTTCTTTAAAGGTGAATAGCATTCTTTTTCATAAGTCCCTCAGAATTTTCCTGGATCATTATATTGTTATTGGTTCATGTTAAGTCTTTCCAGTTCTTTCTGAAATCATCCTGTTCATCATTCCTTCACCATCATATATCACAATTTGTTCAGCCATTCCCCAATTGGGGGACATTCTTTTGGTTTCTAATTCTTTGCCACCACGAAAAGAGCAGTTATAAATATTTTTGTACAAATAGGTCCTTCCCCGTTTTTATCTCTTTGGAATACAGACCTGGCAATGGCATTGCTGGATCAAAAGGTATGCATTCTTTTTTTTATACCCTTTCCTTCCACTTTAGAGTCAGTACTATATATTGGTTCCAAGCAGAAGAGTGGTAAGGGTTAGGCAATAAGGGTTAAGTGATTTGCCCAGGGTCACATAGCTAGGAAGTGTTTGAAAACAGATTTGAACCCAGTACCTCCCTTCCCTAGGCCTGACTCTCAATCCACTGAGCTACCCAGCTATCCCTGGATGCATTCTTTTAAAGTCCCTAGGCATAATTCCAAATTGCCTTCCAGAATCAATTCACAACTCCACCAGCAAGGCATTATTGTCCCAATTTTGCCATTATTCCCTCCAACATGTATTATTTCCCTTTACTATCATTTTGGCCAATCGAATATGTGTAAGATGGTGCCTCAGGATTGTTTTAATTTGTATTTCTCTAATCAGAAAGGATTTAGAACATTATCTCATGTGATTCTTGATAGTTTTGTTTTCTTCATCAGAAAAGTACCTATTCATATCTTTTAACCTTTTTTATCAACTGGGAAATGACTTGGTTTCTTATAAATTTGATTTAGTTCTTTATATATTTGAGAAAATTGACCTTTATCAGACAAATATTTTATTTTAAAAATTTCCCAGTATATTGCTTCCCATCTAATGTTGGTTGCTTTGGTTTCGTTTGTGCAAAACCCCTTTTTAATTTAATATAATCAAAATTTTCATTTTATATCTTATAATGTTCTCTATCTCTTGTTTGGTCATAAATTCTTCTCTTCTTCATAGATATGACAGGTAAACTAGTCTACATTCTCCTAATTTACTTATAATGTCACTCTTTATGTTTAAGTCACATATGCATTTTGACCTTATCTTGGTATAGGGTATGAGATATTGATCTAAACCTAATTTTTCCATACTGTTTTCCTTATTATTTTATTTATTTTTCAGAAAAATTTTCTATGGTTACATGATTCATGTTCTCACTTTCCCCTTCACCCCACCAAAAAACTCCCCCATAGCCGATGTGCATTTCCACTGGTTTTAACATGTGTCATCCATCAAGGCCTATTTCCATATTATTGATAGTTACATTGGTGTGATAGTTTCGAGTCCACATCCCCAATCATGTCCGCATAAACCCATGTGTTCAAGCAATTATTTTTCTTCTGTGTTTCTACTCCTGTATTTTTTCCTCTGAATGTGGGTAGTGTTCTTTTCCATAAATCCCTCAGAGCTGTCCTGGGTCATTGCATTGCTGCTAGTAGAGAAGTCCATTACATTCGATTTTACCACAGTATATCAGTCTCTGTGTACAATGTTCTTCTGGCTCTGCTCCTCTCACTCTGCATCAATTCCTGGAGGTCTTTCCAGTTCATATGGAATTCCTCCAATTTATTATTCCTTTGAGCACAATAGTATTCCATCACCAGCATATACCACAATTTGTTCAGTCATTCCCCAATTGAAGGACATACCCTTGTTTTCCAGTTTTTTGCCACCACAAATAGCGTGGCTATAAATATTTTTGTACAAGTCTGTTTTTCTATGATCTCTTTGGAGTAGAAACCCAACAATGGTATGACTGGATCAAAGGGTAGGCATTCTTTTAGCTCTCTTTGGGAATCATTCCAAATTGTCATCCAGAATGGTTGGATCAGTTCATAACTCCACCAGCAATGCATTAATGTCCCAATTTTGCCACATCCCCTCCAAAATCAGAAGGGAAACAACAAACTGGGAAAAAAATCTTTATAACAAAAAACTCTGACAGAGGTCTAATTACTTAAATATACAAGGAGCTAAATGAATCGTATAAAAAATCATTCCCCAATTGATAAATGGGCAAGGGACATGAATGGGCAATTTTCAGATAAAGAAATCAAAAGTATCAATAAGCATATGAGAAAGTGTTCTAAATCTCTAATAATTAGAGAAATGCAAACCAAAACAACTCTGAAGTATCACCTCACGCCTAGCAGATTGGCTAAAATGATAGCAGGGGAGAGTAATAAATATAATACTGTTTTCCAATGTTGTCTAGCAGTTTTTGTCAAATAGTGAGTTCTTATCTCAAAAGCACAATTTAAGTTCTGATACTGCTAGGTCACCCATCCTTCAGATGTTTTTTTTTTCATTAGTTCCCTTCATATTCTTGACCTTTTTTTCTTCCACATGAATTTCATTATTACTTTTTCTAGTTCTATAAAATAGTTTTTGATAGTTTGATAGTTATGGCACTGAATGAGTAAATTAATTTAGGTTGGATTGTCATTTTTATGATATTAGCCCAGACCACCCATGAGCAATTAATGATTTTCCAGTTGTTTAGATCAAATTTTATTTGTGTGAAAAGTGTTTTGTAATTGTGTTCATATAATTCCAGTGTTTGTCTTGGCAAATAGATTACCAAATATTTTATACTATCTAAAGTGATTTTAAATTAAGTTTTTCTTTCTAACTCTTGTTGATGAATTTTCTTGGAAATATATAGAAATGCTAATGATTATATGAATTTATTATGTATCCTGCAATATTGCTAAAATTATTAATTATTTCAACTAGATTTTTAGTTGGTTCTCTAGGATTCTCTAAATATAACATCACATCACATGGAAATAGTCAAAGATTAGTTTTCTTATTGCCTACTTTAATTCCTTTGATTTCTTTTGCTTCTCTAATTCCTAAAGCTAGCATTTCTAGTACAATATTAAATAATAGTGCTGATAATGGGCATCCTTCCTTTACTCCTGGCCTTATTGGTATAAGATTAAAATTAATATCCAAATACTTCAAGTATTATATTTTATAATATATTTTATAAGAATTTATTAATAGTAACTTGAAGAAAAAGAAGAGTGACAGCCTTAGCAAAGAGAGATTTGCCTGCACTGCAAAAAGCGGGAAGAGAGAGTGAAAAAGGTGGAGTTGCAGTAAATTTATTTACAAAATGTAAGGACTAAAGTAGGGAAACGTAATTCAAGGAATTCTGGGAAAAGTAAAGGAATTCTGGGGAATGTAGTCCTGGGGTACACAATTCTATTTACATATTCCCTCCCTTCACCCCCTCCCAGATCCTTTGAAAGACTAGTTTCCCCAAGGGATCATTTAAACATAAGATATAACAAACTTAAAATAATAAAGATTTTAACTAAAGGCATATACCATACTGTAGTTTCTAAAGGGGAATTACAATACTTTGGGGATAAGAGGGAAACAAAAGAGAAAAAGAATAAAACCAATGATTGCTTTATTTCCAAAAAGCCAATTTGGGGACAGTCCCCTTTGGCATAAGAGTGTACATTCAAAATAAATGCATCCAATTCCCCACAGTGCAATTTACCACATCCCAAACTTTACTCTGGATCTTCTGGTGCAGTGTGTGGTTTCTGCAGGCATCTTCACGGAGCCTTCTCCAAACAACTAGTTCACTTTCTGGATTTAGGGAGGTAGTGTGTTTTTATCCTAAAATTACTCTCAAAAGAATTTAAATTTTGCATTATAGGATAATAATACATTCCCCCTGAGGAGACTATTGACAAACACAGGGATCACTCAGGGATGCATGGCTGAGTTATGAAGTATATGAATCAATTGGCAAAAGAAATTAAAAAAAACATAAAAAAATTCAAATAAAAGAGAAAAATAACTTCTGGATGAAATATAAAATATCAGAGTCTTATGTCTAAAAATTTTAAGTAAAGGAAAAATAAACCTATAAGAGGTCATTGAATGAGGGCCCAATTAAAGTGAGCTATGTCCCATAAGCCTGTAGTAGAAAGTATGCACTTACCCAAACAGCAACCAGGACTACAGAAAGTTCTCCATGCTATGAAAGATAGAAAAGGGACTAGATTTTAGCAGCAAATAGGAAATAGCATTCTCTGGTCTGGTTTTACCTTTTCTCTCAGGAATAGGGGAGCCAGGATGGCAGCAAAAGTGAGGTCCTTAATAGAATGTGGAATGGAGAAGAACTGCCTCTGACATATATCAAACAGCTACAACCTTGAACCTCAAATAAGTTAATGTCCTCTTGTCTTGGCTCAGAATTTCATCAATCCCACAGAGATTGTTTGGTCTCTTTGACCTTGTGCTTGATTGGCATTATGCAGGTTAGCTTTGTAATTCTTTGGCACTATACAGTGGCTCTTTTTGTATTCCCTTCTGGAATCAGACACAATTATTAAGCACAGTCCCATAACATTAAACAATGAATGGCAGATTTCTATAGGCTAAAGCTTTTTGGGTATACATTGATAGTAGGGCTAATGGACATTTTAAACTTACCCTAGTGCAAAATAAAAAAATAAAAAACCTTAATACTGGTAATATGTGCTTTGAGTACAAAAAATGAGAGAAGCAATGAAACTAAAATAGTATATTGCATATGAAAGGGAAAAGAATAATAATTTAAAAATGTTTTTAAAAACCAAAAATATATGGCTTACAATCAGTGACACACTGTGTTAGCCAAGGAGAGATAGAATACAAAGGCTTCTCATCCCAAAATGAGATCCATTTCCTTTTTAACTTGGACATTATCCACAGTGTGAGTGCAAATGATTTTTACAAAGTAACAGCTTTATAAAACAGTAGTATAGCAGGTAATGTACATTCAAAGAAGTACCAAAATCCCCCAAATCATAATAGCCCAGTTAATGACAATAGCAAACAAATACTATCATATAGGATTCACAAGTTGCTATATAACCACTTGCTGTGTGAAATTTTAAAAAAATCTATGAACTCATGGATACTTGTCACAAGTTCTACAGGTATAACAATCTTTAAGCCTTGGCTGAGAAACTTTTTAACAAAGTCCATTATTGCCATCATTTCAAAATGTGGCAGAGGAGTCCAGAAAAACACAAACTTCTGTACTGCTGATGAAAACCTTTTGGGTCTAAAATGTCACCAAGAACTTAGATCCTTCTGGTGGAAGGCTAGAATAAGCTAAAGAGTTACAAATATAAAAAACCCTCTTCAGAAGCTACTAGGCTTCACAGGAAAATCCTTCCCACCTCCTGGATGAGATTATAACCCATTATAGGGTAATTAAGCCACTTGGGTACCTCCCTCCCTCTGGTATGAGACTCTAACAGTGTAACAGACATGTCTCTAAAATGTCCCACCCATTACAGGTGGAGCTGAGGACTAAAAAGTAAAAATCACTTTGGATGTCTCATCCATTATATTTTTAATAAATGTGGAGATGGGAAAATACAACAGTGCCATTGCACTCCACTTCAGCTACTAATTGGACCCTTACCTCTTGTTACAAACAACTCAGAGGCAGGTAAATGATCAGTCAGAGGAATTGATGCTACTAGATATCAGAAAATCACTGAAGACCCCTTAAAATCAATTAAGATATTTAGCTCATTAAATTCTTTAAATGTTGTATACAGGTTGTAACCAGTCTAGTGGAGTCCATCTATCATCATTTATGTGACAATTAACAAATGCAAAAAGGAAAAAAGGCCATATAGCAACATGTGATCTCGATGGATCTAGGGAAAAACCCAGCATCCATAATGAGTTATGGTTTTGCCAGGAAAAGGGTTTGTGCAAGATAACTATGGGCTTTTACAATGGTATTTTTTTTAGTATAGTCATAGGGGAAGTACAAATACAGATTACGTAACAGCACATATAGCTAATAGCCAAAACACAGTAGCTGAAAATTACTTAGTGTAACAGAATAGTATTAGATCAGATGAATGTATATAAACTTAAAAAGCAAAATTAAATTTTAAAGCAAACACTCAGAAAATACAACAAGTTTGAGATGACACAGGCACTGAATTCAAAAGTCCTTTTCTCCAATTCCAATAAAGACTTGTTCACTATTAGGAGGGGAAGGAAACTGAAAAGAGTTAACATTAAGAAAACAATGGAGTCTGAAAAGGTTTAACAAATCACCTCTAGACTGTTAGAGGTTACTTCCCCTCACCAATGTGATCATCCATTTAGATTCCTTTGGTCACACCTCTGGAGTTCCCCATATAGGTACTGGGCAGAATGGGAAGAAATCTCTTATAGGATGTGTTGCAGAGACTGGGCAAGTCAAAATGATGAGGGAGTGTAGGGAAGTGAATATTCCCTCTGAATCCCAAGAGTACTCAAGCTAATTGCAAGGACCAGTGCACCCAGTAGCAGTAGTAAGAAAAGACACCCCAAAACTGGGAGCTGCATAAGCTCAGTAGGATTCTCTGTAAACAGGAACTATTTCAGATAGGCAGAAAAGCAGGCCATGCCTGCAATCTCTACTTCCTGTCTGTAGGTGGCGCTACCCAGGTATGTACTGACTAGGAGTAAAAGCCTCACAAAGAATGTTTGGGAGAAGAGCTCTGACTGCTCCCTTCTCCCCCAAACACACACAGATGAAACTAGTGGCCCCTTGATATTTCAGATTTAGCTTGAAGGCAAAACAAAAAAGAATTACTTGAAGGCAAAGAGAATGAAAAAAACCTTTTGGAGGTAGTTAAGAAGTTTTGAAAAGCCATTCTTCATCACCTCCTTCCTAGGGACAAAACTGCCAGGGAGAACAATAGTGTATTTGAATATGAAGGACAGAGTATCCCTTGGTGTTTTCAGTCAGGAGAAAAAAAAACTATTAGAGGCTTATTCCCCACCCCAAAAAAAAATTGGCTTCAAATCCACTGACTTTGTACCTGACCCCCCCACTAGGTTGAGTTTTAGGGTGGGCTAGCACCTCAGTAAGGTAAATGGGGTATGCAGCATTCATGCTCAGCTATGAGGCTGTTGCTAGGTTAAAAGGCCCTTAAGGTTTCAAGTTGGGAACCCATGTAGGAGAGGAGGAGAGGAGTCAGGGTTGCTTCTCCCAGGTGAAAGGAGTCAGGAGGGTTATAGGCTAATTTTAGCTAAAAAAAACAACAACAACTTCCAACAATCATAGTGAGCAATGACTATCCAGCTGCTTTCAATTTAAAGAGGAGGAAATGGGATTATGATCTCACCCTTCCCTCGGGAAAAAGTGGCAAGGATGGCAGGTGGGTTTGAATCAGCAGCAGTAAGAGGCAGCATCTGTAAGTAGCCATGGGGCAGAGAGCACCAGGCACATGGAGAGTCTCTCAACTCTCATGATGGGCATAGTTCTCATCACTGAGCAAACTTACTGTCTTTACTGAGAGGCTATCTGAGTAGAAATTTTGAGAATTCTTTTCCCAAAATGGTTGGCCAGAAATGTAAGATTAGAAATTAATATCCAAATACTTCAAGTATTATATTTTATAAGAATTTATTAATAATAACTTGAAGAAAAAGGATAATGATAGGCTTAGCAAAGAAAGAGTTGCTCAGACTGTGAAAAGTGGGAAGAAAGAGAGAAAAAGATGGGGTTATAGCAAACTTATTTACAAAATGTAAGGACTTAAAGTAGGGGACATAATTCAAGGAATTCTGGGAAAAGTAAGGGAATTCAGGGGAATGTAGTCCTGGGGTACACAATACCGTTTACACATTGGGAAGGCTTCTAACTTATCTCCATTGCAGATGATACTTGCTGATGACATTAAATGAATACTATTTATCATTTTAAAGGAAGGCCCTTTTATTCCTATGCTTTCTAGTGTTTCCAATTGGAATGGGTGTTGTATTTTGTCAAAGGCTTTTCCTGTACTTATTGAGATAATCATGTGATTTCTGTTAGTTTGATTATTGATATGGTCAATTATGCTCATGGTTTTCCTAATATTAAACCAGCTTGCATTCCTGGTATACATCTCACCTGCTCATAGTGAATAATCCTTGTGATATATTGCTGTAGCATCTTTATTAGTATTTTATTTAAGATTTTTGCATCAATGTTCAATAAAGAAATTGGTCTGTAGTTTTCTTTCTATGTTTTTGGTCTTCTTTCTTTCTATGTTTTTGGTCTTTGGCTGGCTTAAGTATCAGCACCATATGTGTAGTCATAAAAAGAATTTGGTAGGATCCCTTCTTTACTTATTTTGCCAAATAGTTTGTATAGTACTAGGTTTAATAGTTCATCAAATGTTTGATAGAATTCACTTGTGAATCCATCTGGCACTGAAGATTTTTTCTTGAGAAGCTCATTTATGACTTGTCCAATTTCTTTTTCTGAGATTGGATTATTTAATTATTTAATTTCCTCTTTTGTTAATCTAGGCAATTTACATTTTTGTAAGTATCCATTTCACATAGATTATGAGATTTAATGTCAATAAATGGGCAAAATAGCTCCTAATGATTACTTTAATTTCTTTCATTTTGATACTGGTAATTTGATTCTCTTCTTTATTTTTTAATCAAATCAACAAACACTATTTTTTTCATAAGACTAGTTACTAGTCCTATTTATTAGTTCAATAGTTCTTTAATTTTCAATTCAATTTTCCTTTGATTTTTTTAGGATTTTCAATTTAGTCTTTAATTAGGGATTTTTAATTTGTTCTTTTTCTATTGTTTTTAATTGCATGCCCAATTCATTGATCTGCATTTTCTCTATTTTATTGATATATACATTTTCACTTGAATACTACTTTGGCTGTATCCCATCAATTTCAATGTGTTGTTTCCCCACTGTCATTCTCTTCAATGAAATCAGTGATTGTTTCTATGATTTGTGCTTTGACCAACAAGTTTTGAAGAATTAGATTAGATAGTTTCCAATTAATTTTTAATTTGCCTCTTCATAACCCTTATTGATTATACTTTTTATCATTTTATGATATGAAAAATGTTGCATTTATTATTTTTGCTTTTCTGTGTTTGGTTGTGAAAGTTTTAAGCCCTAATGCATGGTCAATCTTTGTATACATACCATGTGTTGTTAAAAAGAAGATATATTCCTTTTTTATCCCTATACAATTTTCTTCAGATAGCTATTAAATCAAGCTTTTCTAAAATATCATTTACTTCCCCTCACTTCTTTCATATTTCTTTTTTGGTTAGATTTATCTTGTTCTGATAGAGGAAAATTGATGTCTCCCACTTGTATAGTTTTAGTATCTATTTCTTCCTTAATCTTCTTTAATTTCTCCCTTTAAAATCTGGATGCTAAAGTAAAAGGAGCAGAACCAGGAGAATTTTGTACACAGAGACTGATACATTGTGGCACAATCAAACATAATGGACTTCTCTACTAACAGCTATGCAATGATCCAGGGCAAATCTGAGGGATTTATGAGAAAGAACACTATCCACATCCAGAGAAAGAACTGTGGAAATAGAAACACAGAAGAAAAACATTGCTGATCACATTGTCCAATGGGGATATGACTGAAGATGTTGACTTTAAATGATCACCCCATCACAAATAGTAATAATATGGAAATAGATTTTGAACAATAATACATGTTAAAACCAGTGGAATTGCTTGTTGGGTACGGGAGTGGGGGGAAAGAGTTCAGGGAAAGAACATTAATCATGTAACCATGGAAAAATATTCTAAATTAATTTATTAAATAGAATTTTAAAGATCTGAATGCTATACCATTTTGTGTGTATATATATATTTCATTCTTTTTATTTGTTTTATTGTTTTTGATGTCTCATAAACTTATTAGCTTCTATTTGTCTGTGTCTAATTTTTATAGACTGAATTTCTTCCATGACCTTGTGATCCTCCTTTTCCATTTGGTCCATTCTAGTTTTCATGGCACTCTTTTCTTCATTGGATTTTGTGCCACTTTTTTCAGTTGACTAATTTTGCTTTGTAAGCTGTTATTTCCTTTTTGCATTACTTTCTTTTCTTTTTTCCATTTTCTTTAATCTATCTTATTTGATTTTTGAATTCTTTCTAAGTTCTTCCTGAGCTTGAGACCAATTCCTGTTTTTTTTTTTTAAGTTTTGCATGTGATTGCTTGGAAACATCATCTCCTATTAGTTCTTTGCTTTCATCCTTGCCCCCATATACAATTTCGAGCTCTAAGTGTTTTTCTGCTGTTTGCCCATTTCCCCAAACTTTTTTGCCTATGGACTGGGAAGTCTTAAAGCTAATTTCTGATTCTGTCTTATCTGCTGGCTTGCAGGGTTTACCCTGGGACTATGTCTTCAGTGCAGCTGTGAAGGCTTGAAAGTGCCCAGCATTATGGATATCCAGGCCTCATTGTGGACTGGTGCCAGGGCCTAGGACTTCAAGGTGTTGGTCTGAGATTTTCTTTTTCTGGGGTAGCTCCCATCCTGGCATCACACAGTTAGCCTACACATAATTACAGAACCTAGAGCAATAGGTGGAGAGGAGAAAGTTGTTGGCCAGCACTCCTCTGCATGCAGTTTTGTTTTCAATTCCCCATTATCCCATGAAAATCAACTCTTTCTGCCTACCTTTCAAGTTATGTTCAGTGGGAGAGTCCCCTCACACCTTCTTGCTGTTCATTTTTGAGTCCTGTCATTTTGAAGTGGTTTGTAAAGATTTGTTTGGAAGGAATATTAGAGTGGTTTTTGGTTTTTGTTACTACCAAGCTGCTCTGACAAATTTAAAGTCTAACACAGAACACACTTTATAAGTATGAAGTCTAATACAAGAAAGAATCTACTTATCCAACTTTAATTACTCTTAATTATGTTATGTATTAAGATAAATTGATTATCTTTAACTGAATAAAACTACATTGATATCTGATAATACAAAAGAAATAATTACTACCCCTATGGAAACACGTTAAAGTGAATGATACAGATTAGGAATTACCATAGGGGTAAAATCATTGATTTAAAATGGGCAGGGATCTGTACAAATAAAGTAGGAGTCAGATTATTTGGCACAGTCCCTAATCTCTTTTTCTTTCTAATTCTTCTTTTCATTGTTTTCTCTTATATTTTTAAATGGTATGACTTTTAATATTTATATTTTTAGAGAGCCAGTGTAGTATAGGGGAAAGAACACTGGATTTGGAGTTGGAGAGTCTGAATCTGAATCTGACTTTATCACTTAATAATGATGCAACCAAAGTTATTTCACTTTTCTGCATCTCAGTTTCTTTATATATAAAATGAGAGATGGCTTATATGAACTCTAAGATCCTTTTTATCTCTAAATCTTTTGTCTATTATCTATTTGCTATTTCTTCAACTATACATTAAAAATGCTCATCTAAACCATTTTTTTGCAAAACTGCTTTTGATTTTTCCCATCATTTCTAATTTTAAAATGCAATAATGATAATCATCATTAAAAGAACAGAAAAAACATCCAGTATTTCTATAGTGCTTAAAGTAAAAAGTGCTTACATATATTACATTTTTATCCAACAATAATCCTACAAGGGTAGATGCTATTACTATTGCCATTTTATAGAAGAGATTGAAACAAATAGAGGTTAAGTGATTTACCCAAGGTCACATAGCTAGTCAGCATTTAAGCCAGGATTTGAATTCCAGTCTTCCTGACTATAGGTCCAGAATTCTGTATCCATTGTGCCAACAATTTTTATGTTTGAGTCTACAAAGAAACTAGACTACTCTGTCATTTTTCTTTTTAGATCTTATCTAATGGTTGTGAATTTCCCCTTCATATTTTACACTTATTTACTTTAAAAATCCAGTGCCAGATAACTTTTGTTAATTATGGGTCTTTTATAAAGTTTGAGATCTTCTTTTCCAATTTTTTTATCATTTTAGCTAATTTCTTCATCTAAATATTGCTATTATTTTGTCTAATCTTAAAGTATGCTGATTATTTGATTAGAATAACAAAAACTGTAGAGGAATTTGGTTAATATCTTCATTTTTATTATATTGGTATAGCTCACTTTAAAATTCATATTCAATAATCACAAAAAAGTATATTGTGTAATTTTTCATTTTGTTTAGATCTAGAATTTCTCTTAGTTTATCTTTCTGTTAGATTTGTCAAGGTCTGAAACAATGGTGTTAAAAATCACCTACAATTATCTTATTAAATAGAGGTTTTGTAATTCAATTAGCTTTGTTTTACTGATTCACATGCTATGTCATTTGGTAAATGTATATGTATATTTAATATTGATATTGTTAACACTGACATTGATATTGAAAGTCAGCACAGTTTAGCAGATAGAGTATTAGTTTGGGAAAGAGGAGAGGCTGCGTTCAAATATAATATTTGATAATATCCTACTTGTATAAACAGGAGAGATTCATATACCTCTGTAAGCCTTAGTTTTCTCATCTGTCAAATGGGAATAAGAAAACCTTACAGAATTTTTGTGAGGATCAAATGAGATAATATGTACAAATTGTTTTGCAAAACTTAGTGTTATAGAATTATCAGGTATATTGTCATATTGCCTATAGTACCTTTTAGCATAACAGGTTTTATTTTTCTAGTATCTATTTTTCACAGTATCTATTTTTATTTTATCATATACTATATCCAAAATGAAAAAGTCACATAATCTCTCTCTTTTTCTTTCTCTATAGAATTTGATAATCATTCCTGTAGTGCTTACCTCCCTGTGTATATTTGAGGGGAAATGAGATAATAAATACAAAACACTTAAAAATGTCAAATTGTTATTTGCATATTTTTAACAAGACTCTTATACATTAGAGCATGAACTTTTAGAACAAGGTCTCAGTATTACTTGTGAATAAGTATTTGGTGAGTTAAAATGAATTTAACTATTTATATCTCCTGCACAGTTAACACTGCATAAGGTTATAGAGGTAAACCTGAATAGGATTACCAAAATCAAAATTAGAAAATAGTAGCCTAACATGATAGATCAGAATTTGGTTCTCCTTAACCTCTTATCCTATCATCTTTACAAGGTATTTCTCCAACTCTCATCTCATTGAGATTAGTATGCTAGTTAGATGAGAAAAAACCTCAATAACATCTTACTTCATTTTATAAAAGTTGGAAAATCATAGGAACATAGATTTAGAGCTTGAAGAAACGAGATAGGTCATCTGATTCAATCTCCCTCATTTTACAGATAAGGAACCCAAGATTGAGAGAGGATGGATATACTCAAAGTTATACAAGCATTCCATTACAAGGCATCTACTCAAAACTCAATGTTTTTTCTACTGTTTTGCAGTATTGATATTTGGAATGTTGGCAATACCTAATTAAGAAGCATAGCTGAATTTTTATCTAGGAATAAATTTCTATTTAAATTAAAACATTGAAGATCACACTTAAGGAAAAAACTATTTTGGGGGGGATTGCACAAATTACATTATTAAAAATCTTATATATATATATAAAATAGAGGAAGAACCAAAATGGCAGGAGAGAGGCACAGAAATCTTGAACTGCAGTGGGAAACCTCTCCAACCAATGTTAAAATAATGCTTCAAAACGAATACTAGAGAGACACAAACAACAAAGGGTTGGAATGAAGCAACTTTCCTGTAGAAAACAATTTGAAAGGTAGGTAAAAAGAGTCCCGTTACTCTGGGTTGAGAGGAGAATGCAACTCACAGCAAGGCAGTACAGTTCTCAGCAAGGCCACAATAAGAAATATTGGCATAAGCCAATAGAAAGCCCCACAACTATCCTGCTCCTACTGCTCCAGGTTTGGAATCTAGGGCCAAGTCGACTTTACATAAGCAAAGAGTAGAGCACCCTACGTCCACCACTTGAAGTTCCAAGCCCTACAACAAACCTACAGTGAGAACCTGAATCACAGTACAGGGCATTCTATAGTGTGCGTTGGTGTAGACCAAGAGTGAGGTTTGGACCCCCTGACCAAGCTTCAGTATAAAGCACTTCACAGTGTCCCTAGTGGATATAAGTCCAAGGAGAAACTCAGAACTCCTGACCAAGCCTACAATGAAGGCCTGTACCCCAGCCCAAATCAGTCCTTGGTGTACCTGGCTAAGTGTGAGTCAAGAATGAAGCTCTGGGTACTGGCACAAGGTAGCTAACAGTGCTCTGAGCCCTGCAAGCAATCAACAGTCACTGGACAGACTGGATCAGTAGTGGGGGAAGGGGGGTTTCAGAGCACTCAGACCATAGGCCATAGTACCATCTTGGAAGAACTGAAATTTACAGAAACATAGAACTACAGCTGAGGGGAAGAGCAAGGAAAAAACTAAAGTTTAAGAAAGTAGCCCCTCTATCTTGAAGAACAGAGCTGACCTTTTTATGCAAAAATAAAAGTTAAGAAAAAAGTCTAGGAAAGTAAGTAAACATTAAATAAAACACCTAACCATAGAAAATTATTATGGAGACAAAGATTAGCAAGGCACAGACTCAAAAGGGGATAGTGAGATCAAAGCAACTGCTCACAAGACTTCAAGGAAAATGGAAATTGGACTCTCAGGTTTTGGAAAAGATCATAAAAGCAATGAAGAATCAAATAAGAAAGACAGAGGAAAATTGGGAAGAGAAATGAAAGTGATATAAGAAGAAAATAATACCTTATAAAGCAGAATTGGCCAAATTGAAAAAGAGATTCAAAATATGATAGAAGAAAATAATTTCTTAAAAAATTAGAGTTGGACAAGTAGAAGCTAATGACTTCATGAAATTCAAGAAACAAAACAAAATCAATAGAATAGAAAAAATAGAAGAAAATGTGAAATATCTCATTGAAAAATAACCGACCTGATAGATTCAGGAGAGACAATTTAAGAATTACTAGACTACCTGAAACTAATGATTAAAAATAAACAAAAAACCTAGAATCCATATTACAAGAAAATATCAAAGAAAACTGCCCTGATATTCTTAAACAAAAGGGCAAAATAGAAATTGAGGACATCTAGATATCTCGGGCAGGCCTAGAGATAGGAAGTCCTAGGTTCAAATCTGGCCTTAGACACTTCCTAGCTGTGTGACCCTGTGCAAGTCACTTAACCCCCATTGCCCAGCCCTTATTACTCTTCTGCCTTGGAACAAATACATAATATTGATTCTCAGAGAGAAGGTAAGGATTTAAAAAAAATAAATTGAAAGAAACTACTGATCACTTCCTGAAATAAATCCCCAAATGATAATACCAGGATTATAACCAAATTCAAAAATTCTCAGGCCAAGGAAAAATACTGCAAGTAGTCAGAAAGAAATAATTCAAATATAATGGAACCACAGTCAGGATTACATAGGACTGAGCAGCTTCTACATTAAAGGATTGGAAGGCTTGGATTATGATATTCCAGAAGGCAAAAGAAGTAGGTTTACAACTGAGAATCAACTACCCAGCAAAACTGAGGATATTCTTTCAGAGGGAAAAAATGGTCATTCATTTAATAAAATAGAAGATTTCCAAATATTCCTGACGAAAAGATCAGGCTTGAACAGAAAATATGATGTTCAAATATAAGACTCAAAAGAAGCATCAAAAAGTAAACAAGAAAGAGGAAATTTAAGGGATTCAATAAGATCAAACTCTTTATATTGCTACATGAAAGATGATATTTGTAATTCTTAAAATAGTTATCATTATCAGAGCAGTTAGGAGTATACACAGATAAAGGGTTAGGGAATAAGTTGACTAGGATGACATGATATGCAAAAAAAAATAGAAGTATGAAAAAGAGTATTACACTAAGAAAAGATGAAGGGGTAGAATTGGGGTAAATTATCTCATTCAAAGAGGCACAAAAAACTATTACATTAGAGGAGAGGATGAAGGTAATGATGGACAATGCTGAAACTTTACTCTCATCCTAACTGGCTCAGAAAGGGAATAATAACCATACTCATTTGGGTCTAAAATCCTGTCTTATGCTATTGAGAAATAGGAGAGGAATGGGATGGAGATAGTTAATAGAAGGAAGAGGGAAATGGGAGGTAGTAATTAAAAGCAAAATACTTATGAAGAAGGAGAGAGTAAAATGAAAAAGCAGAAGTAAAAGGAAAAAATAAGATGGAGGGGAATGCATAGTTGAAAATCATAACTGTGAATGTGAATGGGATGAACTCATCCATAAAATGGAAGCAAATCACAGAGTATATTAAAAACCAGAATCCTGTGATATGTTGCTTATAAGCAGCATATTTGAGGCAAGGATACTTACACAGAGTAAAGGTAAGAATCTGGAGTAGAACTTATAATGATTTAGTTGAAGTAAAGACAGCAGGAGTGGTATTCATAATCTCGGTCAAAACTAAAGCAAAAAATAGATCTAATTAAAAGAGATAAGGAAGAAAATTACATCTTCATCAAAAGGTGCCATAGGACAATAAAGTAATAGCAGTACTGAAGACATATGCACCAAATGGCATAGTATCCAAATTTTTAAAGGAGAAATTAAATGAAAAGAGTAACTTTACTAACAATGAAAAGGAAATTAAAGCAATCATTAGGACACATTTTGTCCAATTACATGCCAATAAATCTGGAAATCTAAGGGAAATGGAGTAATATTTATGAAAATATATAAATTGCTCACATTCACAAAAGAGGAAATAGAATACTTAAATAACCCCATATCAGAGAAAGAAATTGAACAAGTCATCAAAGAAATCCCTAAGAAAAAATCCCTAGGGCCAGATGGATTCACAAGTAAATTCTATCAAACATTTAAATAACAATGAATACAAATATTATATAAACTATTTTTGGAAAATAGGCAAAGAAGGGCTCCTACCAAATTCTTTTCATGACACAAATATGGTGCTGATACCTAAGCCACAAAGAGCAAAAACAGAGAATGAAAATTATAGGTCAATTTCCTTAATGCATATCTGTGCAAATATTTTAAATAAAATACCAGCAAGGAAAGTAGGTAATACAATCACAGAAATCATTCACTATGAGTATATGGGATATATACGAGGAATGCAGGGCTAGTTTAATATTAGCAAACTACCAATTGGCCATATCAATAACCAAACTTACAAATCACATGATTATTTCAATAGATGCAGAAAAAGCCTTTGACAAAATAAAATATGAAACACCCATTTATTCCTATGCTTTCTGGTGTTTTTAATAGAAATGGTATTAAAACACCAGAAAGCATAGGAATAAAATGGGTCCTTCCTTAAAATGATAGTAGTATATATCTAAAACCATCAGCAAGTATCATTTGCAATAAGGATAGATTAGAAGCCTTCCCAATAAATCAAGGGTGAAGCAAAGATGCCCATTATTGCCACTATTATTCAATTTTGTAGTAGAAATGCTAGGTTTAGCAATATGAGAAGAAAAAGAAATGGAAGGATTCAAAGAAGTCAATGAGAAAACTACACCATCACTCTCTGAAGATGATATGATGGTATACTTAAAGAATAAACTTAAAAATCTAGTTGAAATAATAACTTTAGCAAAGTTGCAGGATGCAAAAGAAACCTACTTAAATCACCAGCATGTCTGTATATTAATAAAAAAGTCCAGCAGCAATAGAGAGAAAAAGAAATTCCATTTAAAATAACTCTACACAATATAAAATACCTAGGAATCTACTTGTCAAGACAAACAGGAATTAAATGAACAGAGGTACAAAACACTTCTCACACAAGTCAAGTCAGATCTAAATAATTGGAAAAACTAATTGCTCATGGGTAGGCCAAGTTAATTTAATGAAATTATAATCCTATTGTAATAATGAAAGTAAAATATTAAATGTAATATTAATTTTAAAGAAAGATTGTGGTTGCCGCTTATAAAATTAACTCTCAAGTCACGAGTCTGTTAGTAGTTCTTAACAATTAAGTTTTAATCAAAATGGAGATAAAGTAAAAAAGAGGGACATGTGGGAAGGAGACAGAAAATATTACCTAGCTAAAATAACCTAAGCTGAATTAGGAAGCTGAAAGCAGAAGACCACCAAGCTGCTTAAGTCCACAAAAGCCCACCAGCACACAGCAGGCACCAGAGCTCTGGTCCCACTGTGTTCCACCAAAGCCTTAACCCTGAAAGACCTCTGCATCCCACAATGAAAGCATGAAAAATGAGATGTGGGTAGGAGGAGCTTGGGGAGGACAAGCCTTGGGAGTGGATTCTATATACACACTATCTAAATTACTTTGTTTATTCAGTGCAATACCAAACTACCAAAAATGCTTTATATAACTACAAAATTCATCTGGAAGAACAAAAGTTCAAGAATATCAAGGGAATTCATCAAAAAATGTGAAGGAAAGTGACTTATCAGTACCAGATCTCAATCTGTACTATAAAATAGTAACCATAAAACAATCTGGCATTGGCTAAAAAATAGAATGGTGGATCAATGCAATAGATTAGATACATAATATATAAATGTATATGACCTTAGCAATCTAATGTTTGGTAAATCCAAAGATCCAAACTTTTGGAATAAAAACCTACTATTTGACAAAAACTTGTGGGAAAACTGGAAAACAGTATGGCAGAAATTAGGTATATGATAATATCCCATACTCTATACCAAGATAAGGATAAAATATGTATATGATTTAGACATAAAGGATGATACCATAAGTAAATTAAAGAAACATAGAATATTTTACCTATCAGATCTATGGATAAGGGAAGAATTTGTAAGCAAACAAACATTATGAAATATAAAATGAATAATTTTGATCATATGAAATTAAAAAATATATACAAATAAAGCCAATGTAACAAGATTAGAAGGAAAATAACCAAATTGCAAAATAATGTGGAAACAGAGGCTCATGAACTAAAATAAGAAAACAGTTCCTTGAAAGCCAGAATTGCTCAGCTTGAAAACAAGGCAAAGAAAGTGAAAGATAACCTACAAAGAAAAACAGTCTAAAAGGAAAATGATGATCAAAAAGCCAGGGATAAAATTCAGTCTTTAAAAATTAGAATCCAACAACTAGAAGCAAATGACTTCACAAGGCAGAAAGAGTCTATAAAACAAAATTAAAAGAATGAAGAAATTGAGGAAAATATGAAACACCTCATTGATAAAACAACAGACCTAGAAAATAGATTCAGGAGAGACAATTTAAGAATTATTGGACTACTGGAAAATTATGACAAAAGAAAAAGCCTGGACATCATTCAAAAAGAAATTATCCAAGAAAACTGCTCTGATATTCTTGATTAAGAGGGTAAAGTAGAGATTGAAAGAATCCAAAGATCATCTCCTATATTAAATCCCCAAATGACAATGCCCAGGAATGTTGTGGCCAAGTTCAAGAACTTCCAGATTAAAGAAAAGATATTACGAGCTGCTAAAAATAAAACATTCAGATATCATGGAGCTACATGTTATCCTAACTGGACCTGGCTGCATCCATGCTGAAGGACTAGAAGGCATAGGACATGATATTCTGAAAAGCAAGGGATCTAGGTCTACAACCGAGAATCAACTACCCAGAAAAATTGACTATATTCTTGTAGGGGAAATATGGTCATTTTAAAAAAAAGAAGACTTCCAAGCATTCTTTCTTATTATTCCTTTTTTTAACCCTTGTACTTTGGTGTATTGTCTCATAGGTGGAAGATTGGTAAGGGTGGGCAATGGGGGTCAAGTGACTTGCCCAGGGTCACACAGCTGGGAAGTGGCTGAGGCCAGGTTTGAACCTAGGACCTCCTGTCTCTAGGCCTGACTCTCACTCCACTGAGCTACCCAGCTGCCCCTCCAAGCATTCTTAAAGTAAAGACCTGACTTAAACTGAAAGCCTGATGCCTAAACACAGAACTCAAGAGAATCACCAAAAGGTAATTAAGAAAAGGGAAAACAAATTAAGGGGCCCAATAAGTTCAAATGATTTGTATTCCCATAAGAAAAGATGATATTGGTAACTCTTAAAAATTGTTACTATCATCAGAGTAGCAAGAAGTATACTTAGAGGGTTCGGTGACAAACTGTATAAGATATGTCAAAAATATATTAAAAAACTAGGGGTAAAAAAAAGAGAAGAAAATACTAAGAGAAATGGGAAAAGAGATAAAATGGAGTAAATATATATTTCATAAAGAAGGCATGGGGCTAATAGGGGAGAAGACCAATACAATGGATGGGTGGAAGAGGTTGGCAACAGGTAATACTTAAATCTTATACATATTGAAATTGACTCAGAGAGGGAAGAACAATCAGATCCATTGTTCTGAGAGAATTGTTGTTCAGAGAATTGCATCATGCCCTATTGAGAAGTAGAAGGGTAATAAATGGGCTGGTGGGTAGGAGAGCAATACAAGGGAGGGAGAGGTTAGGGGGTTGTTTAAAAGGCACTATAGTAAGAGGGAAATAAATAAGAGGGAAGGGAGTGGGAAGGGGAGCACATTAGGGAGGGGAAAAGGGAGAGACTGACTAAAAGCATAAAGTTGGAGGGGAGGGTAAAAGGGATAAGAGAAAAGGCAGAAGCAAAGGAGAAAGTAAAAATGGAGGAGAATACACAGACAGTAATCATAACTGCGAATTTGAATGGGATGAACTCACCAATAAAAAGGAAGCAGATAGCAGAATGGATTAAAAATCAGAACCCCACCATATGTTGTCTATGATAAACACACTTGAGGCAGGTAGACATGCACAGGATAAAAGTAAGAGGATGGAGCAGAATTTATTAGGCAGCAACTGAGACAAAGAAGGCAGGAATAGTGATTATGATCTCAGACAAAGCCAAAACAAAACTAGATCTGATTAAAAGAGATAAGGAAGGCATTTACATCTTGATGAAAGGCATTCTAAGTAATGAAGAAACATCAATACTCAACATATATGTACTAAATGGTACAGCATTGAAATTTTTAAAGGAGAAACTAAAGGAGCTTAAGGAGGAAGTAGATAGTAAAACCATACTAGTGGGGGACCTCAACCTTTCCCTATCAGAACTAGATAAATCAAACCAAAAATAAAAAAGAAATAAGTAAGGGAAGTTAATGAAATGTTTGAAAAATTAGAGCTAATAGATATCAGGAGAAAAACAGGGATAAAAAGAAATATGCCTTGCTTTCAGCAGCTCATGGCACATATACAAAGATTGGCCATGTACTAGGGCATAAAAACATTGCAAACAAATGTAGGAAAACAGAAATAACGAATGCAATTTTCTCAAACCATAATGCCATAAAAATCATAATGAATAAGGGCTTGTGCAAAGGCAGATTTAAAATTAATTGAAAACTAAATAATCTAATTCTTCAAAACTGGTGGATTAAAGAGCAAATCAAAGAAACAATTACTGATTTCCTTGAAAAGAATGACAATGAGGAAAAAACTTATCAAAATATATGGGATACAACCAAAGCAGTCCTTACAGGAAAATTTACATCCTTGAGTGCATATATCAACAAATCAGCAAGGGAAGAGGTCAATTAATTGGGCATGCAACTCAAATATATGGAGAACTGATTCAAATTCATAAGACCACAAGTCATTCTCCAATTGACAAATGATCAAAGTATATGAACAAGTAATTTTCAGATGAAGAAAACAAAGCTATTAACAATCATATGAAAATGTTCTAAATCACTCTTGATTGAATAAATGCACATTAAAACAACTCGAGTACCACCTCATACCTGTCATATTGGTCATTATGATGGTAAAGGAGAATGATGAATGTTGGAGGATATGTAGCAAAATTGGGACTCTAATGCATTGCTGGTAGAGCTGTGAACAAACTGATCCAACCATTCTGAAGGGCAATTTGGAGCTATTCCCAAAGGCTATAAAACTGTGCATACTTTTTTATACTATAAATACCACTACTACATCTGTATACACAAAAAAAAGAAAGAAAGAAGAAAAATCCAAGTAAGGCGAAAACACCTACTTATATGAGAATATTAAAAGCAGCTTTTTTTTTTATGGTGGCAAAGAATTAGAAATTGAGGAGATGCTTATCAATCAGGGAATGGTTGAACAAATGTTGGTATATAATGTGATAGAATACTATTGTGCTATGTGAAATGATGAGCAGAATGATTAAAAAAAAAACAACTTTGAAAGACATGCATGGATTGAATCACAGTGAAATAAGTGGAACCAGGAGAACTTTGTACATAGCATCAGCAATATTATATGATGATCTACTGTGAGTTTTCCACACTACCAAGGTTAACAAATAACAGCATTAATATTTTTCATAGGATTCCTGCTACATAATAAAAATAATACAAATACAGTTCTCTTAAAACAAGAAAATAATTTTTAAAAGAAGTGGAAACTTAAGATTATTTCAGAATGAGCTTATTTCATAAACAATGGGGGGTCTTTTGCAACTTGAATGACAACTAAAGTAGACCATTATCTCTCTTATGATCACTAAATTATAATTTTGTTAAATAGAAATTTCATTATTTCTTGAGGCATTGTCAAGTAACTACATGTAGAGTCCAGTTCCTCTTATGCAAAAATAGCAGGACATCTTCAATATAAATTAAAATAATAAGAAAATGAGAGAAAATAAAGACATCCTCATAAGGAAAATATCCAATGAATAAAAAAAGTTCAAAGAATTTTTTTAGAGTTTCTTATATATGATATCCCAAAAGTGTTAGTACAGCTTAAAACTTATTCAGAGTGTCTCAAAACTATTGGTCTTTTGGTAAATCCTGCACAATGTAGAAATATCATAAAGTAAAAGAAAACTAGGCAGTGGGGGAGGAACACTGAAATAAAGGAATAATTCTGTAATAACTAAAACTAAACTTCCAGAAAAAAGTCTTCCAAAATTATTTAAATGCTTAATAAACATTAAAAATTCAAATGATAAGGAAGAAAATTAGAGTTCTTAATGAAGAATTAATTCTAAAAGAAAATCAATGGCAGAGAAGCCAAGAATATTTGTTATAAAATTCTTGAATCATCTTTTCCATTTTTTAAAAACTTGCCTAGATTCACAGAGCTACTAAATTTCTGTGAAAGTATTTTTACCTAAGTCTTCCTGATTCCAAGTCCAGCAGAGTTATCTCCTATAGGACATCACAGAAACCAAAACTTGACAAAGGCTCAAATCTTTTCAGGAACCCCTTGAGGTCAAGATTACTCAAAATTCCTTTGGAAAGATAAATTGTATCATTTTTCAGATCACCCATACTAATGTTGTACATGAGTACATGTATTCATATTTTGCATACCTTACATATCTATTTTCAGCTTTAAATAGCATCCCCATTAGAATGGTGTGTCATTACCAGTAGGGACTGTTTCTTCATTTTTTATTATATCCCCAGAGCACCAACACAGTACCTGAAGCACATAAGTGGGTGTTTAAAACATACCTGCATATTAATTATCATTGAGTTAACATCACAATGAGCCTTAGAACATTCTTTCAGTCACCACCTTGTACAAGTTCCCCATCACTTTGCCCTATGATTATATTAGGACTGACTAACTACCTTAAGAGTGTCAGTTGCATAGCAAGGTCAGTGGCAGAAAGCAGAATAAAATAAAGACCTTTGGTCATCCAGTGGGTTAAAGATCTCTGAGGCAGCAAGGCAATAGCTATTTCCAATAGCCCTAATGCCTCCTCTTCCTTTTTGAATCTAACTGTAGACAGCATATTAAAAGAGAGAGAGAGAGACAATATATGTTTTTGACTAGCTTTTTAGAGTATAATCATGGACCTATGAGTATTTGAAGAGAAGAAAAAAAGAAAATGAGTGGATGTGTCCAGAGCTGTGCACCACTGGTGGTCTGGTATTCCTGAATCACATTCCCAGTTTTGTTTCTTTCCCTGTCAGTCATTCAGTAAACATTTATTAAGCGCTTTCTATGTTCCAGGCTATATGCTAAGTTCAGGAGATAGAGAGAAAAGTAAAAGACAGTTCCTGTTTTCAAGGAGTTCAGACTAATGGAGAATTGACATATAAACACAACTATGTACAAAGTGTATAGGATATGTTGGAAATAATCAACAGAGGAAAGGCACTAGAATTAAGGGGGATCTTGAAAGGCAGGATTTTTGCTGGCACTTGAAGGAAGCTAGCCAGAAGAGATAAGAAAGGAGATCATTTTAGGCATGGGGAATAGCCAATGAAAAATGACCAGAGATTAAGTATCTTGTTCTGAGAAAAGCAAAGGAAACCAGCGTCACCAGCTCATGGGGGTGGGGCAGAGTGGGGATGGATAGAGTATAAGAAGACTAGAAATATGAGGGGGCATGAGTAACAAGTTATGAAGGGCTTTGTATGTGAACAGAGATGTTTATATTTGATGTTTTCCTAGAAAATTCCTGTGTCATGAGTTGAATAGCAAGCTAATTAAATTCTTGGGCACAGAGAACACTTAAGTGACTATCACTGAAGATCAAAACATCAGCATCTTGGTCAGTACCTTTTGAGGCTCTTTATTATTCCCTCAGACAAATGTTATCTCAGATATATTCCCTTTTGTTAGGGGCTCTATAATTTAAATTTATATCCCCATAGTTATTATGAGATAGCCTTGATACATATATTTGTATAAAGAATATATATATATATATATACATATATATGTGTGTATGTGTGTGTGTGTGTGTGTGCGTATTCTCAGAGGCAATGTGACATACACTAGAAGTCAGGAAAACCTGGGCAAAACTCGACCTTACATATTCAATTGCTATATGACCTTCAGCAACTTATTGCATACGTAAATAATATTGGTATAATTTAAGAATTTTCTGAAAATTTTCAATTTCCAATTTAGGGAAAAACTTTTAACACAATAACATTAGAAAATTATTCTTAGGATCCTAGATCTAAGGTGGGAAGGGAATCAGAGGCCTTTTAATTTAATTTCATCTTAAAAAATTATATCCAGGGAAGTTAAGCAACTTGCCCAGGTCACATAAATAGTATATGTTAGAGATGGGATACAAATCAGCTTTGAATTTCACAGCCAATGCCCTTTCCACTGTTCAATACTTCCTCCCTGTATTTCTTTAAAAAGAGAAAAGGGATGAGATATAATCTGTCTTTCAAACCTAATGTAAGATGTTAATATAAACATAGTGTGTCATTATCTCATGAAGTATAACTGATTAGTTTCAAATATCTATTGTTTTAGAAAATGAATATTGCATTAAAGCTTGATTCTGTTCAACAAAACCAAAGAATGAAATACTCTAACACAGTAGATATAAGATCTAAAAGTATCTTTGAGAGAGATTAAGAGAGAGAGAGTGTGTGTGTATGTGTGTGTGTGCATGCACCTGCACATACATATATGAAAGGCTGTCTTGCACACTGGTCAGGAGTCAGCCTTGGAGCCAGATTCAATCTCTGATACACATGCATTATGTGACTACTGACTAGTAGTAACTTAAACCCTTCGTGGCCTGGGCAACTCTGATTTACTCATCTGCTAGGTAAAGTCCCAACACTAGGAATTTTCTATTCAACATCTTAAGATACCCAACAATGTGAAATGTGCATATACTACTAGGCCATAAAATAAATTCAACTGTAACACAATGGCACCACCTGTTGTTGTATTAGCAGAATTGACATGAACCAGAAATGACAATACAATCTTTTCCATTAAGGTCTGTTTTTCAAAAATGCTTTTCTAGTACTGGCCAGTAACAATCTAATCTCTTAGTGCTCCATATTATATAATACTTTGCTTTATAGCACATATATCGTATGATAGTCTGCAATATGACTAGCATTTCATCGCTTTTATTGACACATAAAGTCTCTGAGGGCAGGAAACATCCTATATACAACTTCATATTTCTTTTAGCATCTAACACACATAACATAATATTCTCTGAACAGTGAAATTCATAACAAGTAGTTATTCTATAGAATTACTTTGGAACTTCATATTTGAAAGAAGTCAGTAAGATATCATTGGACAGAGTAAATACTAAATGTTATTGCAACAGAATGAAATTGATTCTAACAGGTAAGAAATGATTGGAAGTCAGCTTGAGGGTCATTTCTTTTAAGAAAACACAAACATCAAGTATGTTTAATTGTATTTTTTTAGGAAACTAGGAAGAAATCATTTTTTATTTTTAGAAACATTTTCCATTGTTACATAATTCATGTTTTTACTTTACCCTTCACCCCCTCAAACACTGCCCCCCTCCACCATAGCTAACTTGCATTGCCACTGGTTTCAATATGTGTAGTCAGTCAAGACTTATTTACACATTGATAGTTGCATTGCTGTGGTCTTTTCAGGTCTACATCCCCAATCATGTCCTCATCAACCCAAGTGTTCAAGCAGTTGTTTTTCTTCTGTGTTTCCTCTCCTGCAGTCCTTCCTCTGAATGTAGGTAGCGTTCTTTATCCTAAATCCCTCAGAGCTGTCCTGTGTCATTGCATTGCTGCTGGTACAGAAGCCCATTACATTCGATTTTACCACAGTATATCAGTCTCTGTGTACAGTGTTCTTCTGGCTCTGCTCCTCTCATTCTGCATCAATTCCTGGAGTATTCCATCACCAGCATATACCACATTTTGTTCAGCCATTCCCCAATTGAAGGACATACCCTCCTTTTCCAGTTTTTTGCCACAAAGAGCGCAGCTATAAATATTTTTGTACAAGTCTGTTTATCTATGATCTCTTTGGGGTACAATCCCAGCAATGCTATAGCTGGATCGAAGGGCAGGCAGTCTTTTATCGCTCTTTGGGCATAGTTCCAAATTACCATCCAGAATGGTTGGATCAGTTCACAACTCCACCAGCAATGCATTAATGACCCAATTTTGCCGCATCCCCTCCAGCATTCATTACTCTCCCCTTCTTTCATTTTAGCCAGTCTGCTAGGTGTGAGGTGATACCTCAGAGTTGTTTTGATTTGCATTTCACTAATTATTAGAGATTTAGAACACTTTCTCATGTGCTTATTGATAGTTTTGATTTCTTTATCTGAAAATTGCCTATTCATGTCTCTTGCCCATTTATCAATTGGGGAATGGCTTGATTTTTTTATACAATTGATTTAGCTCCTTGTATATTTGAGTAATTAAAATGCGAGAAAGTATAGGAATAGGAGGTGCTTTCCTAAAAGTAATAAACAGTATATATCTTAAATCATCAACAAGCATAATATGCAATGGGGATAAATTAGAAGCCTTCCCAATAAGATCAGGAGTGAAACAAGGATGCCCATTATCACCTCTGTTATTTAACATTGTACTAGAAACACTAGCAGTAGCAATTAGGGAAGAAAAAGAAATTGAAGGTATTGAAATAGGCAATGAGGAGACTAAGCTATCACTGTTTGTAGATGATATGATGGTCTACTTAAAAAATTCTAGAGAATCAACTAAAAAGCTAGTAGAAATAATCAACAACTTTAGCAAAGTTGCAGGATACAAAAATAAATGTACATAAATCATCAGCATTTCTATATATTTCCAACACATCACAGCAGCAAGAGGTAGAAAGAGAAACACCATTTAAAATCACCCTAGACAATATAAAATACTTAGGAATCTATCTTCCAAAACAAACACAGGAATTATACGAACATAACTACAAAACACTTTCAAAACAATCAAAACTAGACCTAAACAATTGGAAAAACATTGAGTGCTCATGAGTAGGACAAGCTAACATAATAAAAATGACCATTCTACCCAAATTAATTTACCTATGTAGTGCCATATTTATAAAACTACAAAAAAAACTTTTTTACTGAATTAGAAAAAAACTATAATAAAGTTCATTTGGAAGAACAAAAGATCAAGAATATCAAGGGAAATAATGAAAAAAAAAACGTGAAGGAAGGTGGCTTAGCAGTACCAGATACTAAGCTATAGTATAAAGCAGCAGTCATCAAAACAATATCTTACTGGCTAAGAAATAGAAGGGAGGATCAGTGGAATAGACTTGGGGTAAGAGATGTCAGCAAAACAGTGTATGATAAACCCAAAGAGCCCAACTTTTGGGACATGACTCCACTATTTGACAAAAACTGCTGGCAAAATTGGAAAACAATATGGGAGAGATTAGGTTTAGATCAACATCTCACACCCTACACCAAGATAAATTCAGAATCAGCAAAAGACTTGAATATAAAGAAGGAAACTGTAAGTAAACTAGGTGAACACAGAATAGTATACTTGTCAGATCTCTGGAAAAGATTTTAAAACCAAGCAATAGTTAGAGAAAATTACAAAATGTAAAATAAATAATTTTGATTGTATTAAATTAAAAAAGTTTTGTACAAACAAAAATAAAGCAACCAAAATCAGAAGGGAAACAACAAACTGGGAAAAAATCCTTATAACAAAAAATTCTGAGGGTCATTTCTAAAACAGCTTTGTGTAGGCAAACCAAAAGTCAACAGCAAAAGCAAATTAGAATAAAAGATTAATATAAGAAGAAATTGTATACAATTAGAACAGACTTGTTCTAACCTATCCAAACAAGTTCATAGTGCTAAAAATGAGAAATCAATGAATAAATAATACAGAGAATTAGGCTATACTCATTTTACAGAAGTTTCAGTTGATATTATCAGAAGAAAGCAGTCCAAAGAGCGCAGACATTATCTCAGTCAACAAATACTTGTTTTCTTTGACAACTGGAAAGAGAGAGTAGCAAAATGCTACAGTATATTCATAAAGGAGAGAAAAAGAGCAGATTACAGGCAATATCATCTCACAAAACAATAAAAAACAGTGCTACAGGAAATACTATTATGTTCCTAGTAGTTTAGGTTCAATTCTGGAATTAAATGGAAATATTCATAAAATTTGACAGTTAGGAAAGATATAGATATAACAAGTGAAGGATATTCAGTAGGAATATTTAGTGAGGATTGAAAAAGGTGATATTGGGAATGGGGAATTAATAATAAACTGAGGACACACTCATTCCTCACAAGGGAAGGACAGACAGGGGAACACATTACAGGATACAGTTATAATTCAGCTGAGGGCAGCTACCCTGCCCCACACCAGTCTTGCACATCAAACTTCAGGGCCCAGTTGGATCTTCAAGGGTTTCTTTGTACCTCACGATGCCAGGAAACCAAATTAAGAACGTATACCATTTAAATATAAAGGATAGTTGTAATGTATTCCAAGAAAAAACTAGCCTAACCTGCATGGGGTAGGGCTTCTACCACAAGCAAACAATTAGTCTGAGAAATTAATGAAAAAGATGCTCCCATGATGATTAATAACTTGAATTGGAATGATAGCAAAAAATAAACTGCATTGACAAGATCCATCACTTGCCATATTGGGATTCTAAAAACTCAAAACATATGTCATATAAGGAAGAAGAGATGTCACTTAGGATCATATAATTAGCACTCCAAAGTATTTTCAAAGTCTAGTCCAATTTATTTTTGTAGATGAGGAAACCGAGGCCTATAAAATTAACGTTGTTCGAGGTCACGCAGCCACCAAGTAGCTGAGGTAGGGTTTTAAAGCAAGTGTTATAATTTCAAATCCAGGTTTTAGATGAAATTGGGTCAAGCAGTTCAAGTTCACATATATTCAAAGATATTACACAATAGATAGGAAAGCTAAAAGGTCAGTTGTTCCTGGAAGCTCTGCCTAATTTCCTGGCAACATTTTCCTAGTTTGCTCCAAATCACTTCTTTCTATAGATATTATTAAAAAAAGTGGTACTAACTTACTTTGAATATAGTCATTAATAGTAATTTATAAAATAATTATAAAACACTTTGTATATATGAATACTTTAGTACAATAATACATCTGTGATATTGACAGAAGCCATCTTTATATGGGTATAGAATATATAGCATCTGTCTTTATCTTGAATGACTTTCCTTCATGTCCTCTCATAAATCAACTTGCCAAACTTAAAACCTTCCTTAAAGGCTTTTTTTATATCCTATGGTACAAGTACATTACTCAATTTATCTACTGTTATTTCTTGCTCTCTATTTCATAATCATCTTACCTCTTTTTCTGGTCATATATTCCTTGGATAGGATCCTTTCCTGGCATTTGAGTCATTATTACTAATAAGCTAAAATTTATAGCCACTATCTGACAGTTTTAAAAGCACTTAGGGCTATTTTTCAACATATTTTAAAGAAAAGAAGATGCCAAATAATACAATTGTCATTTTTTAAAAAGTGATTAAAAAGAACATCATTAACTACTGGCCTATGTGACTATTTGCTCCTCTCCATATAATTGTGAACAGAGTCTACACACATACCTTGATGAAATAACACACTATCCTTGATGAAAATTTAAGCCCAATGCCTTATATTATTTTTTTTAACTCTCACATTCTGTCTTAGTAACAACTCTCAGTCAGAAGAACAAGAATTAGGCAAACAGGGGTTAAGTGACTTGTCTAGAGTCACACAGATTGGAAGCATCTGAAGCCAGTTTTGAACACTGGTCCTCCCAACTCCAATCTGGCACTCTTTCCACTGAGCTATCTAGCTGCTCCCCTTGGTTGATTTTCTTTAACAGATCATATCATATATTTGTTACTGAAGAATATATTAGAATACAAACTCCTAATGGGTTTATGATTTTTAGATTACAAAATATATTTGATTCAGAAAATCAACCTTCCTCTACCAAGCTTTTTACCATGCTCACAACTTCTTTGCTCAAAGTTGTTTGCATATCATGTACCCCATTAGATTGTGAGCTCTTTGAATTATTTTTGTTTGTTTTCAATTGTTTTTTTCTTTGTATCTTTGGTATGGAGAAAAATCTCTGGCACATAAATTCTTAACAGATGCTTGTTCATGACTTGATTTTGTGTTACTTTTTAGAATGCTTTCATTTCCCATAATCACTTATCTATACCAATTGCTTTGAATTCTTTAATCTGTCACTTGATGATAATTCATGAATATTCAAGTTTAAAGAAGAAATGCTTGTCCCAGAGTTTGGGACTTACTCTACCCATGTACTAAGAGGTAGAGCTCAATTTGGATTCAAATTTATGCGGATGATACAGTTCCTTTGGAATTGTCTAAGGATACCTAATCTAGGTTCACACAGTAAGTGATAGAGCCCAAATTCAAATTCAGTTACAAGGCTCCAAGTCAGGGGTCGGGAACATATGGCTCTTGAGCCATATCTGGCTCTTTTGAGGGCCAGATATAGCTCTTTCTGCAGGAGCCATAAAGTCAATTTTTTTTTCAGTTACTGTTACAGGAGTGCACACTGTAGGGCTCTCAAAAAATTACATTTTCAAAAATGTGGTGTTTATGGCTCTCATGGCGAAAAAGGTTGCTGAACCCTGCTGCTCCAAATTTTAGAGCAGTGATTCCCAAAGTGGATGCTACCGCCCCCTGGTGGGTGCTGCAGCGACCCAGGGGAGAATAGTGATGGTCACAGGTGCATTTATCTTTCCTATTAATTGCTATTAAATTTTTTTAAAAATTAATTTCCAGGGGGCTAAGTAATATTTTTTCTGGAAAGGGGGTGGTAGGGAACCACTGTTTTAGAGGCTCTTTCTACAAGAGTTGCTTGGGAGCAATCAGATGATTTGCCATGAGTTAGTTACACAAAGAGTAAGTTACATAAACTTTGAAGATCAGTTTTCTTTATTCCAAGGCTGGCTTTCTCTCCAATATATTGCTATCACTACTTCTACTAATGCTTCTACTGCTGTGTAAAGTTAATAATTCAGAAACATGAAGAAAGGGCAGGAAAGAGTCAGATTCCTCAATGACCCCCTGGTCCTTACATGTCCATTTTCCGAGGATAAAGTCAGTATCTGAATTTTTTTTTATCCTCACCCTCCTTCCTCCAACCCTGCCACTTTCACCCTTCTCTCTTCAATTTAGTACTCCCTTTTCTGATAACTACTATTTTTGGAGTAGGATATCAAAGAGCCTGGACGATATAGGCTTCAGTTTCCTCATCTCTAAAATTAGGATTATTTTGTATTACTTTTTGGAGGCACCAATGTCTGGGGATGTCCTGAGGATAAAATAGTACTTGTAAAACCCATTTCAAATGTTAAAAGTCTTTATAAATGATAGTTGTTGTGATTGTTGTTATGGAAGGTACATGATGAAATCGTTAGAGTGCTAGGCCTGGAGTCAGAAAGACTCAGCTTCCTGAGTTCAAATACAGCCTCAGACATTTGTGACCTTGAACAAGACACTTAACCTTGCAAGCCTCGGTTTTCTCATCTGTAAAATGAGCTGGAGAAAAAAAAATCGCAAATCACTCCAGTATCTTTGACAAAAAAACCTCACATGAGGTTATGAGGAGTTAGGACTGAACAACAAAATTATTATTGCTATCGTTTAAAAATAATAATACTTTTATAGAACAAGGGAGCTTGGACCTTGCCTGCAGGCGAGCCCTGTAAAGTGGTCCCTTGAAGGGGATGACTGAGATGCCCTTGTGGGGGCGAGAGGAGAGAAGGGGCGAAAGGGACGGAGGATATCACTGCCCAGACAGTGCCGATCCCGGTTCCTAAACCAAAAAGTAAGAGCTGGATGGATAGCTCCCAGACTAGCAAGGAGGAATTCTCTCCTCCCGGCCTCTTCCTTGCCCCTTCCGCTTCCGGGGAGGGTACCCCTAAATTACTCCCGCCTCCAGAGCGCAGAAGGGTGGGTGGGATTAGAAAGGAAGGAAGTATCCGAGGGGAACTTCCGGTCCTGCGGAAACTCTGCACTGTGGCTTAGCTGACAGGCTCCGTATTCCTTGTGCCAGTAGCCGGTCCCCTCCATCATCTTCTTGGTGGTCCTACTCTTCCTCCTCCTCCTCCTCCGTCTTCTTTTTCTCTTCTTTCTCCTCTTCCACTTCCTCCTCCTCGTCCTTTTCCGCCTCCTCCCCCTCACTTCTGCTGCCTCAGAGTCCCCCAGCCTCCCCTATCCCCATGTTTCGGGGCGGGAGGCCTGGAAGCGAAACTCCGCTCGCTGGTACCTCATCATGTCCGAAGTGACGAAAGAGCTGATGGAGCTGGTGTGGGGCCCCAAAACCAGCCCCGGCCTCTCCGACACCATCTTCTGCCGCTGGACTCAAGGTACCGCGGGTCCCGCGCCCCTCTCGGGGTCCGGTGGGGTCGCAGCTTCCCCGACCTGGGCTCTCGCGGGGCGAGCAGGTGCCAGACTTCCCCAAGATCCCATCCCACCTGGGGCGGGGAGGTGGCATCTGATCTGCTGGCGAGGCGTTCTGAGAGGGCGGTGGTGTGGGTGGCTCCAGGAGCGCTGCTCAATTAACCAAGAGTCCGGAACTTAAAAAAAAAAAAAAAAGAACTTTATGTCAATATAAGTGGTTTTCTTTGCAACCCTATATATGTTGGGCATTTAATCAAGTGAACACGCATTAACTAAGCACCTACGATGTGTCAGGCACCTTGTTAAACCCTGGGAATACAAAGAAAGGCAAAGCAAAATGTCCATGCTCTCAGGGAGTTCACTGCTTAATGGGAAAAAAACAAACAAAAAAAAAAAAACTTAAGAAAAGAGAAGTCTTTAGGCATCATCAAACTGCCAGAGGGAAGCTTGATACAGAAAAGGTTAAGAATCCAAAGTCTGTACTTTGTTTCCACATCAGTTTCTTTATGAAGGGATCATTCTAGGCTAAGGTTATGAACCTCTGGCCTATACTCTGCATTCAAATCAGTTTCCATTTTTAAAAGATGACCTATTTGGATTCTTTTAGGCTAAAATTAAGAACGTATTGACTACATTTTGTGTCCATTTAGTTTTCCCCTAAAAATTAGTGACTCAGTTGGATTGTTTTAGATAAAGTTAAAGGGGAAAAAAAATCTCATCTACACTTTTGTGTCCTCATCGGTTTCCTTTAAGAATAAAAATAAAAAAGCACCACAATTAGATTGTTCTAGGTTGAGGTTAATAAGAACCCCTGGTCTACACTTTGCCATCTACATCAATTTAGACCTGGTGACGTCTTTAGACTGTTTTAACATAGGTATCTTAGAAAGACCCATTGTGCTTTTTTTAAAAAAAAAAATAATAATAAGGGGATTAGGGCAGGGAATAGGGAAATAAGAAAAGGTGCATGGGTGCCCAGAGACGCTGTTTTATTACAGCTTGCCTGCTGTAATTGTTTGGTGTGTCACTATAATGTTCAAGGTGTACAGAATATACTACATCATTGCTTGCAAAGGCTAGATGAGAGTGCAAGGCTATTTTATTGTGGTTCATTAGATCTCTGTTATGGAGGGCTGAAGAGTTTTATCTGTCCATAAGAGCCCAAGGAAGCTTAGGACACAAATCAACTCCCCCAGTATGGTAATTTTGTCAGAACATACATCATAAAGAAAAATATTATATTCCTTTTGTAGGCATTATTCCAACATCTTTTAGTATTAGAAATATAGTATTTTAGAGCTAGAAGTTTAGAGATTATTCTACTCCACCACCCCCCACCCCTTCATCTTGGGTCAACTGCTGTTTTATTTAACCTTAATCCCTAATACAGTACATTGCTAGTTGTTTACTATATATTTATTGATCATTGACAGATTAAGAATGGGTTTCCTCCATGGATTAGGTGGTTTGCCTAAAGTCACCCACTAATTAATGGTAAATCATAGACTCTTAGAGTTGAAAGGATTTTCAAGTGACCAAATAGTCCAATTCATGCCTGAAAAAGAATCCTTTTTATATCCTGCATCTGTTTGAATACTTCCAGTAACAGGGAACATAATATTTTCTAAGGCAACCTGTTCTTTTTGACAGATCTAATGACTGGATTAGTCAATTTTTCCTTTAATTGAGCCTAAACTATATATATATATATTTGCAGCTTTTATGCATTGCTCCTAGATTTGCCCTCTGGGGCCAGAAGACAATCTTTTCTCTCTTCCATGTAATAATTCTTCAAATATATGAACACAGCTATCATATTCCAATCTCTACCTCCCTTGATTTCTCCTTCAACTGATCAATATATGATGTGAATTTGAGTCTCTTTACTAAATTGATTTCATTTAAACTGGATCAGTTGCTATTTCCCATACACCTTAAGACACCTCCCACCTCTGTGCCTTTGCATAAGTTGTCCTCCATACCTGGAATACATTTCATCCACCTTAGAATCCTAACTCTTTTCCTGCCTGAGATCTATGCTGATTTTTGCCTTTTCTCCTTAATAGTGCCCTTAATCTTTAAAATAACTTTGTTTTTAAACACACATATATGTATGCCTTTGTATCCCTTGTGCAACAATGATAATGTTGGCAGAAGTACGTACTTAATACTCTTTGAATAAATTCTATACCCAGTGTTTTAAACTATCAAAATACTTGAATTTTGTTAAAATTGCTTCTAAGTATTGTTTCATTGGCAAACTTAATGCATTTTTTTGGAATGATTGATAACTAAACTATATGGCTTTATATATAACTTAATTGATCAAAATAATTATACTTAGCACAGAACTAAATATAGAATCCTTAGGACACTAGAGAACTTTGAGTTTATATCAAATTAATTATGGTTCTAAGACACTAATTAGAATACACTCCTGTTTATGTGCCCTTTATAGTGCTTTGTTTGGATTTCTAATAGTTTGATACAATTGAATTTTTTTATGTATGTGTGGACTAGATCTTACTTGATGGAATATAATTGTTTGATTTAAAATCCTGCATTTTCAAATCTTATCTTAAATTTACCTTTGCCTCTTAATTATTTATTATTTGGATCTTTGCATTTTGATAAACATAAACTGGTTATATTTATATATAGTGTTGAAATAGACAAAACTATTAATAAAACTTTTAAAGGACTCATTATTTTGCTTGCTTCAACATTTACTAACCATCTTCTTTATATAAAACTTTTATTGCTTTACTCTGCTAAGAAATTGAAAATACTAAATTTTTATTTTGAATTGTTGAGTTAAACTTACAGTATGGTGGTTATATTATGAAGTAATTTAATTGTAGGCTCTTCCAAAAATTAGAGGTCATAGATTTTTAGACCAAAAAGGTACCTTAGAAATCATCTACCCAAATCCTAGATACAGATAAGGAAACTGAGAGCAAAAGAGATTAGATGATACCTTTGTCTTGTCTTGTTTTGTCCAAATCTAGTAAGTTAGAGAATTTGATCTTGTATATGCCCTTTGTGAATGTATATAATAAAATGGGGCTTAACAACTTTTCAAAAAGACTAACAGTTATGAACTATATCATTTTCATATACTGTGTTCTTCTGCTTTAGAAAGTTCTACCCTAATGTATTCCTAGTCCTGTCAGAAATGCTTGTGTCCCCAAGTTTTCTTGGACAATCAAACACACCTAAGTAACAACTGTAACTACTTCCCATTTTAATGCTTTAACATTTTCAGAATGCTTTTCCTCACTGTAAAGGGTAAGATAAGTAGTACCACCATTTTTATAACCATTTTGTAAAAAGAGGTAACATAAGAGAGTTCTTTAGGGGAGGTAAAATAATTATTGCTGTACTGCTATTTAGTACAGGCCTCTTACCTGCAATTCTAACATTACTTCCACTATACTATACTTTTCTTAAGTCTTAACCTGGACTTTAATAAAATTGTTAAGAGCATACTTTTCAGCATTATTATATGAATAACTAATGGATCTATTGGAATTATTTTGCAGATACAAAGTTATGTTTATAAAATTTGAAAAGGGCTTGTTGAAATACTAGCCAGGGCAGATGCTCTTAATAGGGAATAATTTAATAAATGACACTTCAGAATTTACAATGTTTCATATTCACTTAGAAAAACTTAATAGAATAAAATGCTTTACATGAGCAGTTCCAAACATTATTAATGTTTTGGGGCAACTGAATATACATATTTGGTGATTAAACCTGTTACACTGATAATGAGGTTTTTGGAGTACACTTTTATGTCTTTGTTTTTTGTTTTTTTGAAGTTCCAGTTGCTAGAGATTGTTCTAGTGGTCATTTGGGATATGGAAGTAGACAATAAGACTCCACTTTGCTGCACTTAAAGTGCTGCATTAGTGTTCTGACATCAATTCTGGCATTGTCTCATAAATGTATAATGGTGCTTAGTGTTGGACTGAATTCAAATCTTGAGGCATCCTTAAGAAACATTTGATATTTAAGATTTTTTTTACAAAATCAAATAGTGCCCCTAAATCCAGAGAGGATACATTCTAAGATCTAATATGGATTGCTGAAACCATGGATAGTTGTAACTGTGGATATAAGTGAACACTTGCTGTTAATGTTAACCATGGTCTGATACAGTTTGATACAGAGGCATAGTTGCACTACTAGCACCACTACTTTTCTTCCCTCCCAAATTCCCCCTCCACACCCCTGGCAAAAACCTTATTATTTATATATGTGTATATATGTATTTCCAAATGCTTGCAGAATCCATTTTTAACATTTGTCTTCTGACATTTTATGATCCAAATTTTTTCTCTCCCTCCCCCTACACTTCCAGAGACAGCAAGCAATATGATATAAGGCAGTGATGGGCAAACTTTTTAAAGAGGGGGTCAAAGGAAAGGAAATGCTGATCTGTCAGTCTGTTTCTAAGGCAACTCTTTTGAAGTTTCATTGTATTGTATCCTACTCATTGTATTCGTCAGATTAGGAATAATGTCCTGCAGTAGGGGACCACGTCTGGTCCGTGGGCCATAGTTTGCCCATCACTGATATAGGTTATACATGTGCTGTCATGCAATACATATTCCCATGTTGATCATGTTGTGAAAGAAGACAATACCATACATACAAAAAAATACTCATGAAGAAAATTAAGTGAAAAATGGTATGATTCAATGTGCATTTAGACTCCTTCAGTTCCTTTTATGGCAATGGATAGATAGCATTTTTCATTGAGTTCCTTTGAACCTTGCATTGCTGATAGTAGTTTAATCCTTCACAGTTGATCATCACATAATATTGATGTTTTTGTGTACAATGTTCTGATTTTGCTCACTTTAGTCTGCATCAGATCATACAAATCTTTACAGGCTTTTCTGAAATCATGCTCTACATCATTTCTTAAGGCACAAAAGTATTCCATTACTCTTATATCATAGCCTGTTCAGCTATTCTGCAGTTGATGGATATCCCCTTCAATTTCTAATTCATTATCATTCCAAAAAGAGCTGTTATAAATATTTTCGTGTAAGTAGGTCCTTTTCCCATTTCTTTGATCTCTTTGGGCTAGAGTATACATAGTATTGTGGACCATTAGGTATGGTTCCAATTTGCTCTCCAGAATGTTGTTGTATTAGTTCACAGCTTTACCAGCAGAGTATCAGCATCTCAAATTTTCCACATCCCCTCAAACATTTATTATTTTCCTTTTTGATCATATTAGTTAATCCAATAGGTGTGATTTGGTACCTCAGAATTGTTTTAATTTGCATTTCTATTCAGTAGTGATTTGGAGCATTTTTTCATATGACTACAGTTTTAATTTCTTCATTTGAGAATTGCTAGTTCATATCCTTTGACCATGTATCAATTGGAACTCAGTTTTCCATATTTTTGAGAAATGAGACCTTTGTCAGACACATTTGGTATAAATATTTTCCCTTCTAATCTTGGTTGTATTTGCACAAAACCTTTTAATTTTAATGTGTTACATCTTATAATATTCTCTATATCTTCTATGGTCATAAATTCTTTCCTTATCTAGTCTAATTTGTTTATGTTATCACTCTTTACTTCTAAATCATGTATCCATTTTGACTTTATCTTGGTATGTTTTGTGACAAGTTAGTCTATGTCTAGTTTCTGCCATACTGTTTTCCTATTTAACCCCAGATGTTTTTGTCAAATAGTAAGTTCTTCTTCTAATAAACTTAGATCTTAGGGTTTGTCCAACACTAGGTTGCTGTGGTCATTTATTGCATTTAAGTACCTAATCTATTCCATTGATCCAGTACTCTCTAAGCCTGTACCAGATTATGTTGATGATCACCACTTTATAATATTAAGACTAGGCCTCCTTTCTTCATTTTTGTATTGTCTCTTTGATGTTCTTGATCTTTTGTTCTTCCAGATGAATTTTATTGTTTTCTATAGCTCTATGAAATAATTATTGACTAGTATGATTGGTATGTCACTGAACAGGTAGATTAATTTAGGTAGAATTGTTATTTTTTTATATTGGCTTGGTCTACCCATGAGCAATTAATGTTTTTCCAGTTGTTTAAATCTGACTGTGTGTGAAAAGTGTATTATAATTGTGCTCATATTGTTCTTGGATATGTCCTGGCAAGTAGAACCCCAAATATTTTATAGTATCTATAGTTGTTTTATTTTTTTATTTTTTAGAAAAATTTTTTCTATGATTACATGATTCATGTTCTTACTCTCTCCTCGCCAACTCCCTCCCCACCCCATAGCTGACACACATTTCCACTGGTTTCTTCCTGTATCATCAATCAAGACCTATTTCCATATTATTGATAGTCATACTAGGGTGATCATTTAGAGCAGGGGTTCGGCAACCTTTTTGGCCATGAGAGCCATAAACGCCACATTTTTTAAAATGTAATTTCGTGAGAGCCGTACAGTGCTCACAGTGCACCCTCCTGTAACAGCACCTGGAAAAAATTGACTTCATGGCTCCTGTAGAAAAAGCCAGATATGGCTCCAGAGCCATACATTGCCGACCCCTGGTTTAGAGTCTGCATCCCTAACCATGTCCACATCAACCCATGTGTTCAAGCAGTTGCTTTTCTTCTGTGTTTCCACTCCTGCAGTTCTTCCTCTGAATGTGGGTAGCGTTCTTTACCATAAATCCCTCAGAATTGTCCTGGGTCATTGCATTGCTGCTAGTACAGAAGTCCATTACATTTGAATTTACACAGTGTATCAGTCTCTGCGTATGGGATTTCTCTTTCTGTTTCTTGCTGTTGAACTTTATTGTTGTATTTAGAAATGCTAATGATTTATGTGGGTTTATTTTATATCCTGCAATTTAGCTAAAGTTGCTACTTATTTCTATTAGTTTTTTGGTTGATTCACTAGTTTTCTCTTACATATACCATTTTACTATCTGCACAGTGTAATAGCCTTATTACCTTATTGCCTATCTCTAATTCCTTCTTCTCTTGTTGTTCTAGCTAGCATTTCTAGAACAATATTGAATAGTAATGGTAATAATGGCATCCTTGCTTCACTCTTGATCTTATTGGAAAGGCTTCTAGCTTATCTCCATAATAGATAATGCTTGCTGATAGTTTTAGATAGATGCTATTTATTATTCTAAAGATTGTGCCATTTATTCCAGTGTTGTCTAGTATTTATATCTTAAGAATCTTAATTATTACCTCATGTAGGAGTATAATCAGTTTAACAAGTATCTTAAATATTTCAGGTATCATATCCAAATATCTTGATTATTACCTTCTTGTGTGGGAATATAATCACTTTAACAGGTATTTTGAGTACTTAGGTAGCATAGATATCTTAATTATTACCTTCCCTGGTAGGAATGTAATCAGTTTAACCTTATTATACCCCTTAAGTATTCCCTTTTCTGTTTAACTTTTTATGCTTCTTTTGAGTGTTGAATTTATACCTAGAAAACTTCTTTTTCATTAAATGTCAGTTTTTCCCCTGAAGAATTATGCTCATTTTTGCCGGATAGTTGATTTTTTTTATTGTAATCCTAGATCCTTTACATTCCAGAATATTATGTTCTAAGCCCTGTGGTCCTTTAATGTAGAATCTTCTAAATTCTCTATAATCTTGACTGTAGCTCCACAGTATTTGAGTTGTTTCCTTCTTGTAATAGACTCCTTTCAGTACATTTTCCTTGGCTTAGGTTTTCTGGGATTTGCCCATAGTACTCCTGGGAGTTTTTATTTTGAGGTCTCTTTCAGGATATGGTCTTTGAATTCTTTAAATTTCTGTTTCCCCCTCTTTTTTTATTTTTTATTTTTTAAACCCTTACCTTCTGCCTTGGCTCCAAGGCAGAAGGGTGGTAAGGGTAGGCAATGGGAGTCAAGTGACTTGCCCAGGGTCACACAGCTAGGAAGTGTCTGAAGCCAGATTTGGACCTAGTATTTCCCAGTCTCTAGGCCTGGCTCTCAATCCACTGAGCTACCCAGCTGCCCCCTCCCCATCTTTTTTTAGAATATCAGGGCAGTTTTCCTTGTAATATGGTGTCCAGGCCTTTTTTTTTTTTTTTTGATCCTGCCTTTTCCAATGATTCATCCAAGTCAGTTATTTTTCCAGTGAAATATTTCAGATTTCCTTTTCTTTTTTCTTTTTTTTTTGATTTTGTTTTATTTCCTATTGTCTGATGGCACCGTTAGCTTCCATTTGCCCAATTTGATTTTAGTATATTATTTTCTTCCTTGAGCTTATTTCCTTTTCCATTTGACCCAGTTTTTGTAATTCTCTTCTAAGTTTGTGTTTTGATCTTCCTGTCAATAAAATAATTTTCTGAAGTCCGATTTTTTCCTGCCTTTTTTTTTTCATAGCCTTTCTTTAAGGTGAAGTTTAGCTCTGTTTTTAAGGTGGAAGAAGTACTATCTCTGGGTTCTTCCAGGTGTCACATACACTGGTTTGAATTGGTTTGCACTCCCCACAACTGCCATTTCCCTCAAGTGTCTGGAGCACTGAGCTGCTTCTCCTGCTGAGGTTTCCCTGGGAAGTACTTTCATCAGGCTGCTCTTCACACTGCTGATTCCCCTGCTTTCCTCTCTTCTCCCTTTGAGATGGGTACTTCCTGCTTTCCCTTCTATGTTTTCTTGGGCTGAAACAATGTTTCACCTTGTCTTTTGT
The DNA here is from genome assembly GCF_016433145.1 of Gracilinanus agilis. Taxonomy (NCBI): domain Eukaryota; kingdom Metazoa; phylum Chordata; class Mammalia; order Didelphimorphia; family Didelphidae; genus Gracilinanus; species Gracilinanus agilis. Next base: position 56,159,906 of record NC_058134.1, on the reverse strand, counting down.
TGGTTCTTTATTTCTAGAATTTGTTTTGAGACTTTGTGTATGTGTTCTTGTTCATAAGTGGAGCTGGGCAAGCTCAGAGTGGTTCTTATTCTGCTGTTGTGGCTCCCTGAAGCAGAAGTCTCAATATGGACTTTCTTAGAAGCACTGTGATAGCACTACAATGAATGTGATCAGTGAGAACAATAGAGACAGACTGGAGAAAACTTTTGCCTCATAGCCTGGGAATGGGTACAAAGTGATGAGCTATACTCTGGCCTGAAGGACTTCACCATCTTACAACCTATATTTGCTTGGTGGGCAATTTGAAATGTATGGACTATTTGTTTTTTCTATTTTATAAAATTTTCCATTTTTTGCCCCCATGGCTAACCTATAGATAACCGAATCAGTAGATACCAAAGCAGTAGATATTGGAGCACAACTGTAGCTTTTTTTTTTTTAAACTCTTATTTAAATGATGTTTTTCTTTTAGAATCGCCATTGGCTAATCCAGTGGAACAGTTTTGAAATGTATTTTGCTGCAGCTAAACTATGTCTTTGACTTTGCTTACTTGTAGAATTCCAGAACAGATTATTTTCATGAATATCTAGAGATAAAAGTGATCCTGTAGATTTAGCATAACTTGATCAAGAGTAAGTCATGCCAGACTAATCTCATTCTTTTTTTAATTTGTTTTGTTTAAGGTTAACTAGTATCAGAAGAATGTAATAAATGTGGATTGTGGTTTATCTAGATTTCAGCAAAATATTTGATAATTAGTTAATCTTGTAAATAAGATGGAGAAATATAGGTTAGCTGATAGGTAGGTGGGTAAGGAACTCATTGAATGACAGAAAGAATAATCATTTATAATTTGGTAGTAACTTGGAAGGTTGTCATTAGTGGATACTCTAGGAATCTTTTCTTGAACCTCTGCTGGTTTAATACCTTTATAAATGACTTGAATATACAAGAGAGACAGAGAGACAAAGAGAAATCTAGACACATGTGGATATTTATAGATATGATATACGTATTATATGTAGCAAATATATACTGTGAGTGTGTAAAGGGAATAAGGATGGATGGGAGGAAGGAAGGGATAAGAAGGGAAAGGGAATAGGAATAGGAAGGTAACCTAGCTGGGGTAGTCCCAAGCCCAGAGGGGGAAATTGACTGGAGCCTTTCAGGGCTTAATAAAGATCAAGAAACAACTTAAGGATATATAGATAGCTGGGTTTATTTAGTTTAGGGAAAGAAAAGGTCTAGGGAGGCTAGGAGGTAGATCTTCGGCAGCTATGTGTGGACCAAGGCTTTTCCTCCAAAAAGGTGGCAAAAACCTGTGCTCTCTCTTCTCTTATACCTTCCTCAGACACCTCCCACAAAATAAGTGGGAGTGTGTCTGAGGATGTTAGGGTAGAAGATCCTAGGAGAGGTAGTCTCCCAGGGTTAGTGCATTTCAAAATGCACAATACACAGTATACATTGTAAATAAAATATAAGCAATAAATCTATATGTATAATATATACATATAATTATGTGTATATATAATATGCTTATCAAATATGCAGGTGATATAAGCTAGGAGAATTAGCTAATACACTGCATGATAAAATCAAGATACAGGGGGCAGCAGGGTAGCTCAGTGGATTGAGAGCCAGGCCTAGAGACAGGAGGTCCTAGGTTCGATTCTGACCTCAGACACTTCCCAGCCGTGTGTGACCCTGGGCAAGTCACTTGACCCCCATTGCCTACCCTTACCACTCTTCTGCCTTGGAGCCAATACACAGTATTGACTCTAAGACGGAAGGTAAGGGTTAAAAAAATAAATAAATAAAAAATAATAAATAAAATCAAGATACAAAAAGTTTAGACCAGAACAATGAGCTTTTTATCTTGCAATTTAATAGACAATGCCAATATCTAGATTTGTTTTGCTCAAAAATACTTATTACAAAGGAAAGCTTCTATATCAGGCATAAGGATGAAGGACATCAAAACATTTTAAAATGCACTCAGAAAGGGATGCAAAATAGTGGGTTTTTTACTATTTTAAAAAATTATATATATATGCATATATATAATATATGGTACACATATTTTAGAAAAACTATGTTAGAAATTGTTTTGTAAATTCTTCTAAGTTCTTTTTATATTGAAATGTTTGTTGATGGTTAAATTCATTAAAAAGAAAATGTAAAAAAATAATAGGGACTAATATAAAGATTTACACTTGATTTTCATCTTTATAAATATAAGAGTAGAGATGGAAGGGGAACGATGTTTTAGTTGAATTTCAGGTTCACTGTGAGTAAATAATGTTTTTAGTAAAATCCTAAAAGTTAATGTAAGCTTTGGAAGCATTAAGAGCAGTTTCTGCTCAACTCCATCCTCTATTCAGCTGTCAGTGATTTTCCTAAAGTTCAAATCAGACCATGTTACCTCCCTTCAGCTCAATAAACACACAACAGCTCCCATCCCTTACAGTATACTATAAAATCCTCTGTTTTTCTTTAAAAAGCCCTTCATAATCTTTCCTCATTCACCCTTCTAGCTTTCTTGCATCTTCCTCCCCCACAAACTCTTCTGTTCATTTGTGATTCTAGAAAAGGTCATGTTAAGGCACTCTCATTACTAGGATACTGAAGACTGATTTTTTAGAATTAGTTTTTTAGAAAGGAATGAAACCATTCCAATTATTAACATACATTTATTAGATGTCTGATTGTCATACAAATTGTGCCAGTATAGAACTTTTGTATTAGACATAACAAACTTTTGTAATCCCTAGAATATTCAGTATTGATAACTGTAAATAAAGATACTCAAAAGCCTCTGCCATTTCTTTGCCCAGCCTCTTTTTGATTGGATATTAAATAAATTAAATAAGAAAAAGAGAGTTTTAGAGGTCGTCACCCTAATGCCAAACTCAGGAAGGCCTAAAGTGCACTTAACCCACATGCTTCCTTTTTTTCCTCTGTAAAATGAGAATTATAACAGCACCTACATTACAGGGTTATGAAGACCAAAGGAGATAATATATGGAAAGGACTTTGCCAGCAATGAAGTATACACAGATGCTTGCTACTATTATTATTCTTTGAGAGCACACTACATTCTTGTTTTAGGGAATGTGGTTCAGTATTAAAAGACAAATTTGTGATTTTGTTGTTTCTTGGTAGGCTTTGAAAAGCCAAAGTACTGTATTAAAAGTGAACAGGAAATTCATACCAATTTTCTTCTAAGCAATGTAGGTAACAAAACAGAGCAGTGCAAAAATCCTGAATTTTTATTATCCTTTTAAATCTATAGTGATGAAAGTTCGTAATACATTATCTCATTTATTGCCTTCATTTTATAAATTTAAAATCAAGGCACAGAGTTATGAATTTGTTTAGCTACCAAGTAACCAAAGTGTTACATATCCCTTTCTTAGTCAATAGACTTGAGGTTTCTTCAGACTTACCTCACTAAATGATTAACCCCCAAATTATTTTCTTACTTTGATGAGTATTATTTCTCATAGGAAAATTTATTTAATGATTTTTAACCTTTTTTTTTTAACCTTTAGGTTTTGTATTTAGTGAATCAGAAGGTTCTGCATTGGAACAATTGGAAGGTGGCCCCTGTGCAGTTATTGCACCTGTTCAGGTAACATATGCTAATGGTGACTTACAAACTGCATGATGGGAAGATTCAGTGTTAAGTTTGGGGTTTGTTTGTTTTAGTAAAGGGTTAGTCTGAACTGGTAATTTCATAGCTTTGGGGAACTTTACAAGCAATGTGCATAGTTCACCTCTAACTTAAAATTCTAGAAAGCTGCTTGTGGCATTGAGGTTAAGCCATGGTCACACAGCCATAATTTGTCAGGGGCGCAATGTGAAACCAGGTGTTCTGCCCTTAATGACTGGCCCTCTATCCATTATTCCTGTGTCACACTGCTTGTCATGTTTTGGTTTACAAAAAATAATATTATTATTATTATTCATCGACATAAGGCTTTTAACTGACTTGAACTCATATAAATTGGCTATATAAGCCTAATGGGGGGAAATGCGGATTTATAATGTGCGCTTTTAGTGTCTATGTATGCACTTTTTTAAATACTTAAAAAGAAATTTATCCATTCTCCAGAGAAGTAATCTTCACCATAATAGGTATAAATATTTATTTATGTAGTATTTTCAAGTTCACAAAGTGCTTTGCAGATAATATCTTATTTGACTTTCGTAGCAAACCAGTGAGGTAGGGGAAACTGACGCTCACAGAGGTTCCTTGATGTGCTACTGGTCACACAGCAATGCATGGCCAAGGTAAATTCAGGACCCAGAGCTTCTTAACTTCAAGACCATTGTGTTTCTCACTATACCTGTCTGCTTTCTGTGGACAAGTAACAATTTATATGTAGATTAATAAACAGTTAACAAACATTGGTTAAGTACCTGCTCTATGCTAGTCACTGTCCTAAGTGTTTGAGATACAAATACCTAATGGAAAGTTTCTACTCTCAAACAGTTCATCATCTATTGGAATAAGACAGTACACAAAAGGAAGCTAAAGGGGAAGGTGAATGGAGAAGAGATAGCTGGCCTGGGCACCCTCCTTAAGTGGAGTTTGGAGAGGAGCTCTTCACTCTACTTTTCAATCAGAGAAGTCTTAGGGGCAGAGGATATGGATGTAGTATGAAGGCTGATGCATGATGGAGAAGTCCAGATACATGATTGTTAAGTTTTTTGCCTTCATTTGTTTCCATTTGTTGAGAATAATATGCCTGACAAAGAAGAATGAGCTATTAAAATATCATAATATAAGTGACATGCAAAATATATTTTCTAGAATATATAAAATATATGATATTTTTGAACTGTCAATGCCACTTTATAGTTTTAAAATTAGCTGTAACTTTAAATCAATTTTATTAATAAAAAATCAGTTCATATGGAAAAAAATCTAAAAGTATATTTTCATACTGAAGAAATTTCAATAACAGAAACTTTTAAAGCGTTGTTAAAAGATTTCAGTAGAGCAATGAGTTAGATTACTTATGCTTTAAAATTAGAAACTATTTGATTTTTTAGGTATGTTTATCATGTATCCTAATTGTTGCTTTGATTTTGTAAAGGCATTTCTTTTGAAGAAGCTATTGTTTACTTCTGAAAAGTCTTCTTGGAGAGATTGTCAAGGTACTATTTTAAAATAATTATTCATTTTGCTTTTTAAAAACTTATTTTGATCAACAAGTATATTTTAATTATATTACTTTTCCAAAATAGGTTTTTTTCATTTTACAAAATACATTTTCTCAGCTAATTCTTTTAAGTACCTTTCATGTTGACAGAATAAGTATTGTCCTAATTTCACAGATGAAGAAACCGAGACTAAGAAATTACAACTTGTAATAACAATAGTAAATAGTACAACTGAATCTCATATGCATATATTCTCCTGTACCGTTTTCAGCCTTTAAGTGATGAGATCTCAAAAAAATCCATAGTACTTACACTAAAATAATTTTTTCTTAATTTATAAATCTTACTATTTAATCTTTCATCCGAAAATATTTCTAAAGCAATAAACTATTAAGAATGTAAAGAATGTATAATTTTTCTAAATACATATCTATGAGTGATATCTTACTACTGAATACATATTTGGTTATAAGTATAAAATTTTATGCAAGAGATAATACTTTTGGCAAGAAAAAATGCTACTGTAGACATAACTTTTAAAATGGATGTGATATTCAAGTCAGATTCCTTTCAGAAATTTTTATGAATATGTATAGAATCCAAATCTAAAAGCCCCTTTTTTATAGAATATTTCCAAATATTATGGTTTTAACTAAAGATCTTGGCATTAATCTTATAGAACATTGTACTGTAGATGCTATTGACTTGGCAGGCCTTCCATATTTGTAGATGTCATATGGCACATATGGTGTTTAAAACTCATCCTTCAGAATCTAGTAGTCATTTGACTTACTTTGATGTTGATTGATATAAAATTTATTTTTTAGAGTACTAAAAATGGAAAATAAAACATGAACTGTTTTACAAACAAACATGATGTTGAAAATATAACTAACCACTTAATACTTAAAATTTGGGGCATCTAGGTAGCTTCCTTCTTCCCTGCCAGTGTTAGTTAGATGGTACACACCTTAGAAATAAGAAACATTTCTATCCTATAATAGCTGACTTTCCTTTTTTAAAAATGTATGTGTAGGGGGCAACTGGGTAGCTCAGTGGATTGAGAGTCAGGCCTAGAGACGGGAGGTCCTAGGTTCAGATCTGGCCTCAGACACTTCCCAGCAGTGTGACCTTGGGCAAGTCACTTGACCCCCATTGCCTACCCTTACCACTCTTCTAACTAGGAGCCAATACACAGAAGTTAAGGGTTTAAAATTAAAAAAATAAAAATAAAAAAAATGTATGTGTATATATAATCCAATAATATAAAATAATAAAACTCTGACCCTTTCCCTTTTGGACCCTTTATAATATCACTAATTAAATACAGCAAATCCTAAGCATTGGACTACTTCTTCTGTCACTTACTTACTCCTACACATGTGCTACTAAATGGGAGAAAATCACATAACTGTTCTGACTGGATCCATTACAAATCTAGGTAATCTAATACCTCCCTTATCAACTCAGTCCCATTCTCTAAAGTGTTTTCAAATTTTCTCATCCCTTCTCAAACATCTCATGCCTTAAAGGGATAAGGACCTATTTGTACAAAATATTTGTTGCATATATTGTACAAAATTGTACAAAAATGCACATATTGTACAAAAATATTCCAGCTCTTTTTGTGGAAGCAAAGAATTAGAAATTGAGGAGCTGCCTATCATTGGCCGAACAAATTATGGTATATGATTTCAATGGAATACTATTTTGCTATAATAAATGACAAGCAGGATGATTTCAGAAAAATCTGGATTTACATGAACTGATGCACAATGAAGTGAGCAAAACCAGTGATAATAGTATTTCTTGATGAACAACTGTGAATGATCTAGTTATTCTCAGCAGTGCAGTGATCAAAGACAAACTGAGAGACTCATAATAAAAAAAAAATACCATCTGCCCTCGGAGAAAAAACTGATGGCGTCTAAATGCAGACTGAAATATATTATATTTCTCTTTCTTTCTACAAAATGAGTAATATGGAAAAATGTTTTGCCTGATTGTACATGTAAAATCTTTATCATATTGCTTACTGTCTCAGGGAGGGGGGGAGCGAGGGGGGGTCAGAAGGAGGGAGAGAATTTGGAAGTCAAAACTTTAAAAAAAAGAATGTTAAATTTGTCTTTACATGTATTAAGGGAAAAATAAAATATTTAAAAACAAAAACTTCTCATGACTCTCTGTCCCCCTATTCTTTAAACTGAAAACTTTGTCTCATATTTTAATGAAAAAATTGAAGCCATTCACCATGAACTCCTTCTCTCTTCCTCATCTTTTATCATTTGGGTATCTTTGGCCACTTTCTGCTCCTTCTTTCCTATCCCACAATGATGAAGTGGCCCTACTTCTTATACTCTCCTTGTTCAAGTAATTCTATTTCATCCCATCTTCTTTAGCAGATTAACCCTTCTATATTCTCTGTATTCCCCACTCTTTCACTTATTTTCAATCTTTTCTCTTGTAATGGCTCATTTTCTAATACTTACAGACATACATATATCACCCTTATCCTGAAAACTCCTTCAGTTGATTCTTCTATCCTTGTTAACTATCTTACTATATCTTTTCTATCCTTTGTAAACTAAACTTCTTGAAAAAGCTATTCACCTGCTTTCTTCTCGCTCTCTTTTTAATTCTTTACAATCTAGCTTCTGATCTTATGTCCTAGAAATTGCTCTCTCCTGTCACTATTATGGCCTTTTCTCAATCCTCATTCTCTTTGGCTTCTCTCCAGCCTTTGACATTATTTATCACTCTCTCTTCCTTGATAGTCTTTTCTCTAGATTTTCAGAACACCCTTCTCTCCTATTTTCACTCCAGCCTATCTGACCACTCTTCTGTCTCCTTTGTTGGATCCTCCTCCAGATCATACCATAGGTGCTCCTGAGTTCTGTCCTGGGCCCTTTTCTCTTCTCCCTCTATACTATTATGTCAATTGGGGATCTCATCAACTCCTCTGGTTTTAATTATCATCTTTATGTTAATGATTCTCAAATCTGTCTATTCTGGCATGAATTCTCTGCTGACCTCCAAACTTGCATCTCTAACCTAACTACCTTTCAAATATCTCTAAGTGGATGTCCTGTAGACATCTTAAGTTCCAGGCCCCCACGTCCTGCTTTCCCAGTTGCTATTGAGGGTAACACCATCCTCCCAGTCCCTCAGGCTCCTAATCTAGGAATCATGCTGGATTCTCTCCATCTCAACTCCCATATCCAATCTATTGCCAAGGCCTATCGACTTCACTTTTGCAGCATCTCTCGAATATGTCCTCATCTCTCCTCTATCACTGCCACCCCTCTGGTGCAGGTCATCACCTCACATCTTGATTACTGCAATAACCTGTTGATGGGTCTGCCTGCCTTAAGACTCTTCTTACTACAAGAATGGTTTTCCTATGTCCCATCATGTCATCCCTACACCATGGACCTCCAAGAAAAAATATGAAATCCTCTCTGGCATTCAGAACACTTCATAGCCTAGCCCCCTCCTACCTTTCTAGTGTTCTTACACCTTACCTAGTGTATTCTTTGACCCAGTGACACTGGCCTTCAGACTGTTCCATGAACAAGACACATTCCATCTCTCAGTTCTAGGCATTTTCTCTAGCTGGCACCCACATCCGGCCCCCATGTCCAGAATGGTCTTCTTTCTTAACTCTGACTGCCAAACTCCCTGGATCCTCTAAATCTCAACTAAAATCCATCCTTTTATAGGACCTTTCTCAATCCCTCTCAATTCCTTTGCCTTCCTTATTAATTATTTTTGTTCTGCATAAAGTGTACTCTGTGTGTGTGGATGTATGTGCTTATGTTTGGGGTTTTTTGCATGTTGTTATACTGCAAGCTCTTTGAAGTCAGGAACTATCCCATATCTTTTTGCATCCCTAATGCTTTAGCACAATGCCAGGTATATAGTATGTACTTAAATAATGTTTATTTATATTTATTTGAATGATTTACTTATACTGTATAACATGATCTCCACAATCCTTTTCTCAATAAAGTTTTGCATCAGTGATTGTGCAGAATTTATCTGTCTTTCCCCTTCTGGTAGAAAGAATTTAAAGCTGTTAAACTGATTTCTGGAAGGGAGATTGGGGACTTAAGGTCAATTAAGGTATAGATTACATTGTTCTACAACAGAGGCCTTAGGCAGTTTTGGATTCAACATACAAAGCATATACATTTATGGCAAGCAGACAATGATATAAGATTTTTTATGGTATATTCCTGTCACTAATGTATCTTTTTTTTTCTTATTGGTTGTAAAATAAATAATGGTGAAATTGGCCCTCCAAATAAAGCACATCCTCAGATTGTTAAATTTCTCATTTGTATATGTTTTAAAGTAAAAATCATGTTTAATTTTCTTTATCAAATTAATACATTTTAATGGTGTTGTAATTCATGGCAAGATACAATTTTAAATCTTTTTTTTAGGGGCAGTATTTTTCATAACTTTGTAACTTGTGTCAATTTTAGAAGAAGAACGGAAGGATCTTCTTTGTCATACCCTGTGTGATATTTTAGAAACTGCTCGCTCTGATAACTCTGGGTCTTACTGCTTGGCAGCATGGATAAGAGGAAAGACCACAGAGGACACTGCGAGTATTTCCGAAGGCCCTGCAGAGTCCAGTTGTCAAGAGGAACATACTTGTAAGATTCCTTTTTATTTTGTTCTCAATATTATTTCTTTTGCACATAATTTAAATGAGTTATACGGTTTTATAAAGGGGAAAAAAACCTTTATTTTCATGGGATATCTTTAGTGTGAGCCCACATTTAAAGTCTGAATACCAATACTTTTTGAATAAGTCTTCCATTCATATAGAGCAAAAGAGGACATTAACTTTCTTTTAGTGGTCCTCTTTCATTTTTCTTTTTTTTTCTTTTTTCAGAAAGGAGACATATAATACATACAAAAGCAATGATGTTTTAATTCTGATTATCTTCTGCTTCCTTATAATCTCTTGTCTTTTTCAAACCTCATCCTGTGAGCTCAATCTATTAAAGTATCTCTTATGTACCTTCATCTTTACTTGTAATTAACATTCTTTGACATTCCAAAAGAGAAAATTAAGGTAATCTATAATAAAGTTCCTACTGCTAAAAAAAATATCATAATGTTCTTTAGATGTCTTCTAGAGTAAAGTTAGGAGAAATTTTCCATGAGACATTTCATAGCAGATTAATGTCATCCTTTCTTGTCTGTCTTGTTTGTACAAAACTGAGATTCCTCTTGAACTAATTGGCATTATTGTCCCCCCCCACCCCAGTAATTTTAAAACAGCAAACCAAAATAATAAAAAAAAGTTGTATTTAAATATATCAAAATACAGGGTGGTGACTTTTCTGTCTAAAATGATAATTCCAAGAAATTTTAGCTGTTTTAAACTATCCATTTTTTCCCTTGAAGGTGTACCCTGGCTTTGTATATTTCATAACTAATTGACATACCTAAACTTATACATTTTATAATGTGTAATATTCTGGTGTTATAAAAATCACTTCTATATTTCTTTTGTTTCAAGATATTAAATTTTTGTAGAAGTCAGTTGATTACTATCAAGACTTCATTTTTATGCCAAAGACAAATCTAAATATATTGCAGAATATTTTTTCATCTCTTATGAATTTTATTCTATTCCAATTTGAGGCCATAGAAATCAGAGTACTAGAGAAACTTAAGAAACTCTGCTTCCCCATCACTTTCTGCTTCCCTTTCCCTTCCCCCTTCTTGGGTGCCTGATTTCTAAAAAAGCATTTTTTTTAAATATATTTATGACATCCATCTTCATTCTTCCATATTCACTTGCCACTGGGCTATGATTGCTGTCTAATGTAACTATTTACCACATTTCACTTTTAAAATTAAAATATTATGAGCTTGACTAATTAGTCATGTCTTTGTCCCAAGTACATTTACAATAAAATATTTCCCCTTATTAAACTAATGAAAAGAACATATTTCCTTTTCCTTTTGAGAAAGATGGCCCTTCAAATTACTCGAATTATTTTTATAGTTGATAGATGTCTTGATGGGAAAATTTAGTGTTTACCAGATGGGTGAAAATAACAAACTGGTTTATAGTTATATTGAAATAATCATGTTTATTGCTATAGGGTACTTATAAAGATCATTTAAATAGTTAATATAATATTCTTAGTTTGAGATATAAATGTTATATGTGCACATAAATTATTTCATTTAAAACTTACTTATTTGACCAGTAATCAAATATATGGTTTAGCGAGCCTATTACATATGAGATGTGAGAAAACTAGAGAACTTTGGATTTTTAGAAACTTGATTATAGATTTATAGACTTTCTTGTTTTCTCAATATTGTACCATACTTGGTAAGACATTTAACTTAGGTATCTAGTCTGTAAGCTTTTTGAAGGTGAGACTCATACTTCTTTAACTAATTCAAATGAGTCCCAAGATATTTATTGTCATACTGAAGTATCCTATGTAGCAAATTATTAAATCTAATATTTTTGCTGCTTCATTTTTAAAAGCCAAGGCCTAACATGATATTTCATTTAAACTATACTTTTAAAAAATTTCAAGATAGTGTAATATCCTTTAAAATGGTGCCCAAATTTTTGGACTGTCTGTGTTTTGGGGTGTGGAATTGTTTTTGTTTTTATCAGGGAATTTTGAAAATTTATCTTAGATGCTTAAAAGTGAAATAAACTGTTATTTCCCTTCTTCTATGCTGTGTTCTGTTTCTTGTATTTCTGTAGTATCTTTCCATTATTCTTGCCTGCTAAGCCTTTTCTTTTGCTTTACAGTTTATTCTAAATTAACTCCTTTATGTCTGCTTTTATGGCATACAGCCCAATAAAAAACATTGAGATTGTCAACCATTACAATTAGTAGTATTTGTAAAATATTAGGCACAATTTTTAACATTTTGATATGATCTATTTGTTTGGTTTTTGTTCTGAATTGCATATTTTACTCTGTGTAAGCACACCAATTTCAGTGGCTTATTTTGTGATGTATTCTTGTGGCTTGTTGGTAATGCACATTGTTTGCAATATTAGAGTCTCAGGTTCAATTACAATTTGTTTCCATCATAAGTAACATATTTGATACATAAATGAATCTTTCCACTTATTTATTAAAATATCTAAAGTATTTGTCTTTTCAAAGGAAAACAAAATTTTAAAGTATTTTCCAAATGTAACTTCATTTCAGATTTAAACTATGATGTTGAAATGAATTAGTAGTCATTTTTATAGCTGATCATTGAGAAGCCTTATTCTTTAACTCAAAAAAAATTTTTTAATGTTAAAATTGAAGGCCTCTTTATTTTAAATGAAATGAGACATTTTCATTAACATTTAATTGTTTAAGGAGATTTTTTATTTCATTATTTTAATTTTTTTTTATATTTGGCACATACTTAAAATGCCATTTAAAGAGGTAAATTGACAAAAGCACTCAAAAGTTATATGAGTAAATGCAAGGAAACAGATCCAAAGCAGTTGTTGAACCTGGATAGACTCAGAATGCTATGTCTTTTTCTAGACAATTGAGGCATGTAAACATAAAAATTTAATACCATAAGGAAAAATATTAAGGAATGGGCACTTCACAATCGATGACAATTTAAAAGATGAGAAGTAATTTTTAAAAGCAGTTTTATTACTAAAATGAATGTTAAGTATTTAAACTTTAAAAAATAGAAATCCTCTGTTTACAAAATGACCATGCTTGCTTTTTTTTAAAGTAGTATTTTTATCTGATTGTAAAGTATAATTTAGTTAATTCTGCTACAGACAAAATTAAATGTCTGAGGTTCTGTAATTATAAATTGGACAAAATACTAACCTGAAATTTCTCCCCATTTTACAAGCCATAGTAGCTTAGTTTAATTAAAAGGCAATGTTATTATTAAGCTGCTATTTTATAATTTGTGTCAAAAAATCTTACTTTTAATTAAAATAATTAAATTCCAAAATGTTTCATTTTTTATATTAATAATAAAATTGAAGACCAACTGGTAATTTTAAGAGGGGGAAGGAAATAGGAGACATTATGTTTGAAGCTTGAAAATATTTATAGCTTGCTGTGTGTATCTTGTGTCATTTATTTGCCATGTGTAGTGCTGAAAAGTGTCTTTTATGTATAGCTGCCTTGGCTGTCGAAGAGCTTGGCTTTGAGCGATTTCATTCATTACTTCAGTAAGTAACACGTTGGAACATTTAAAATACTTATCTTGTGGGCACATTGCTTTTTGAAGTTTATTCACACTATGGAAAGGGGAAAGCGTTTACAAGACATAGTATTGAAACTGTTGAATGTGGATTTTAAATGAATATTTTGAGTATAATTTTTTTTGTATTGTACTTAAAGGTTAGAAAATAGTGATGTGCTAATATATTAAAATTTACCCAAATCCTAACTTCAGTACCTAAATATATTTATTTATTGAAATCTATTTTCATAGGGAAGATGGAAATATAACTAATACTAATATAATTGTCTTTTTCCCTAAGCTAATAGAAAGATTTATACATTCTAGATCTAACTTCTTTGTAGAATTACTTTTTCAACTCTTTGTCACATGATAAAAGAGTAGACATGCTTCCTTATCAGAGTATATTAAGATGAAATTTGGATCAGAATTTAAAGGTCACTTTCTTTTAAATTAGTTCTCAGTTGTGACTTAGTTTTTAATTTTCATATCTGTGATGAATACTTTACATATGTTTCAGGTTTTTGTTTTTTTAACTAGACTTGTGATTTCATAACTATAGGGAGCTTCTAGTGAAGTTTTTTCTGCCACTTCAAGTATATTAGCAAATGTTTTTATTATCATAAATCCAAGATACTTTTCTACTTGATTTTCTCAAAATAAAGCTACCTTATTTTCTAAATTATTTTTGTAATATATTATTGGGTAATGCCATTGATCCCCAGACATTAACCTCTGTCATACACAGGTCAGGGATATAGAGATTGTCCCTGCCTATTAGGATTTCTTTCTCATTTAATTCCATATATTAGGTGAAACGAATAGTCAACTCATCTCTGCTAATACATATGATTGTATGAAAGCATTTTTAATACTTACTATTCTACTTGCTATAATTTTTAAACATATAAAATAATTTAAAACCTCAGCATTCTTCCTTTTCTTTTTCCTTGATTATTGGTTTATGCTTTTTTATGAATAAGTTACTAATGTCCATTTCTTTTTTTTTTTCCCAGCAAAAGGTCATTCAAAAGTTTTCCTGAACTAAAAGAAGCTATCTGGGATCAGTATTCCATGTGGGCAAACAAATTTGGAGTATTGCTTTTTCTGTATTCTGTGATACTTACAAAGGTTTGTTAAAGAAGTCAATACTTGTGACTTTTGCTCATTTCAGTTGAGTACTTTTTATACCTTTTTGAGATGAATCTGAGGTGAATATTATTTAGTCTTAAAGTTTAAATCTTTTAGTTTTGAAGTTTAGAAACAGCTATATTCTATTTCTTCATCCATTTGCTTACTCTTTAGTCCTTTAAGAGTTGGCTACCTCATATTGAATCAGGCCTAATATAATTGGGCATTATATTGAAATTACTGGCAGAGATTTTCTATAATTTTCTAAAGACCAAAATCTAGTGACTTTTTCTGAGTTTTTATTCTTTTTGATCTCTATAAAGCATTTGACTCTTTTCCCTGCCTCTCTTTGGTGGCTATAATTTCATATTATATTCATCTTTTTACTGTTCCTCTAATGGAGCCTCCTATTTCCATCAATTCTACATTCTCTTCATCCCACATCAAACTTTGAACATTTCATAAAATTCAATCCTAATTTTTCTGTTCTTTTTTAGAGCTCTTAACCACTCTCAGAGATTCAGTGATCACTTCTATTTGGATGGTTCTCAATTCATGTCCTGTCCTCTCTCTCTCCAGTTCTGGTTCTTCATCTTCAATTTCTTACTGATTTTTTTCACTTTAACATCTTGTTATTTTCTAAAATTCCCCAAGTCTAAATTGAACTTCTTGGTATCCTGAAGTTCTCCCTCCTTGGCCACCCCATTTCTGCCAAGCATTCTTATTGTCATTATGATCTTTGACTGATTAGTCAGCCAGGCCCACTGATTTTCTGTTCATAATATTTTTTGAATCTGCCCCTTTTAATTCCCCTTCCACTGTCATAGCTAAGGGCCTTACCACTATTGTTATTACCTTCTCACTTTTCTCTAACTAGGGGCTCTTTATACACCAGTATATCTCGTGTGCCAGTCTCCAATTGGTTTTCCTAATTACTGTCTTGATGAAAAACTTTCCATGATTCTCCTAATCTGGTCCCAACTTCTTTTTCATTCAGACCTTTCACTACTCATCTTCACAAAGGCCTTACACTATCCACATTGATCTATTGTTATGAACTACAGGGACCGTCCTACTCCAAGCTGATAACATTTTCTGTCCTCAAATTGATGTCTACTTAATTCCTCTCTGTCTGTCAAGATCCAGCTTGAGGAATCCTTTGTGCAAGAACTCTTCTCAGATCATTTCTGTCCATCGATTTCTCCCTCACTTTTGGTACTTGCTGTGTGTTTTTCTGTATTATGGATGATCAGTTAAGCTCCTTGAGAGGCCTCCAGTCCCTTTGAGTGTTAGAAAGTATTCAGGATACATTTGATCATGTGCTTTTCAGAAAACCATTAGCTTGATTCAACTATATCTTCATGCTAGTTTGGGCATTTCCTCTGAGTCATAGTTTCTTTTTGTAATCAGTAGATTATAGAAGCTAAACATCTTGGGTCTTCCCATATTATTTAAGTAGAGGTTCACTACTCATGGGTTAGTTGTTGCAAGCTTTTGTTTTAAGTATTCAGCTTGGTTTTTAAAAGATTGTGTTGATACAAGGCTAGAATCAACCCTGTCATGTTCACTGTGAACATTTCCTTTTACTATGGGTGAGTTCTTTTGCCGAGAACAGTTAGTGTTATTGAAAGTGCATAGAATTCTAAGAAATAGGATATTTAGGCATGCCTCATTTAGAAAGCATATTCAAATGTATACCTCAGTAGATAAATTAGATAAGTAAACTGAGAAGCTGGGAGAAAAAATCAGTAGAACTCTGGACTGGCAGTTAAGATCTGCATTCAAATCCTGCCCCATGCATATACTGGTTGTGTGACAATGTACAAATCACTTACCATCAGTGACTTCAGATAGCTGTCTTATACTTTACAGACTAATGAAATTACCAGGCAATATTGGTAAAAGCAAATTTTACATCATATGTTCCCTACTGATAAAAAGTACAGGTTGAGATCTTTCACCAACCCCCCCAAAGAAGTATAAATTAATGCACAAAATATTTTTCTTTCTATTTCTTTTTAAGATTAAGACATAATTTAATAATTTTTAACATAAGAAATATATGTCATTGAAGCCAAATCATCTTCTCAGTTCATAGAATCCATTATTGACCTCCCAAAATACTGTTAGAATTAGTGCTCCTTTCCAGTAAAGTTCCTCATTCTTTTTACTTGATATGTCTTTGGCATTTATTTTTTCTTATTTGCTTATTTTTTATTAGGGATTGATTGGTGTGAAAAACTACTATGATCTAATTTTTAAAAAATATATCAGTGAATTTTAATAATTGGTTTCTTTAGGGTATCGAAAACATAAAAAATGAAATTGAAGATACAACAGAACCTTTGATAGATCCTGTATATGGACATGGCAGGTAATGAATTAAGATGTAATATAGTTATGACCTAATGTAAGACATTGTACTAGAAGCTAGCAGTTTTTAGGAATATGAATTGTTCTTTTATGACTTATCTTCTGTATAATGTAATGAATGAAGTTTTCTTCAATATATTCTATAATGTTTTATATTTTATAGAATTATTTTTGCTTTTGAAAATTGTTTTATTTATGTTTCATAGATGAGTATTTTTTCTTTATTTTTCAAACAAAATTTACACTTTTCTCAAAAGTGGAAAATAGTTACAGTTTCATCCCATTTTTACAACTTTTACTTTTTTAATAATTATTTTCTTCATTCTGTTTCTCTTATTCAAAATAATTTTTGAGATATGTGGAAAAAAATAACTTAAAGATTAATCCTTTTCAAGATATTGATATCATCAATTGCCTATTCTCTTAACCTCAAACAGACTTTCTAAGATAAAATCAACACACGTGCTATCAAAAACAGAAAATTAGTAATTTTAGTTATTCTTTCTAGAAATGTAGATGTTCAGTAATGAAAGTAAATAGATCTAATATTAAACATTATAATTCAACATTCTCTTCAGTTACATATGCCATCTTGTGTAAGGGTCTTAAATTTATATAGAATATAGAAGACAGTATATGTTATGGAATAAAGTTAACAGTGTTGATTTTTAATGATCAGATGACATTTTAGAAATGAAAAATTTTGAAATTAAGAGAGCCTTCTATCTTCCCCTAATGTAAGAAAATAAAATCATTTGAAAGGTAAATGTTATGTATCTTTGAAATAATTTTATAGAAAAAAATTTTTATTAAAAGCAAATAGTCATTTTCTACTGGTTATTTGTTTATTAATTAAAGGGGTTTTTTTATGTTAAATAGCCAAAGTTTAATTAACCTCCTACTAACTGGGCATGCTGTTTCTAACGTATGGGATGGAGATAGAGAGTGCTCGGGAATGAGTAAGTATATTCTTTATTATTTATATAACATTTTTTCTGATTGTATAAATTTTTGTCTAGTACAATTTAATTATTTTTTCCTATCTGTTTTCTTACTTTTCCTTACTTTGTAGAGGACAAGAGTGTCCCACTAGTAAAATTGCCTTCATGGTCAGAGGTACTTATATCTACCTAATTTTTGTAAATTAAAATTATTTAAAAAAATCTAAAAGAAGCTGCCAAATTTTTCTTTGATAACAAGAATGCATAGAGAATCATTAAAAATACCCATAATTTTGGAATACTATGTCCCATTCTTTATAAGTTAAAGTTTTTGCTACTTTAAAATGTTTAGGACATACCTAATAATCAATCTAATCTTTATAATTTTTCTCTTATTTACTATTTTATGTTGCAGAAAAAAGGCAATGAATATAAGTTCTATGTTAAATCATTTAATAAGTCCATCTCCTCGAAGGGACATTTTTTAGTTGGCCACAGCTGGAAATGTGATAAGACTGACTTACTAAAGGAACAATCAAAAGAACAGTCATGGCCACAGCTCTCTGAGATGCCTACCATAAAAGGAAACTGAAATGAAATTCTTGTTTTCTATAAGAATAAAGCTATATATCAGCAGTGCATTTAAAATGACATAATTTCTTTTGTAATAATTATTTTTACCACAAATACACATTTTTAACAGGACATTACAAATATATGTTTAAAATGTTTTAGTTCTAGGTAGCCGAAATGTATGGGAGGACAGTCATGAAGAAAACCACATGAATCCGTGTTTTCCCTTCTGTCCAAAATCTTAAAGTCACAAAATTCTAGAGCTACAAGACACCTTTAGGATCTTCTTATCCCATCTCTTTGCTTTGCAGATGAGGGGACTAAATCTCAGAGAGTTGAAGTGCTTTTACTTCATCAGGATCAGTCAGCTCTTTACTAGTAAAAACTAGGAAGAGATTTCAATTTTCTTGACAATCTTCATTCGTTCTTTTTTCTACTGTGCACTAACTCCCCTTTGTCCTTTTTGGTAACAAATGAATTCATTCCTCTTTGTCCCTTAACTGCCTGTCTTACATGCCATCCTTGAAATTTGATGGTATTGAGTGAACTCTGTACATAACCACCTCAGAAATACACAGCAAAAAAACTTTGTTCATCAAAGGGCCAAATCTTTAAGGAGGAAGAAGATGATGTTCATAGTTGAGTTTAATAGTGTGCCGAAGAAGGTAGAACGAACTGGCTTGGTAGATGTATAGACTGTTTTTAAGACTTTGCATCTCTTCTTATATAAGTCCTCACCAGTAGTAGCAAATTCCAAAAATTTGGGCAGAATAATAAACAGTAAATTGTTAACTTTAGAGCCATGCAGTTCTGTGGCTGTTGATTTTATATTTCACTCACTTAACTTTATTATCTCCAGTCTAATTCAGGAACATTTATTAAGGATTTTCTTTTGCAAGGTACCATTGCTGAGGTTACATAGAGAAAAAATGAAATGAATCCTACTTGCAAGAGAAAGTTTCAGAGAGAATAAGTATCCACAAATAAATACAGAGTATTTCCAAGACCTATTTCAATATCATTCATTTTTGTAAAAAACTAATCTTTTAAAACCAAAACCCCAAATCATATACCAGTATAGACAAGTGATAAAGCATATGTTTTTCTTCTGCATTTCTACTCCCACAATTTTCTCTACATGTGGATAGTGTTTTCTCATAAGTCCCTTGAGATTGTCCTAGATTATTGCATTGCTATTAGTAGCAAAGCCTATTACATTTGATTGTCCCACAATGTTTCAGTTACTATATATACAATGCTCTCTGGGTTATGCTCATTTCATTCCACATCAGTTTGTGTAGATCCTTCTAATTCTTATAGAAATCAAGCAATTCACCATTCCTTATAGTACAATAATATTCCATCACCATCATATACTACAATTTGTTCAGCCATTCCACAATCAAGGAACACCCCCCTCATTTTCCATTTTTTGCCACCACAAAAAATGCAACTATAAATATTTTTTGTACAAACAGATCCCCCCCCTTTTTTTTTCTCTTTGGGATATAAACCTAGTAGTGATATTGTTGGATCAAAGGGCATATATTCTTTTAAAGCCCATTGGACATAAATCCAAATTGCCTCCAGAGTGGTTGGCATGATTCCTATTTTAGAAAGTATTTAGAGGTTGTGAAGATTGGAGAAAATAGCTTAGTCTTCTGTCTTATTGGTCATATTTATTTTATTTAAAATTATGAGGCAATAACTAATGTAATTTTTAATCTTAACACTAGGTGGTAGTAATTGATTTAGGAAAATAAATTACCTTGTAGAGATCTCTCTTACTCACTTTCCTTTCCCTCCTTCTTTCTTTCCTTATTTTAACATCTTAAAATTTAAAGCAGTTTTGGTTTGAGGCATTTTAAGGAATCAAGAAGCCATAAGCATCATGTTTATTTGACCCATTTTATTACTTAAAGAATTATTTCTGGTTCAAATAAATAAGTGAAAATACTTTTACTTCTCCACGTTAAAAAATAAACTTGCAGACAGGATTAGATCCTAACCTTAACTACAAGTAAATATTATTTTATAAAACAAGGAAAGGAGAAAACCTAATTTTATTTTTTAATTAATTAATTAATTAGAATGTTTTTCCATGGTTACATGATTCATGTTCTTTCCCTCCCCATCAAATTATAAATCTTTGTGCATTATATTACTTTTAATTTTCATTATTTATGTTCTTTCCATTTCCTTTCTTATATTTTGTTTTTTCCTTCAGCAAAAAAATTCCATTTTTCCCTCTTACTCCTACTAACTCCCCCTTCCCACAAAGTGAGAATAAAAGAAAAGCAAAACCTGTTGTAAACATATGTAACCAAGTAAAACAAATTTATACTTGGTTATGATCAGAAAAATGTCTCATTCTGCATTTTGAGTACTTTACTTCTTTTATCAGAAGGTATTTCCTATGTTTCATCATTAGTTCTCTGGAATCAGGTTGGTCATTATTCTAATCAGAGTTCCTAATTCTTTCAGAGTTGTTTGTCTTTACCATATTGTTGTCATTGTATTGTCCTCCTCATTCTATTCACTTCACTCCTCATTGTCTCATGAAAGTTTTCTCAAGTTTCTCTTATCCCCTTCATCCTTTCTTGTAGAACAATGGTGTTCCATCGCATTTATATATATACATTAATTTATTCATATATTCTCTAATATACAAGCACCTCTTCAGATTCCCATTCTTTGCTGTCTCAAATAACTTTAAATATTTTCTATATTTAGTTATCTGAGTTAGTTTATTTCAGTTAGAACTAATTTTTCTTAATTTCCCCTTCTCCTTTCTCTTTTCCCTATTTTTTTGATGAGTGAAATGTATTTCTGTGTCCAGATATATGCATTTATGATTCCTTCTTCCACTGACCATTTTAGATAAGACTGAGTTTCAAGTTTAAGCTGCTTCTTCAACCCCTCCTTCATCATTTGTATAAATGTGTACTTGTGCACCCTAATTATGGGTGATAATTTTCCAAATTTTCCTTTCCCTGTGCCCCCTCCAATCTCAGTTTCTCTTACTCTCTCTTTTCATTCTTCTTTTAAGACCAATAAGCTCTACAGAGCCACTTCTAGATCTTATCTACCTAGTTTCTCTCTGTGACCTCTAATGATGATAGGATTAAAAAGGGACACATGTGCCATCTCTCCATATTTAAATGTAAGCAGTTTATTTTTATTTAATCTCTTTTGTTTTTTCTTTATGTTTTTATGTTTTTCTTTATTCCTGTGGTTCAACTTCAGAGTTTTAATATAGTTTTGATCTTTTTACCAGAAATTCTTGGAAGTCTTCTATTTAACTTAAAAATCCATTTTTTCTACTGTAGGTTTATATTCAGTTTTGCTGAGTCAATTATTTTTTGTTGAGTCTATGTCATACCTTGCTTTCCATAATATTGTATTCCAATCTCTTTGCTCTTTTGTAGTGTTGTCTACTAAATTGCATGTGATACTGACTCTGGCTCTTTAGTACTTAAAATTTTTCCTTCTGACTACTTATGGGTTTTTTTTCTTCGACCTATACACTCTGGATTTTAGTACTAATGTTCCTGAGAGTTTTCATATAAATCAAAACTTTCTTTCATTTCTTCAGTTCTTTCAAGAGATGACCAACTGGTCCTTAGAGATCTGAGCATTTTTCCTTTTCAAATTTCTTAAAATATGTCTAGTCTAGTCCCTTTTTAGTCCTGATGTTTAAGTTTGTCCAGTGATTCTTAATTTTTTTCTCTTCAATATCCATTCCAGGTAAATTGTTTTTGCTATGAAGCGATATCTTACATTTTCTTTTTTTCCCAGTCTTTTCACTTTAATATTTCTTGTCACATAAAGTCATTGGCTTCTATTTGGCCCATTCTCATTTTTAGATAGTTTATTTAGACAATGTTTTATACCTCCTTTGCCAAATTGTTAATTCCCTTTCTACTTATTTCTTCCATAACTCTTATTTTTTCTGTTTTTTTCTTCTAAGACTCTAAATTCACTTATAAAAGTATTTTCTAACTCCTTCTTTAAACACTTGCTTCATCTCTTCTGGGAAATCAAATTGAATTTGTATTTTACATTTAGGCTTTGATCGTATATGTTTTTGAGTTATTTTCTTCTCATTGTATGTCTTTAGCATCTCTCTTACCATAATAGCTTTTTATTATGGGATTTTATTTTTGTTTGTTTTTCCAGTCTACTTCATAATTTTGGGCTTCTTAGGGCTGGGCTCTGCACATGCCAGAGAAATGATATGAACTGGTCTTCTTGCTGATTTCTTGGGGTTTTTAGCACTCTTTTGTTCCAGAATGACAGGCACAGTTCAGACTTGGGATCTGTGAGTTTTTAGTGTTTCTAAAGTGGTATCATCCAGGAAAACTCCGATTGCTGCCCCTCACATCTGAGCTCCGCAAGTTCCTAACCTGAAATTGCACTTTAGCAAGAGGAGACATTATGTATTAGACTCAGTTGCTGTCAGCCAACTGGGAAGCTCTGCTTGTTCAAAGTGACATAACTACAGTCTCTATTTGTGTCTGAGATTCTTGTCCTGGTTCTTCCTTTTGTTATTATTAAAAATGATGAGGGCCGAGATCAAAAGGAAGAATAGTATTTTAATAAAAGCCATGCTGATAGAGATAAACTGACCATTAGACCACGCGCCTGTAAGAAACCTATTCCAACCTCACCCTCAGCCTTTTCTCTCTCCACGCGCTCAGGTAGCTAAAGAGGAAGTTCAAAGTCACTTCCCCCTATTTTAAAACAGTCCCTCACCTTGAATATGTAATCCAAAACAGGAAACCCATTGGACCACAGGAAATGTAGTTTTAAGTATCCCAAGTGATTTTAAATGACACACTCTGCAGGCTTCATATTGGGCTAGAAGTTGGAATTCAGACCTTGCTTTGTTTTTAGAGATCACACCACTCTTCTGATAAATAGCTGAGGACCTATGGCAGGTCCCTCCTGAGGAACACTGCTCCTGGGTACAGTTACCCTCCTCAGTCTCCTTGAATCTGTGACCTGGAACTGGGTAGTAGGTGCCAAAATTTTCAGTTAGTATCTTGTCCTACATAGTGCCATATGATATATGTGACTATATGTAGGTTGACAATATGTGGTTTATAATTTGGAAAATTACATAGAATTTTAAGTGACTCCTAGCTCCTTGAAACAGAAACCTTTTAGCAGAAATAGTCTTTAAATCATATAGTTGTGATTCATAGAATACTATACTTCCTAAAAAATTGTGGATTTCCTCAAGGGCAGTGGAGAGATTTATATATTTAGCAAAAAATAGACAGCTACATATTACTAATGATTGTGCAAGAGATATCATGCAATAGATACATGGCTAAGAATAGAGTTTTATATCAAGAATGAAGGCGAGTAAATGAACCAGTAATATAATGCACTGGTATCCATATAATGTTCACTAAATGTTAACTAAGAAGGCTTCCCTGATGGGTAAACTTCTGAGGAAGAGTTTATAGGAAGTTGTTTTGTTTTTTGTTTTTTAAACCCTCACCTTCCATCTCAGAGTCGATACTGTGTATTGGTTCCAAGGCAGAAGAGTGGTAAGGGCTAGGCAATGGGAGTCAAGTGACTTGCCCAGGGTCACACAGCTGGGAAAGTGTCTGAGGCCAGATTTGAACCTAGGACCTCCTATCTCTAGGCCTGATTCTCAGTCTACTGAGCCATCCAGCTGCCCCCAAGAAGTTGTACATTAGAATGCCCATTATTATCCTAGGCATTTCAGTCAGATCCTGACATTATTATTACTATCTTGAAATTAAGGTGATTATGACATTACTAGTTGGGTTTTAAAATATGAGCATGTCATCTCCAGGGATGTTTCCCCCATAAATCATTTTTTTAGAACAGAGGCTAGGAGATTTTAAAGATAGGCCTGTAATTATTTCTAAGAAAATGAGCTAGAAAAATGTTTTATATTATTGCACATGTAAAATTTAGAGCAGATTGCTTGTTGTCTCAGGAAAGGGAAAAGGGATGAAGAATTTGGCCCAATTATTTTTAAAAGGTAAAAAATGTTTTTACATGTAGTTGAGAGAATTTTTAATGGGATGATAGGAAATAAATATTGAAAACTTTGAATCATACCTCTTATTGTAGGTCAGATCTTATCTAGAATACCTATTAATATTTGCCAAAAAAATAATTAAGATGAAACTTAATGAAGATAAATGTTAAGTTTTATACAAGTTAAAATTAATTTTGCAGGTACTAGGTAGGGGAATCATTTGAAAAAGTTCTAGGGAACTGCAAAGTTTCATATATGTCAAAAAGTATATATCAACAACAAAAAAACCTTGATGAAATCTTAGACTGAATTAAACATTTCTATACACTTGTCCTAATCAGTCCAATTTTTGAGTATTGTTTTCAGTTTTAGGTGACACATTTTAAGAAAAAAACATTGATTAAACCAGGGAACATCCAATAGAGGGCAGTCAGTATTAGCAGTCTTGAAGTTTATGTCATAATCATTTGAAGGAACTAGGAATGTTTAAACTGGAGACTAGTAACTGAGAGACATAATCACTATTTTCAAACATTTGAAGGACTGGTTTATGATAGAGAAATTAGACTTGTTCTACACCTTAGAGGACACAACTAAGAACAGAAGTGAAAGTTTCAATGAGACAAATAGGTTTGTGGGAAACAAAACTTCCTAAAAATTATAGCTCTTCAGAATTTTAATTGGCTGCCTGGAGAATGCGTTCTCTCTTACTGGAAGATTTCATTCAAAAACTGGCTGACCATTTGTCAGATGCATTTTTGACAGGACTTTTATTCAAATACAGCTTGGATGAGATGAGTAATTCTGTGAATTAAAAAAATCCAAAAAAACAAAGGGGGCAGCTGAGTGGCTTAATGGATTGAGAGCCAGGCCTAGAGATGGAAGGTCCTGGGATCAAATGTGACCCTGGGCAAGTCACTTGACCCCCATTGCCACACACACACACACACACACAACTAAAAGAATGCCAGCAGAACACTGTCAACTTTACAAAAATATCCTTTTTTTAATCAAAACTTTGTATTAACCAGTATCTTTATTATCGAGATGTTTATTATCACTTTAAATATCTGTCATATTCAATTAATATAACAATACTTTATCAAATTCATTTTCATTTTTCTTTGCAAATAGCCATTGTATGGGCTTAAAAAATGTGACATGATTAAAGAGGTAATTTAATCCATTACTACCATGGATAAAGCATAACAATGAGAAACAATTGTATTTATTGAGTAAGGCTTGGGGGTTGAGGAAGTAATGTGGTCAGGCCCATGCTTTCAGAAAATCTCTGTCATAGGCAAGTGTCTCTGTCAAGGTCAGGAGGGACTTGAGACAGGGAACCTAGTAGTCAGGCAATTGTAGTCCAGATGTGAGGGAATGAGGACCTCAACAGTTTATAGCTATGCGATTGGAGAGAAGAGAGCAGGTACAGGAGATAATGTAAAAGTAAAATTAATGGAAATTGGGTATGGGGGACAGAGCTGGTAAAAAAGAATGAGGTTTAGAGTATACCAGACTAAGTTGGAGCTTAGGTAACTTTAAGATCGACTTTGATATATTTCTACACCAAACTATAGCTATGTTCAACCTCCCTTTATTTCAGATAAGGATGAATTTATTGATGCCTCTTCTACTTGTTTGGGTATTTTTCAGAAGTATCCTAATTATGAGAAATAACCAGTTCCACTCCTTTCTTTATTTCTACCTTAGTATATTTCTCCTTTTATCCTCCCTTCTCTTTCCCCTCCTAAAGTCACTAATACAGAAGCAGTCTAACCCCAGAACTTCTGTTTTTCATCCTTAATTCCTTTAGTATTATTTCAAGACATTTAAGGTTCAGAAGGTGAAACTTGTTTCTTCTCCCCCTATTGTTATTGTTTTTGTTTTGTCATTTTCAGTTGTGTTTGACTCTTTCTTTTTTTTTTTGTTTTTCTTTCTTTCTTTCTTTTAAATATTTTCCCATGTTTACATGATTCATTTTCTTTCCTTCTCCCTTTCCCCTCTCCCAGAGCTGAGAAACAAGCAATTCCATTAGGTTGTACAAATGTTATGTCTTAATACCTATTTTCATATTATTCATTTTTGCTAGAGTAATTTTTTTAAGGCCTGAGCCCCAAATCACATACCCATATATACATGTGATAAGTGATGTCTATTATACAGGATGGTATGGTGCTTCTGTTAGATGGGCCTGACAAGCTGGCCCAAGATCCCTAGATGGTAAATGGATCTAGGCTGAGTGAGGATAAGGGTGCCTGGGTGGCCACCAAGGTGTGCTGATAACCACCAGGGCTTGTGAATGTTCAGCTCAGCGAAGCACTTGACCCCACAGACAGTGCCCAAACCAAAGTGATGGAGTGAGAAGCTGTATAGAGTTCACACAGCTCTT
Source organism: Gracilinanus agilis (assembly GCF_016433145.1). NCBI lineage: Eukaryota > Metazoa > Chordata > Mammalia > Didelphimorphia > Didelphidae > Gracilinanus > Gracilinanus agilis. The sequence goes on along the minus strand of NC_058134.1, from coordinate 56,133,090 downwards.
CTGGCTACTTGGCTTGGGGTTAGGTTAGAGCAGGGGTCGGCAACCTTTTTGGCCTTGAGAGCCATAAATGCCACATTTTTTAAAATGTAATTTCGTGAGAGCCGTACAGTGCTCACAGAGCCGCTCCTGTAACAGTGCCTGAAAAAAAAAATGGACTTTATGGCTCCTGCAGAAAGAGCCATATCTGGCCCTCAAAAGAGCCTTACATTGCTGACCCCTGGGTTAGAGGATTAAGGTTGGTAATAAGGCCAGTATTGGTATTGAGTCCAGATAAAGCTGAATGATTGTGATTTAGGTAAGATCCTCTTTCCCCTTGGGCTGTAATTATTCACTTGCTCTCAAAGAGATTATCAGTCTTCACTTTGAGATATGTTTCAAAGGGTTTAATGCTATAAAGGATTCAGGATAAGGAAAGGGATGGCTATGCTAAACCTATGGGAGTTAGATTAGGCCAATCAATAAGTAACAGGTTGGCAGCCAGCTGGAGAGGCTTCTCTCCCTCCCAGACCCGGCAGTGATCTAGACCAAGTGAAAGGAAGGGACTGTGATGTTCTTCCTAGCAGGTGCTGATGCTTATCTCGCAGCCTTGTTCAGTAATAGGTCAATGGACTTAACACCATTTGCCTAGCCCTTACTACTCTTTTGCCTTGGAAGTGATACTCAATATTGATTCTAAGACAGGATAAGGATTTATTTTAATTAATTAAAAAAAAAAACCTTTTAATGCTTACTTCATGGTATCTTATTTACTTCTCTCTCCAACTTTAGTGCTGAATGGAGGCTTTCTTCTAGGATCAGGCTAAGCTACCAGCTGAGCTTTCACATGGAGTTGTCAGCCCTGTTCAGTCTTGCCCTGAGCCCCCAAGGTTCTTATACTTCCTTCTATCTCCCCAGGGTTTAGCCCCCTTTGGATCTTGGAGTTTCAAAATACTAAATCGTTAATGCCTTCTAGACCCCTGCCCCACACACCCTTTCTGAAAGAGTTTTGCAGGCTACTTGTGTCCATGATCATTTCTGGTCTTAACTGGGGAGTTACCCTGTGCTGGTGCTGGATTTGCTTAAGGTGATAAGGATTAGCTGACTTTTTGTGGATGTATGCAGTGAAAGAAGTATTTTCATTTTTCACTGACTTTCTTGGTTATTCTGCCATCTAATCAAATTTCAAGGTTTTACTGATATAGGTATATGGAGGAGTAGGTAGCCTGCATTCTTGGCAGTCTGTTGCTAATTTGGGGGATTCTAAATTGACCTCCATAAGTCAAGGGAATATGGCACTACCTTCTAGAAAGTTAAATATTTCCTTTAAAGAAAGTAAGATCTTTTCTACCTAGAACATTGCAACTTAAATCTTTTTAAAATACATGAAAGTCTTTTATGAACTAGCAAGGTTGTTTTATATAGCCTCCTATGTATTTTTAAAATAAAATGGGCTTGTGAATTAAAAATAAGATGTTAATGATATATCACTTTTTAATTTCTGGACTTTTGCATGGATATAATACTACCTAGCTGGGTTGTCTTTAATTTTCTAGGACTTTAGTGATTATTTCATTTATGTTGTCGTTGCATAAGGTTGTGTAATTCATCTGCAATTCTTTAAGAAATTGGAAGTTCAGTATTGTTCCAGAAATAGAAAGACATTTTAATTGTTTTTTCCTAAAAAGAATTTCCTATATGATCGTATTTAATATCTTAATAGTATACAGTATTGTTGTAATATATAATAAATAGTCATAACTTGTAAAACATAGACACATCTATAGAAATTATAATTTGGTCAGTCATATAGCTAGTCTACCATCCAGATCTCCTGACCCCTCAGCCAGTGCCTTTTCCATACACTACACAATGCCCGTTTCTACTCCCTTCATCCTATTTTACAAGCTTAGGAAGATGGTATGTCAAATCTAGTTTTAAATCACATCATTCTTGGCCAATAAATGGCAAAAATTAGCCTGATTCTATATAGATGAGTTAAAGTATTTTGAACCCCATTTATTTTATGATCAAGACAGTTACAATGAAAAGTTTCACTTCTCATCTGTGGGAAAGTTAATGATTGTAAGCAGATTAATTTTCAGACTTTTATTTGCTCTGCTTGTACAAATTTAGGAAGCTCTGTTAAATTTAGAGTCTTTTACTAACTTGGCTTTTAGTAGGAACATAACATTTTAGCTCCTTTTCAGTATAATTTAAAATGGATTTTTTAAATAGTAAAAATGAAAATTAAGATGCTAAAAGAACTCAGGTATTGATCAGGCATAAAAAAGCATTTCAATTTTGATTCTATTAATTCAGAACTTAGACCAGATTCTAAGTTTAGACAGCAGAAGAACTGATGTTGCTTTTTAGCCTTTAGAAAGAAAACATCTCTAGAATGTCTACATTGTTGGTGCCTGAAAAAATTGGTCAGCTAATATACAATGCAAAAACTAAGTTAATGGCATAAACAGGACTTCTGGAGAACTGTTTAGAATACTTGAGATAAATTTTTAAGTAAAGTTCATAATTCAAGATTTTCATTAATTCAGAATTATATTTCCCTTATTTGGTTTCAATTAGTGAGGTTTTTGTTATATCTGCTAAGTAGAGAAGCATTTAATATATTACAGTGAGTGACCACATCTTGGTAATGTGCAAGTACATAGTGGAAAATTAATTTTTATTGGTGATGATAAAAGATCAAATTACATATGATAACAGATATTCTATATGATCTAATAGTAGTGTTATTAAGAGATAGAAATTATCTTATTGGAAAATAATGATTGCTCATTTGAGCCAAACTGAGGAAACACTTTTGCAAATCTTTGTAGTAATAAAATACCTTTTTTTCTTTAAACAGAACTTCTTGGCATACATAAACAAGCAGCTATAGGCTTTTTGACATTAATGGAATCTTTAAGATATTGTAAGGTAAGTTGATTTTTTAATATTACATATTTATTAATAACTTCAATGCAATTTTCACATGTCCAACTACCTTAGAACATATTTTGTTGCTAGTGGATTTGTTGCAAGTATATTCTAGGTCAAATGTTGGCCATTAGTGCCTCTAACTACATAAGTCTCATTTTCTGAAAATAACAAATGAATCAGTGTCTGTATATGGATATATCTCATGAAGACAAATACATTTCGTACTGCCATGATTTTCTTGCTCTTGAACAAGTTTTCATATATCCTCTCAAAGCAAAAGCCATGACTAGTAAAAATATTATTACATTACAGGAAAAGAAAAAGAATTTGCCAAAGTTTGAAATTCTAACTTTGTACCAACTACAAAAACCACTCAGCACTTTAAAAATTTTAAGCATTTTACAACAGTCATTTTATTCTGACATATGCCAAGGTTACTTATTGTTCTTGGGACACTTATTTGCCACCTTTTTTGTGTTACACCTCTTATCCTTTGCTTAACAATCTAAAATATATATGTAAACTTAATTTTTGAATACTGATAACATTTATTTTATTTAGTCCTGGTCTCTTAGAGTTTACATTTATGTAGGTATTATATCTTTGGGAAAGGAACAGTATAGAGAAATGTTTTCATCTAATTTATGCCTTTAATAGTGGTAGGATTTTATAATAAGAATAATAACTAAATGATATAATAATAATATTTTGCCTCCCCTCCTGCTTGTCATTCCTTTTCTGTTTTATATTTTATTTCTTATTGACTTATTTAGCAACAATATTAATGGCATAATTATCTTAAAGAACAGTATTGAAAAGGGATAATTTAGGTATTTTATAGATATATATTTAAAGTGTGGCCGCCAGGAATCAACAATTCAGGTTGATTCCGTAATTAAATCAGACCCAAGTCAGCATCGGGTTAAGGCAATTTATTTACAATTAGGAAGGTAAAGGTATGGGAATAAAGAGAAAGGGAGAGGCTAGTCCAGGCCTGCAGAGTCCTGGACGAGAGAGAAGGTTAAAAAGCTAAATAAATTGGGCTGCAAGCCACAAGGCCCAGCAACCAAATAGGCTAGTGTCTACTTAAGGCAGAGTTTGGAAGTGGTCTAGGTAGGCCAAGGAAGTCAGCCTAACTTACCCAGGTGACCATGCTGAGTAGAAGCTGCCTGAGGTCTCAAGGAAGGTCCTTCAGCACCAAGTTCAAAGCAGGAACTGCCTCCACAGGAAGTAACCAACATACTTAAAGAGATCATGTCTCTCGTCACTTCCTGTGGGTCCACCTCTAATTCAAGTGGACAAATGGCAGCCTCTACACTGATTTGGACTGCCCAAAGGGCAGACCCTTGTTCTTGATTCGTTACTTATTGTCACATGTGGGTAACTCGTCCTCCCTCCCCATTAAGGGAGGTGAGGATTACATCATTCTATGCCTAGGGTAAGTAAGAGTTTAACTATGAATGGGCTAGAGTTAATTCCATTTACACAGTATATCTTAACAGTTACTTCTCACATACAAATTAGAATGTGTTCTCTGATCTGCAGTTGTGGCCCTTCCCACTCATCTCACATTTACTTAACTTCCAGTTGTTGGCATGCCACAAAGCAATTGCTTTTCTCATTTAGCACATATAAAAATGAGTTCAGAAGCATTATGCTTACTGTGTTCAAAGTGCTGTGCTAGCAGTTTGAATAGAAAATCGAAATAGCCCGCATTCTCAAGATGTCTCATTCTGATGGAGAGAAATAACATAGAAGAGGTACCAGTTTGGAATCTCTCTCAAAGCAAAAGCCATGTATGGACACTTAAGATGTGTGGGATAGAGCAGCAAAACAAGTAGTTTTGTTTGTATGCATGCACATGCACATGTGTGTGTCTCTGTGTTTGTTTGTATGTGAATGTATCTGCTTTAATGATTCTGACAAGTGTAATATTACTGGATGTTACCGAGACATAAAATGTAGTTTCAATTGTTTTATTTTCCAACTTTAGCTTTTTCAGACTCAATCAGCCAGATATAAGACCTTTTTCTTGTGATGATGAATATTGAGGCTCAAATAGAAATAAATATTAGACTCAAACTTTGATAAGTAAATAAAATATCATGTGGTATTTGTAGCTGTAGTGGCTATTGAGAAAATTTCATGCACAATATTTTAATTACTAAAATTTGATTATGTTTAAAATTTATAGTACTTTTGTGTTGTTACAATTACTCTACATAGTCTTTAGACAGGTGTGGTTTCTTTGTAGTCTGTTTACTTTTCTAAAATCCATAAAGATAATATATTACAGAAGATGTTCACTAAAATATTCTAATATGTGTGTCACTGTCTATATCCAAATTTACCTTTATGCATTGGACAAAACAGGTTTTAATAGGGAATATGGTATAATGGGCCATCCAGCCTGCAGTTAAAGATGGAGAAGTCTTTTCTAAATTTATTTGTTTATTTATTATATTAAAATGCCTAAATAATTCCCTTCCTACCTTCCCCCTATTAGACCTAATGAATTCCCTCCCCCCTTTCTTCCCCTCCCTTTTTGAACTCCCACTCCATTGTCCCCCTTGGTTTATCCCTTCTGACTTTCTCCATAGGGTAAGATAGAATTCAATATCCCAATGGATAAGGCTACTCTTCCCTCTCAGGAATAATTCCACTGAGAGTAAGGTTTAAGTATTTCCTATTAATGCTCTCTTCCTTTCCTTCTTATAATAGTATTCATCCCCTCCCCTCTCCAAGCCCTTTTTGTGTGGTATAGATTATCCTATTTTTCTTATTCCTTCAAGTTTCTCTTGGTGCCATCTTCTATTTCCCCCCTCTTTTTTTTCCCATATCATCTTAGACCATTTAGTACTCCAACCTCTCCCTATGAATAATTCTTCTAATTACTATAATAGTGAATATAATTTTTGAGAATTACATGTAACATTTCTCCATATAGGAATACCAATAATTTGACCTTATTGAAGCCCTTAAAGAAGCAAATTTAAAAATAAGAGTTTTCTTTCTTTTCCCTCTCTTTCTTATTTACCTTTTCATGTTTCTCTTGATTTTGTGGTTGGATATCAAACTTTCCATTTAGTTCTAGTCTCTTCTTTACAAATACTTGGAAATCTTCTATCTTGTTGAATGCCCATACTTTCCCCTGGAAGTATATAGTCACTTTTGATGGGTAGGTGATCCTTGGTTATAGACCCAATTCTCTTGCCTTTCTGAACATCATATTCCATGCCTTATGGTATTTTAATGTGGAGGCTGCCAGATCCTGTGTAATCTTGATTGGTGTTCCTTGATATCTGAATTGTCTCTTTCTGGCTTCTTGAAATATTTTTTCCTTAACTTGGAAACTCTTGAATTTGGCAATTATATTCCTGAGGGTTGACTTTTGAGGGTTTAGTGTAGAGGGTAATCTATGAATCCTTTCATTGTCTATTTTGCCCTCTTGTTGAGGAACGTCAGGGCAGTTTTCTTGGATAATTTCTTGTAGTATGGTGTCCAAATTTCTATTAATTTCTGATTTTTTCAGGATGACCAATGATCCTTAAATTGTCTCTTCTAGACCTGTTTTCTTGATCTGTAATTCTCTCAGTGAGATATTTCATGTTTCCTTCTAGTCTGTCATTCTTTTGACTTTGCTTTATTAGTTCTTGTTGTCTTGCAAGATCATTGGCTTCTTGCCCAATTTTGGTCTTTAGAGACTGCTTTTCTGCTATAATCTTTTGATTTCCCTTTTTGATTTGGTCTATCTTGTTTTTTCATGGTTTCCTGCTGTTTAATTTGGGTCTCCAATTTGCTTATCGTTTCGTTTGATTTGGGGACATCTTTCTCCAATTGTGGGTTTCTGTCTTTTAAACTGTTAATTTCCTTTTGAGCTCTTTCCCACTTTTCTTGCCAAATCTCTTCCATCTTTCTAATGATCTCAGATTTGAACTCTTCAAGAGCTTGTGACTAGTTTTCATTTTTTTGGGAAGTTTTGGATGTGTTTACTTGTTTGTCCTTCTCTGCTATCTGCTCCATTGTCTGGATTTTTTCTGTGTAAAAGTTATCGAATGTTAATGCTTTCCTCTTATTTTTTTCTCTTGGTTAGTTCTTGGGCATTGCTTGCCATTATTATGCTGGTTTTTCCTTCTCAGTCAAAAGTCTGGGTGAGGTGGGCAGACTCTGTGTTTAGAGGTGTGGAGCAGTTTTTGCCTGAGTCACAGCGCAGTCCTGCCCCTCTCAGCTTTATCCTTGTGCCCAAGGTCTGATCTCTTTAGGCTTCTGGAGTCTGAAGTCTAGCTGTTCTCAGGGTCAAGCCTCCTGGTGGTCCCCTTGCTTGCTCCTCTGCCTGAGGCTCCTTTACGAGTCTCAGAGCTCTGTTTCCACAATCTGTTACCCCACTGCTTTAGGTCCTCACTCAAGGTCTGCCCTTAAAGTCCGCATTCTTTAGCCTCTTGGAATCTTGTCTTGCTGCTCTCAGGAGCCAGCCCCTGGTGATCCCAGTTAGCTGCCAAGAACTTAGTGAATGCCCCAAGCTTGTTCTAACTCTTGTGCCCTGGCTTTGGGACTGGGGGGGAGGGGAAGGGAAGAGTGTTGATCAGTTTGCATTTTAGTGAGAACTATTTCACCCCCTTTTAGCATGGAAATGCCCAAATCCCATATACCTTCGATGCTGCCCCCTATTGTGGGATCCTTTCGTTCATCTGGATTTGGTTTTTGTGTCCTTTTGAGGTATCATATATGGGTCAGTTAGGAGAGTTAAGCTCCTTGCTTCTACTCTGCAGCCATCTTAACCCAGTAGTTCCCCTTCCTCCAATTAGAGAAGGCATCATTTAACAAAAAGATATATGTACATAAAACTAAGGCTTTCTCTTGGTACTTAGAGAACTGCTCACTTGATGTTGGCCCAGTAACTTCAGTTTTGCAGGCCTCATTGTCTTCAATGTGTAGGTGATTTGTATTTACTAGGCATTTGTCTACTAGAACCCTTTCTTGGTTATTTAAATGAAAATCCAACTGCACACAGGGTCGATGCTGTTCAGACCACTCGTTGTGGACACAACCTTCACAAGGTAGATTTCACCTTCCTTACTTTCTTATCCAATAGGAATTTTTTGTCCATATCTTTCTAAAAATGCCTCTAAATGGTCCACCCAATATCCCAGGAGCCTTCTATTTGTTTTAATACTTTGTAGGTCCCAATATATCACTTGGCCTGCACAACTCCCTCACTGTTGTTATTTTCAGCCTTATATACATCATTATAAAATATTAAACATGAACTTGTATAGAGGCTACCACAATCTTACAAATCTAAAAATATCTTTATAAATTGGTTATTTATGTTTGGGGGTGCTGAAAGCTTATCATGAGTCAGTCACCATGCAATTATACATCCCCAGCTCTATGCCAAGCACTTTACTGGGTCCTAAAAACACAAACCAAAGAATGAAAATAGTTCCTGCCTTTAAGGAGCCTTTGTACATTAATGAGACCTCAGACAGCATTAAAAGAACTATACTTTTAGGTGAGGGAAATTATTATGCCCAATTCCTTTGTCAGACTACATTGGAAGTATTATATACTTTTTTTGAATTACCATTTATATATATACATATATATATATGTGTGTGTGTGTGTATGTACGCATACATACACACACATAGTATGTAACATAATGACAATATATATTATTTGTTATAAATTAAATAAATATGCTTATCCAAGAAAAACAAATTCTCCAATTAGTTATGTCTAAAAATCTATGTTATCATTCTTGTTTTTCTTCTCTTATACTTCTCCCTTCCCCAAGCGGGCAAGTAATATAATATAATTTACATGTATTAGCATATAATTTTCCTGTTCATCATGTTGTAAAACAAGTAACATATTATTTACATAAGAAAAATTCATGGAGGAAATAAAAGTGAAGAGTGGTATGTTCAATCTGCAATCAGACTCCATCTGTTCCTTCTATGGCAATATAGTCTCTTTCATCATGAATCCCTTGGAGCTGTCCTGGATCCTTGCCTCATTGATCCTTACCTCATTGATCTTTGCCATATTTGATCATCATACATTGTGTACAGTGTTCTCCTGGTTCTTCTCACTTCATTTTCTATCACTACATATAAGTCTTTTCAGATTTTTTGTGATCATCTTTTATGGCACCCATAGTATTCCATTACAAACATGTACCATATATTATTTAGCCATACCCAGATTGATAGACATCCTTTCAATTTCCAGTTCTTTGCCTCTACAAAAAGAGCTACTATAAATATTTTAGAACAAATAAGTTCTTTTCCTTTTTCCTTGATCACCTAAGGAAATAAACCTAACAGTGGTATTACTGGGTCAAAAGGTATACAGTTTTATAACTCATGAGTATAATTCCAGATTGCTCTCCAAAATGGTTGGATCCGTTTACAGTTCTACCAACAGTGTATTAGTGCTCCCATTTTTCTTCATCCCTCCAACACTTTTAATTTTGCTCTTTTATCATTTTAGCCAATATGATAGCTGCGATATGATACCTCAGTTATTTTGATTGGCATTTCTCTAATCAATAATGATTTAGGGCAGTTTTTCATATAGTTATTTCTGACTTTGATTTTGTCATTCAAAAATTGTCTATATCTTTGGACCACTTATCAGTTGAGAAATGGGTTATATGCTTATATATTTGACAAAGTTCTTTATATATTAGATATAAGACCTCTATCCAGAAACTGTCTATAAAAATTTGTCCCCACCTTATTACTTTCCTTCTAATTTTGGCTACATCAGTTTTGTACAAAAAATTTTAATTTAATGTATTCAAAGTTATCCATTTTACATTTCACAACATTTTTAAATCTGATCATATATCCATTTTGATCTTACCTTGGTAAATGCAGTAGAATATTGATCTATATCTGCTTTTTAGTTTTCTCAACAATTTTTACCAAATAGTGAATTATTTAAAAAAAAAATCTTGGAACTTAACCTTTGTTGAACACAAGGCTATTATAATCTCTTAAGACTTTTTTAAAAATATCTATTCTATTACAGTTATCTACTTTTCTGTTTCTTAGGCAGTGCCAGATAGTTTTATAATTACTGCTTTATAATATATCTAACATAGACCATTTTAAAAAGTTTTTAATAAGTTGAACAGCAGCCAGAGTATATTAACCGGGAAAACTGAAGGCCTTGGGGTTATGCCATATGAAAATCACTTGAATTCTAGGGATGCTTCGCCTATCTACAATTCTTTTTCCAATCGTCATAACCCGTTGTTGGATTCCCAGGAGAGACCATAATGTCTGTTGAATTCACCTAAGCTTCTAAATCTCTCCTTATTAAAATGAACTACTAGTAGTCAGTTAACAACATTGAGTGTTAGTTGTTTACTGAATAAGTTTTAGGTATGATTATGACTAAATCATTTTGGTGGTGTTCTTACAGGGCTGCTTATTAACATTAAGTCGTTAGGTTCTCAAATGATGCCATTTGGAGCCATAGGTGAGGGTTAAGCTTTTTTTTTCAGTAGCATACATCATTTTATTTGCATTGATCTTCCAGCATATTTTTATATGTTGTTTTGTTTTTTTCCTTATTATGTAATGTGTGTTAATTTTGCTAGTTATATCATGAGCTTTTTGGCAGCTGGGACCGTGTCTTATCTGTAATCTCTATAGAAAACTAGACTTAGAGAAGAATCAAACTCATTTAATACTTGTCTTATTTTTTTGGAGATTATATTATCACAATGAAAAATGTTAATAGTTTATAAATTGTAATTCCAAATAACTTAAGTGAAATATTTTAAAATCTGAATCATTTTAAAACATATATAGAAGCACAACTGAATTTGAAGAACAAGAAAAAAATGCTATGTTGGGTTCCCCAGCTTGTTTTGGAAATATGCCTTTATTTGAAAGCTAGCAATACATAAGGTTGGTTGTCATGACGATGCTAATTGTGACATTATAAACATCAATTTTTCATTTGTTTAGAACTTTAACATTTTCTAAATAGTCTTTTTTAGCCTTTCATTATAATAGAATAATGTCTGCCTCATCTATGGATACTAATGAGGACTGATTCTCATTTTTTTGATTACTGAGGTTTTTTTATCCTGTAAATATGACTCATACTATGTTAACAGCAGCTGAAACATCTTGTATCTGTAAATTACTGAAGATATATTGCTTAAAATCAGTATATCTGCTCTATACCAGCTGCTTAGGAAGATAGGGTCAAGAACACTTGGGGATTTGGACTAATTTAATTAAATGTGGACGTTTTCCTTTCCCTTTTCTTATAATTTGGCAGTGAGGAGAAATAGAATCTGGAGACCATGTTAACACTGAATGTCATCTTCAATATTATTATTCATTAGTAAAAGCAAGGACCATTACATACGTTTACAATACTTCCCTAAATTATATTTTTATTTACTTTTTTTGTAGGTGGACTTTTTGCCCTTTGAGGCCATAAGTATATATTTAACTTTGCAACAACCCAGCATTTATTGGGGAATTAGAACTTGCTGTTTTATTTATATATTATATTGTAAATTCCTTGAAGGTAGGGACTGTGTTTTTCCATTTTTGTATCCCTAGTACTTCACACAATGCCTAGCATGTAAAAGGTGCCTGATAATTGTTTATTGACTATTGGTCTTCTCTGTTACTGTCAAGCCACCACTACCCTGCCAGTCACACAAGCTTGCAACCTAGCTGTTGTCCTCTTTTAACCTAACCCAAATCTCCCAACCTTCAATTTGTTGCCAAGTTTTGTAGCTTTTATCTTTGTAACATCTCTCTTGCATCCTCTTCTGTTTTCTGACACTGCCACTATCCTGGAAGTAGCCTTCATCACCTTATCCCTGGAATAGTATAATTGCCTTATGGAAGTTCTCCCTGCCTCAACTACCCCAGTCTATCCCCCACTAAACTATAAAATTGACCTTCTTAAAGTATTCATCTGATTATATCACACACCCCCATTCAATTAACTCCAGTTATTTTTTCTTCTTGAAAATATTGACACTGTGTAATTAGAATTTCGTACCCCAGGACTCCTTTTCCCAGAATCCCTCTTTTTGTCCTCATGTTAAGTCTTTATGTTTTGGAGATAAAGTTTCTGTAACCCCACCCTCATGCTCTCTCTTCTCCCGCTAATCATGGTCAGGAAAACTTCTCTTTACTCAGGTTCTTTCTATTTCCTCTACTTCAAGTGATTATTAATAAATTTATAAAATATAATACTTGGAGTTATTGGATATTAATTTTAATCTTTCAACACCAAGTTTGTAAACCTGAGTAACTGCAAGGATTTTGGTGCCCTCAAGAATGAGAGGAAAATTCAGAAGACAGGGCGGAGTGGGAAAAAAGACAGTGCATTTTGTTGATTTAATGAGTAGTAGAGAATTATCAATCTGGATAGGTCTATGTGAATCTGCAGAATATCAAAACTACTTCTGGTAATGAAAGTACTTTAAAATTTTATATAATTATTACCATGATGAAATAGAACAATCTCTCTGACTTTATTTTTGTTTTACTGAATTTGCCTTAGGTTGGTTCTTACTTGAAATCACCAAAGTTCCCCATTTGGATTGTTGGCAGTGAAACTCACCTCACCGTCTTTTTTGCCAAGGTATGATAGTTGGATAATTTGGGTTTTGTTCTAAGACTTTCAGCATACAGATACTGAATGTGGCTGCTTTAAGTTGAGGTCTTTGTATAAACTTTATTAAATATTTTTCTAAGACATTTATTTCATAATCCTTGAATCTTTTTTAAAAATTACAGTAAGGCATCTTTATTCTGTTGTGTGTTTTTTTGTTAGCTAACTTTAGAATCATTTCAAGTTACAATTATTTAACTTTTCTTACTTTGTAGCTTTTGCCTCTGGAGTTTCACAAAAGTTGTTGATGTTGTAGAAAGACTAACTGGCTAAAAAAAATCAGTGTACTCTACTACTAGACTGTTAGAAGTAAACAATAATCTATACAATAAACAATTATATTAGTGATATCAGTAATAAGAATAATAGTAATAGAGTTAGCATTTGACATTTTGTGATTTATAAACTCCTCATAGCTACTTTGTGAATCAGATAGTGTATTATTACCTCCAGTTTACAAATGTGGAATCTAAGATTATAGAAATTAAATTACCTATAATAAGGATTGAAATTAAATTAGAACCAAGATCTTTTGATTCCAAGTCCAATGTTCTTTCTTGTCATCTAGTATAACCCCATCCATTTTATCAGTGAGGAAACTGAGATCCAGTGAGAACTTAAATAACTTTCCCAAGGTCACCTAGGTACTAAATGTCAGAAATGAGATTTTAAGCCAGTTTTTCTGACTCAAGATCAGAAATTCGACTGTTATATTCCAGGGAGTTATCCTTTTGGGAGTTTTTTCAGGAGGTGATTGGTGGATTTTTTCAATTTCTATTTTGCCCTCTGGTTCTGGAATATCAGGGCAGTTTTCCTTAATAATTTTTTTTAAACCCTTGCCTTCCACCTTAGAATTAGTACTGTTTATGGGGGTTAAGTGACTTGCCCAGGGACACACAGCTAGGAAGTGTCTGAGGCCAGATTTGAACCCAGGACCTTCTATCTCTAAGCTTGGCTCTCAATCCATTGAGCTATCCAATTGCTTCCCTTAATAATTTCTTGATTTCTTAAAAGACAGTATCTATACTTTTTTTTTATTGTGTTTTCAGATAATTCAATAATTTTTAAATTATCTCTCCTGGATTAATTTTCTAGGTCAGTTATTTTTCCAATTAGATATGTCACATTTTCTTCTGTTTTTTCTTTTAAAACAATTGTTTGATTGTTTTTAATGTATCATGGAGTCATTGGCTTCCACTTGCCCCATTCTAATTTTTGAGGCATAATTTTCTTGAGTGAACTTTTGTGCCCCCTTTTCCATTTGGCCAATTCTAATTTGTAAACAGTTTTTGTGTTTTCCAACACAAGATTTTTTTGTACCTCTTTCCATAGTGTCCATTCTGCCTTTGAAGTTCTTTTCTTCAGTGCATTTTTGTATTTTTTTTCCATTTGGCCAATGCTGTTTTTTAAGAAGTTCTCTTCATTGGATTTTTGTGCCTCTTTTACCAACTAGTCAATTGTGGTTTTTTAGATATTAATTTCTTCAGTATTTTTTTTTGCCTCTTTTACTGACCTGTTAATTCTTTTCTCATGATTTTCCTGTGTCACCTTCATTTCTTTTGCCAATTTTTCTTCTACCTCTCTAATTTTTAAAATCCTTTTTGGGTTCCTCTATTAATTCATTTTGGGCTTGAGAGCAATTTATCTTTTTCTTGGAAGCTCTAGATATGGTAGTAGTGACTTTTTTGTCTTCTCCTGAGTTTGTGTTTTGGTCTTCCCTGTCACCAAAATGACTTTCTATCTTGTGTTTCATTTTTTGTTATTTGCTCATTTTCCTGCCTTTTTCTTTTCTTTTAATTTAAAAAAAATGTCTAAATTAAGCTCTGGAACTGTGGTAAAGGAAGCACTATTCCAAGCTTCAGGTTCTTTGTGTAGTTGCCTATGGAGTTGGCTCTGGTGATATGTCTGCCTTTGGTTCTTCCGAGGTCCTGTGACTTAAGGAGATGTGTGTTTAATTTTCTCCCAGGCTGTGCTGTGGTCTGTGAGTAATTGCAAATAGTCTTTTCAGTCCAGGAACCATGACTAGGGTCCTCTACTCCTATGTGGCTACAAGTGCTGGTGTCTGTTAACTCTCTTCCTCACCCTGAGATTATGCCCCTACAACTGCAACCCTCTTCTCCATATGGGCAATATTACAAGTCTTGCACCCAAAGCAATCTAAACTCTATAATCTTCTGAGTCCAGTTCTCCTTACAGTCTTCAGCTGAAAGGTCTGGAAGCCTTTCCTTCTGCTTTAGCTGCTGCTGTTTTTTAAGTTCTCTTCATTGGATTTTTGTGCCAGTTGTCAGGCAGGGCCTGCCCTGGATGCTGTGCTCCATCTCTACCTTGGTGTACTAGATCCCTTGTGCTGGCCTTCTAAGTGATTTGGGGCTGAAAATCATTTCACCTTTTATTCTTTTTTTGTAATTTTTTTAATACTTTTTGATACATGGCTCCAGAATTCATTTTGAGCCATTATATCTTAGTTTTGCGAGGGTAATTTGGTAGAGATCAGATAGGTACATGCGTGTTCTCTGCCATCTTATCTGTACCCCTTCCCCCAGTACTAGGTATCTATTATAATACTACCAATCAAGGATTTATCCATCTTCATATTTATTTTGTACAATTTAACATTCTGTAAGTATCATTTTTAAAATTTTTATTTAATGATTAAATTACAATATTTTTCCATGGTTACATGATTCATGTTCTTTCCTTCCACTCTTCCCTATCCTCTGCTGGAGTCAACAAGCAATTCCACTGTGTTTTACAGGTATCATTGTTCATATTTCCATATTATTATGGAAATGATAGAGCGATCATTTAAAATCAATATCCCTGATCATATCCCCATCAAAACATGTGATCAATTATATGTTTTTCTTCTGAGTTTCTACTCTCACTGTTCTTTCTCTGGATGTGGATAGTGTTTTTTCTCATAAATTCCTCAGAATTGTCCTGGATCATTGCATTGCTGCTAGTAGAGAAGTCCATTATTTTCTATTGTGCCACAGTGTATCTGTCTCTGTGTACAATGTTCTTCTGGTTCTGCTCCTTTTACTCTGCATCAATTCCTGGGGGTCATTCCAGTTCATTATTCCTTTCACCACAATAGTATTCCATCATCATCAGATATCACAGTTTGTTCAGCCATTCCCCAATCAATGGACACCCCCTCATTTTTAATTTTTTGCCACCACAAAGAATGCATCTATAAATATTTTTCTACAAGTCTTTTTCCTTATTATTTCTTTCAGGTACAAACCCAACAGTGGTATGGCTAGGTCAAAGGGAAGACATTCTTTAAAAGCCCTTTGGGCATAGTTCCAAACTGCCATCCAAAATGATTGGACCAATTCATACCTCTTCCAGCAGCATATTAGTGTCCCAATTTTGCCACAACCCCTCCAACATTTATCACTTTCTTTTGTTGCCCTATTGGCCTACCTTTTAGGTGTGAGGTGGTGCCTTAAGAGTTGTTTTGATTTGCATTTTTCTAATCTGGAGGGATTTAAAGCCCCTTTTCATGTGCTTATCAATAGTCTTGATTTTATCCTGTGAAAACTGCCTATTCATGTCCCTTGACCATTTGTTGATTGGGGAATGACTTGATTTTTTTGTAAATTTGACTCAGTTCCTTATATATTTGTTAAACTAAAACTCTTGTCAGAAAGTTTTGTTATAAAAATGTTCTCCCAGTTTGTTGCTTTCCTTTTAATTTTGGTTGCATTGGTTTTGTTTCTACAAAACCTTTTTAATTTGATATAATCAAAGTCATTCATTTTACATTTTGCAATGTTCTATCTCTTGCTTGGTCTTCCTTTCCCACAAATCTGAAAGGCATACTATTCTATATTCACCTAATTTATTTATGATTTCACTCTTTATATTTAAGGCATTTACCCATTATGAATTTATATTGGTATAGGGTTGTTAACTTATAAAAAACACAGAACTGTTAAATAGTCATAAAGTCACTCTTTAATCAAGGAAAAGGGGGAACAGGGCTGATTAGACCTCTTATGCAGAGCTGCACTTTGTGCAGAGTGAACTCTGCTCCCTGACCCCCTGGGAGTGACACCTCACTAGATGACCACTCCAAGGAACAAAGGAAATTGGGGAGCTTATATACCATTTAGGAAGATCCAGGGGCTGGGAAAGATGACTGACATTATACTGACTGGATACAATCAAGCTTGGGATTGGAATCATATCTGGAGACTAGGTGTAAGGGAAGGGGCTGCTTATATAATGGATACTAAAGGATGGTCCCTGCCCAGGTGTGTCAACCTGGGAAAGGGTCTCTGATACAAAGGGGAAGATTTACCTAAGACAAAAGAATATTTAGCATTTACCCTAGGGTCCATTATTCAGTCTGCAACTACTAGCCTGAGATTCTTCAGGGTGGATTCTCAGGGGAAGGGGATGTACAAGCTTTGGGGGTCTCCAGCCTACATGCTATTTCTAAAACTTGGGGTTCATCAGATCTCACTAAGCCACAAGTTTGTGGTCTCTAGATTCCATGTCAACAGGGTGTAAGATGTTGATCTATATGTAATTTTTCCCATACTGTTTTCTAATTTTCCCAGCAGTTTTTGTCAAATAGTGAGTTCTTGTCCCAAAAGCCTGGAAAACACTACCTTGCTGACATCATTTATCCCTAGTCTATTCCATTGATCCTCCCTTCTGTCTCTTAGCCAGTACCATATTGTTTTGATGACCACTGCTTTATAGTGTTTGTACCATTTTGAAAAGAAGTTATCACTTAGAATTTTTTGTCTTGTATTAGAAATACAAATTGAATAGTGTAATTAATAATCATCCTAGAGGCTTTTTAAAGTTTCACTTTTCAAGAATGTTGTGTTGCATCTAGCATCTGATATAATTTCACAAAATACTACATAAATGTTTTTCAGTAGATTTGTAGGCTTTTTCCTAAACTACTTCACAAGTAGCAGTGAAAATGAATATTCCCCAAATAACATCATTCTGAATATTTATGAAACAATTATTTAATAGCATGAAATGAAATAATGTTTATCATGCATATTGTAACCTTAAACTTGAACACTTTGTTGATATTTGATCTCATTGCTGTGAGTGCACCTTCCAATCTATATCATAATCTCCATTCCTGTCTGTCTTGTTATAAAAGAACTATCAGTTTTTTACAAAAGCATTATGGCCCACTTTTTTGTCCTGATTATTTCTGGTACTAGTTATTCGTTTTTAGCATCTATTCATAATCAGTATTTACGGATGAATATGCTCTATAGTTGTTGTGAGGAAGATTAGATTAGTTAGTTAATTAAGAATTAAGGTGTATCTAGGGGGAAGGAGCTGGAGCTGAGAATTCCAAGATGGAATGAAGGAGCAGGAAGAAGTGACTTGTGCTCTGAGTGGGACTCCATTAGGGGTTAGCACAAACTGTGGTTAGCCCTGGGAGAACTCAGAATAAAAGGACACCCTGCATCCTGATTTCCCCTGGGATCCTGTGTGGTGGTGGCATCTAGCAAAGAGACAAGATCAACAGTGCTGTACCAAGGAAAGAGGAGAAGTTTGAGACAACAAATATTTCTCCATTTGGTTTTTCTTGTTTGGATAGTTAGGTCAAAGTCTTTTGAGTAATTACAGATATTATTTAGCAGTCTATGCAGTGTTTAAAGACTTGATGTGATTGACAGAGTCTTCTAAACACAGAAACATTTGGAGTATCTAACCCTCTATTGGGAATCTCCTCAATTTTAACTCTGCATTTAATAGCTTCTAAGATGTTAATGAGTACCTTTCATGAACATGTTTCCCTACTTTATATCTTTTCTTTTTAATAATAATTTTTCAAAATCAATCTCAGATATTACATCCCTTAAGGAATCTTATATGATTTTGTTATATATTTGGGAGGCATATTTTTGGAGGAGAAAATATAATGTGCCATTTTGGTCTATAGAGTCAAGCAGATTAAGAGTAACAGCTCCTGGAGAGTAGGCATTGGTATTTTTTTGTCTTGTTTTGTCTTTGTATCCCTAGTGCCCACTATGGTATCTTGCTCTCATACCACATTGCTTCTTTTTGTGGGTATTCTCACCAATGTTGCAGACAACAGTCTGTCCATTCACTTTTATCATGTGTATTGCTATACAATTAGAGCTTTAAAAAATATTGAAAGCTTTTGGAAAAAGAGAGTGCTAGATACTGCTTGCCTCCAGTGAAGGGTATAATAGGGCCACAGAAGCTATTAGTTAAATAGATCATCAAATAAAGATCAAAAGAAGATGAGAAAAGCAACCTTAGTTGGTGTTTCTGTGCCCAGTGGTACTAAGACTGCTATTTGTCCACCTACTAGCAATAGTAGAAAGCTCTTGCCTTCCAGGAGGAATGTTTCCAAGGCATGACAAAACCTCCCAAGATTTATCACAAATGGCACTTCTAGAAGGGTTCTAAAAATATTTTCAGTAATTAAAAGCACAGGTTATGTTTTTCTCACTATTGCCCATTAAAGGTCAAAGGACGGAAGCAGAAAAATTACTTTGGAAAGTGAAAAATCTGGTTAAGAAGCTGATGCCTGAGAAATGGGATTTGGATTTCTCCACCATGACTTATAAAATAGAGATGACATATTACTAGACAGAGATCTAAATATGCCTAACAAAACTGGTAAGAATCTAATTGATAGGCATCTGACAAATCAGTTTAAAAGGGTTTTAAATTTAAGAAGAAAGGGAAAAGTGAATGTCTACCTCCTAAGTTAGATACAAAAAAATTGAGTAATTTATTAAAGAAGAAAAATAACAATTGAGACCTTGAGAAATTTAGAGGAGGTGAAATCAAGAAAAGAATTTGGAACAAGACTTATGACCTAACACAAATGCTCAAGGTTTAAGCATCACACAAGAGAAACTTCATGTCCTAACACTAGGGGCCAAATTTGAACTTATAGGTATGAAACTTATGATTCTAAAATGGTTTGTTTTGTTCAGAAGAAGTCTATTCTAAATCGGTTTTGCCCTGAGCTATTGTATATTTCAGTTTTGTCAAAATTAATTTACATTGGATAAATGACCTTTGAAAATGACAGTCCCTGTCTTCACCTGTTCTTTTATGGATTTCCCACTATTTAAAATAGGTATACATATCTTATTTATATTTATTCTACTAGTTCATGTATAGTGTTATCTTTGTCCAAAAAGGTTCGAACACAAATAGCTAATTGGAAGATAACTCCCACATTGATAATTAATTGTTTTCTGTATATTATTATATAACCAGTTGCATTTTTTAAAATATTCAGTGCTATAGTGCTTCCACTCTTTGGAAGAAAACATTCTTGCTAAATATTGTTGTGAGGCTTCTTTAATGGTCTACAAACCTTTGACTTCTTACATTTCTCTTTCCTAAACCATACTTTCCACCCCTTTTTCCCCCACAAAAATCTTCCCCTATCTCTATCTTAAAAAGAAGATTGAATATTGAAGTATATTCTGATTTAATTTGGAGAGCCTTATGTTTTTCATGGAATTACTGACCTATTCCCTACAATTGATGTTGGCTCATAGTGCTTTTCATGATAGTCTTATTAATGCTCATCATGAGCCCTGTAATACAAGATGAACAAGTGCTTCATGATATTTCTTTTTAAAATATTACAATCATGTTAAACATTTTTTCATATTAGTTATTTTGTGAAGGGATATCAAACAAAAAATAAAATGTAGTCTGCTTCTGTAATAAAGAAAGTAAAATATAGTATGCTTCTGGCTGCTTTTAGACTCCCATCAGTTCTTTCTCAGCAGGTAGATGGCATCTTTTATCATGAGTTCTCAGAGATTGTTTTAGATTATTATATTGCTGAGGTTAGCTAACTCTCACAATTGATCATTGTACAGCATTGCTGTTTTTATTGGGTATAATATTCTCCTGTTTCTGTTCACTTCACTCTGCATCAAATTCATATAAGACTTTCCAGGATTTTTTTTTAAATGTTACTCATCATTTCTCATAGCATAATTGTGTTCTATCACAATCATATATCATAACTTGTTCAGCTACCCACAAATTGATGGACATCCCCACAATTTCCAATTCTATACCACTACAAAAAAAAAAGCTGATATAAATATTTGTTTGCAAATAGGACCTTTTCTCCTTCTTAAAAAATATCTTTGGGACAGAAATACTCTTAATTAATTGCCTTTGGCACAGAAAAATTTGGTACACGTCTTCCCACTTATCTCTTCCCTATCCAACCCATGCTTATTTGCTAGATTGATCTAAATGATATACAGATATGATCACATTGCTTAGAAACATTCAGTAATTCCTTCCTGTCTTTGGAATAGAAGCAGTACTTCTTGGCCTGGCATTCAGGACTTCTCCATTCTAACTCTAACATTTCTTTTCCATATACTATTCCCCTCATTCTGTGCACAGCCTAACTAGTTTGTTCTCCATTTCCCATGCATTCTTCATGCTTTGTTGCCTCCTGCCTTTGACTCTTGTTCTTTCAGACTGGAATAATTTTTCTCTATCTCTGCTTATAGATTTCCTACCCTTGCCTCTTTAAAGTCTTCTTGAGTCTTCTTCCTTCTTTCTGCCCATTCTCCTTCCCCAAAATGGAAGTAGTTTCTTCCTCTGATCTTTTAGCACATTTATTCCTCCTACAGGTAAGGTATCCCTTGAACTTTGCCTTATAGAATCCCAAAGTTCTTAACATATGTATAACTTTCCAGTAAAGGAATGGCTCCAAGGATTTTCTCAGGAACTGAACTCTCATCCTTTAATCATGGTCATTCCCTCTAGGTGCAGACAAATCAAATTCAAGACAGCAGACATTAAAGGCACAAAAACACATAAAATTCCATAGGGACCTGGAGAACATTCTCCAAATGAGGTCTCAAAGAAGAAATCTTTAACACGTTTACAAGAGCCCCACTCTCGTTGGTATGTTAGAGCCATAATATAACCAGAAGTCTCTTCAGGCTTCAATCTTAATCTCTCTATATGAGTGTCTCTCTATCTCTCTTCCTCAGTGAGAAGGATTCATGACCAGGACCAGTTACAGTGAAATGCAAGAAACTACAGTTTATTCTATGATGTTTTTATAGAGCATTAGTTCAAGAAAAGTGGAATAGAACTTGGTCATTTTCTTTATTAAGTAGAGGTTCTAGTGGAATGAACATTTATTAATAACAAGATTTTCCCTATGTTTTTTTTAAACCCTTAACTTCTGTGTATTGGCTCCTTGGTGGAAGAGTGATAAGGGTGGGCAATCGGGGTCAAGTGACTTGCCCAGGGTCACACAGCTGGGAAGTGTCTGAGGCCAGATTTGAATCTAGGACCTCCCATCTCTAGGCCTGACTCTCAATCCACTGAGCTACTCAGCTGCCCCCTCCCTATGTTCTTGATAATGGACTTGTAGTTAATTTGATTTATGACTAGTTTTTTATAATTATTTCCTTGGCCCTGATTAGGATCACAACTCTTTCTTAGTAATCATACAACTATGTTATTTTAACTCATTTATTAACTGAACTAATAATGTTCTAAATAACACTCCTTTTGCTTTTTCCTTTGTCAGTTTTTTTAAAAAAGATTTGTCCCAAACTGGTAAAATAGTTCCTTAAATTAATATTTAGTAATTCCTTTTAAGGTAATTCTTTGTTTGGTTAATGGACCTTGTCTCAATATATAGGTTCTAAATAGTTTGTTTAAAGTTTAATATTGATGGTTGGTTGATGTAGACCATGAAAATATAATTGCATGTGCCCTCAGATAAACAAGAAAATTGTTTCCTTTTGGGGAAATGATCACTTATCCATATGTTTTGGGTTTTCCCTTTATGATGAGGTATTTAACTCTTCAAATTGTAGGGGTGAAGTGCCATGGAAATGTTGGTTGTACAAATTTATGATTCTCAATTTGGGTGCTGACCCATACACTTAATGAAGTTATGATTTCACACATTTGAGAAGTCCAGTTTGTGGCAAATTAAATTGTTCTTTTTTCCTACCAAAGCATTATACATAATGGGAACCTGCCTTTCAGGAATCAGAAAGAAGATTTTGTTTATTCTATGTTAGTGGAAATCCTAATTTTTTGACTTAAAGAACAAAAGAACAAGAAGAATAATTTCATTAGATGTGGGAGAGTGACAGTTTTGGGCAGTTTAATTTGAAATTTAGAGCTATAAAATAAACCAAAATTAAGTAGATGGCTATAAAAATTAAAATTGGCTAAATTTGATTACATTAACTAGAAAATAAATTACTAATCCCAATGCTAGTCCAGTAATTTATGCAAAATAGTATTTGCTTGACATTTGATCTTTGCTTTTTAAAATATAATTCTTTCACTTCTAAAATTATGTAATTTTCCATATATTTGTTTCATATTGGTACTTGAAATCTAGGCATAGGTTTGTTGTTTTTCCTCTCAGATCTTTGAAGTTGCCTAATAAGGGCACTTAGATGGCCAAGGGAGAAGATAATTTTTTCTTTTAATTTATTCTCTTAAAGTAGAATTGGTCAGAAAAATGAGTACTCTGATTTTCTTAGCAATGTACATCAGTTTTTTATAGCATTTTATTTTAGTTTTAATTTTAATTATCATACCCAACAATCACAAGTGATAAAACCCACTTCAGAAAAATCTTCTTTTTAAAGTGAGCTATAAAAAGGGGTGTCCTAAACTATTACAGATTCGACAGCAGCATTCTACCTATGTAATACTATTAATGCCAGAGATCTAAATGTTGTTATTGTGCCACAAACTGTGATCCAAGCATTAGGAATTTTTTGGTCCAGAACATTTGCTAATAAACACTATAACATTTTGCTCTATTCTGACTAAAAATTATAAAGTTGGAGTCATAATGCCAAAAGAGACCAGTAACTAACTGGTGATGATGATGAGGAATGCATATCAGATGTGTGCAAAGTAAATTTAGATTCAGGGAAAATAATATGTCTTTAAGCAGTATAATTTGTCAAAAAGCATTCATCATGCATTTTCTGATAAAGTAAACAAGAAAAAGCTTACTCATCATATTCTAATCTGTCAGACATTTCTATTCTGTCTCTAGCTATGAATTCCTTCCTTAAAGCATTAAAATATCTTTCTCCCATTTGTAGAAAACAAATATTCATTTGGTCCTACCATCCTTGCTAATTAACTACACCCTTGCAATAGGCTTCTTCTTGTCAGTCTCTGTTAAGTCTAATCCTTCCTCCACTCACAGGGCTTTTGTGAGGATCCAACAAGACAGTGTTTGTAAAGTATTTAGCCCAGTGTCAGGCATTTAGGAGGCCCTTAGTAAGCACCCGTCTCCTTCTCCTTCACTCTTCCTTGCTTTTTCCCCCCCCTTCCCCACTTAGCTGCCAATGATTTTCCTAAAGTGCAGGTCTAACTTTATCAGCCCCTGCTCGAACTCTGCTGGTTCTTTATTATCTACAGGATCTTTATGCCCTTTCACCTATTCTGGAAGAAAGTGACACTGACCTTTTTTCTTTTTTTTCCTTTCTTTAATTTTTATTTTGAGTATTTTCCCATAGTTACATGTTTCATGTTCTTTCTCTCTCCCCCAAACCTCCCTAACCTCCCTTAGCCGATGCACAATTCCCCTGGGTTTTACTTGTATCATTGATTAAGATCTAATTCCATATTATTGATAGTTGGACTAGAGTTATCATTTAGTGTCTACATCCCCAATAATATCCCCTTCAGCCCATATGTTCAAGCAGTTGTTTCTCTTCTGTGTTTCTCCTCCCATAGTTCTTCCTCTGAATGTGGCTAGTTTTCTTTCTCAGAAGTCCCTCAGCCTTGCTCTGGATCCTTGCATTGCTGCTAGTATAGAAGTCCATTATGTTCTATTGTACTACGGTGTATCAGTCTCTGTGTACAATGTGACTTTGACATTCTTATGGATCCTTGCACACAACATTCTATTTCCTAGCCCTGTGCTTTTTCACTGACTTTCCTCCATGCCTTGAATGCTCTCCCTTCTCACCTGGTTATGAACCAGTAAATATTGCAGAAGATGGACACAGAGATAGAAAAGTCTATGAAGAACTTAGTAAGAAGAAATGAAAACAATATAGTTCGATTCTTAGTAATTTAAGTACAAAGTTGAAAATTGTAAAAAGTAATTAAAACTTTTTTTGGAACATATGGATTCAGAATAAGGAATGACACTAAAGATTTTCATACAGATATCTTTTGTATATATGGGCATCACAAATACTTCCTTCAAAAAAAGAATTGGAAGATACTGGACATGGTGATCAATAAATAACATTTTTAAAAATGAAATCAATTATATTTTAACACCAAATTTCTTTTCACCAATATGGGAACTATTCCCAAATAGTCTATATGACTAGAACACTAGCCCATTAGAACAAGGATCAAAATTAATACAAAGCTAGACGAAAGAATAAAAAATTATTTTAAAAATCTGTGTTTAAACAGCTCTAAAACTAACTTTTTTAAGCAAGTTACTGATGATGTAAATGTATTGTAGACAGATGAAAGAAAGTTAACTGGTGTAAATCATTTGTCATAACAAGGAAACCAAAAGGCTCAAAATCTACCATAATGAGCAGACATTTGATTTGTTTTCAAGCAGAGAGATTTAGTAATGAAAGAGAGTAACTAATTTTACATAGGATGACACTGGAAGATTTCATTAATCAACAAACATTTTATTACGGTGCGGTAGTAATCCACCTACTGGAAACAGACAAAAGTTAAAATCTTCCCTGCCCTCAAGGTTTTGTGTAGCCAGAGAGCATGATGCCTATATGTGAGAAGAAGAAATTAGCAGTTGGTGGATTATGAAATGTACTGTGAAGAAGATGGCACTTGAGCTGATCCTTGAGGAAATCAAGACATCCAGATAGATGACCTTTAGAAAGGCTGGCATTCTAGGCATAAGGCAGAAATGGAGACATGGAGTGTCATCTCTATATTAGAATCAATTTGACTGAACTGTATTGTTTGTAGAAGGAGAATAGTTTATGGTAAGACCTGAAAGTTAGATTGGGGCCACATTGGAATTGCCAAAGAGGAATTATACAGGGTGTCCTAAAAGCCTTGATGCAGTTTTAAGCCTTAATAACTCAAGAAATATAAATGCTACAAACTTAGAAACATTTGAAAGGCTAGCAATTTAAAATATTTAAATAGCAATGTTTCTTAATAGCCACTGAAGTGCTAGACATTGTTATAGTGAATTTTTTAATTTTAGAAAACTTTCTAACAGTTGTTGCCAAGGAACTAAAAGGATTATGTTTGTATTTCTTGCCTAAGGCTTGGCAAGATAAAACCTCAAAGATAAGAGGTTTCTGTACATACGTGACAGTTTTGACTTGATTCCAAAAGAAAAGTCACCAAGTAAGAGTGCCTTCTGTATTGATCTACCAGCCTGGACTGTCTCAGAAACTCTCATACAAAGTGGCTTATCTTCTTGAAAAATTATGTTATTTAATAAATGTAACCTCTGCAGTTCAGAAATGCAAAAATTCTAAAGCATTGCTAAGTAAGATTCACTATTGATTATAGATTCTTCAAAAAAGAAGACCAATATTGCAAGACTTCATAATGGCACAGCAAATGTTAACTTTTGAGGTGTCTCATGTTAAGCCTCAACTGTGGAAGTTAATTTTACCATTTATGTAGAAAATTGCTTTATCAGAAAAGGTCAACTTATCAAGAACACCATTGGAATTTTCAAATTTTGATTTCATCAGTTGACAGAAATCTAGCCTTGCATAGTATCTTTTTGTAGCATTGAGCAATTGTGATCTTGGAAGCATGCTTATGAAGCTTCGCTGTTAGAATCCTGTGTACTATGATTTGGAATTTTCAGTTCAACAGACTCATGGTACACTTATTTTGCAGATTGTTCAAATACCCTCTTAGATTCAGTATCTTCTCTTTCTTGGCATCTTCTCCATCTAGGTTTCTTGTGATTAAAAAATATTATTCAAAATTTACAAAACTAAATGAAAAAAAGAAATTTAAATAATGGAAACTTTTAGATTTTTTTATTTGTAACATTAATATTTTTGAAGCTGTTAAAACTTCAAAACTGCTCAGACTTTGGTGGCACCCTGTATTTGGTCCTGAAGATAATAGAAATTTTTAGTTAATCCAGTAAATTTGATTGAAACATGTAAGTTAGACTGGACTAGTGAGAAGCTTGAGACAGAGAAACCAATTAGAAGCTATTGAAAATTTTCAGGTAAAAGATTTAAATTAGGGTAACAGTTATTTGTGTAGAGAAAAGACATCTCTCATGAGAAATGTTATAAAGATAGATTTAAGGGTAGCATCAATGTGAGCTTTGTTAATAGGAACAGTTGTGGTACCCTTGACCCAAAATAGGAAAATGTGTAAGCAAAAGTGTTTTTTGTTGTTTTATTTTTGGCAGGTGTGGGATGGGAGAATGAAAATAATACATTCAATTTTGCCTTCCTTGTTTGAGGGATATGTTGTGAGATCTAATTTATAATTATTTTGACAGTCATCTTCTTTGATAAGAAATGAGAATCACAAAAAATTCATGAAAATAGTTCAGTGTAACAGAAGACCAAGAAGACCCCAGTGCTCTTATAATTCAATACATCTTTCTCTTATTAGATTAAAAATAGCAAATATAACTTATTTTAAAGGGGAGAGTTATTCCTTAAGTGGAATTAAAGGCTTTCGTTATCATGTCATCAGAGCTGTCTCTAGGGCACTACAGAAGTTTTCTTTGAGAAACCCTCTGCTCAATCAGGAGTTGTATAAGTGACTCAGAAAAGCAGTTAGGAAAGGGAGATGGAGCAGGAGACAGTAATTCTGGAAGCTGTATTTTGAAAAATAACCCAAACTATTGATAATGTTTTAAAGTCAAAGCATTATACATGTATGTGTATGTACATATATATTTCATTTTACATTAATAAATAATTTATAGGTAACTTTAACTATCATACACACATGTAATCAGTTAGAAGTATGTTTTTTTCCAACCCTTTCTCTTTTTAATTCCAGATGTTGAATATTGAATATAATCCAGAGATTATTGTTACAGGTGCTAAGGAATGAAGTGGTACTTTTGCTGTGATTAGTTAGGTGTTAGTTAGCTTTATAAGAAACTATATATACATATATATAATAAATCAATTTAAAACAAATTTGTAAGAAATCCATCTTAAAAAGTAAATGCTTAAAATAATACTTGCTTTCAATCTTATGTAATTCTTTTTGATTCTTTGAAAATTAAAAATTTTTTCCTTCCCTATAGATATATTTTGTATATTGATATCACACACACCAACACACACACACACACACACACACACACACACAGAGGATTATAGCCTTCAGATTTTCCTATTATCCTTTTTTTAAGATCTCTAATTTAAAATTTTATCTCCTAGAAGTGAATTTGGGAGCATTTTTATTTGAGTCTCCTTTATTTTTCTTTGAACAGAAAACATCCTGTCACTTTTTAAGAGACTATTTAGAGTGACAAAAAATTTTTTTAAGAAAATATGATAGATTAAAGCACTATAAAAATGTCACTGACATTAAAATAAAACTCCTGCATGGTAATTTTAAAAAGCAATTTGTCTTTTATCATGTAGGGGACAGAGCTAAATCCTCACCATGTTGCATGACAACTGTTGATTCATCAACCAAAAAAAAATTGAAACCTACCTATAGCATCTAGTTTCATTCTTCAAAGCTGAGTGACTAATTTCCTTGAAAATCCATTTCCAAGTTTCTTTTGATGTGGCAGGAAATAATGAGTTTTACATCCATCCCTTTACTGGCCCCTTCATAGGGACTCTTTGTATATATATTCAGAATACTACCTTTGACCTTTCTTCTGATGAAGCAGTTTTCTTTTCAAATTGAGGGTACATGAAAACACATTAAGATCTAAACTTTAAATATATGAAGAAACTAGTTTTATGCCAAAGAGAGAAGGAAGCATTTAGTCTTTCCTAGTATGGTGACAGTGTTCTTATTGTGATATCTGTTACCAGTACATTGGTAGGACTGTTTCTACAGTCAGGGTCCTTTTGTCTAATACTCACTTATGTAACATTAGAAATCTATTTAAAATCCTTTTTTTTGCTTTTAATTTTTTGGAGGGAGAAGGATTTGTAAATATTTCCCGAATTCTGCAGGGCTATTTTACTCCTTTAATAATTTTCCCTATATTTAATGTAATAAATCTCCATTATAGCATTAATTTGAGAAGACAAATGTGTGGTAGGATTTCTTTGTTACAGAGAAAAAGTATGTTACTGTAGTTGGTAAATCTGACAACCTAGAACAAATGATAAACAGGTTTTACTATATTTTAAAACATATAGTATCATTGACCTGACATACTTCTTTTTTTAAACCCTTACCTTCTGTGTTAATATCTATACTGAATATTATTTCCAAGGCAGAAAAATGGTAAGAGATAGGCAATTGAAGTTAAGTGATTTGTCCAGGGTCACCTCACCAGGAAGTATCTGAAGTCAAATTTGAATGCAGAATGTCTTGTCTCTAGGTCTGGCACTCTATCCACTGCGCTGCCTAGCTGCCCCTCTTTAATTTTTTTTCATAGGAAAAAATTCAGCATTTACATTTAAGGCTTTGTTTATATTCCAATGAGAAATGTGGTTATGACTAAAAAGGGGCATGTTGGCATTCATAGATTAGGTGCAAAGGTATCATCTGACCTCTGATAACTGTCTTTTCAATTATAGCAAACTCCAATAAAGGATATTTTAATTGGCTACTTAAATATTTAGAAGAGTTTGGATAGAAAATTATTTAAGAAACATATACTTAACAGTTTTCTAGAACCAAGTTTAAAATGACCTTCTTTGATAAAAATATGCATGTGTTTTACATTCTTATCTTCTTTTCTTTACTACTTGATTAAACTTTGGGGATGTATCACTTCACTACCCAAAAAATGATTGTGAATTTTCATGTCAGCCTAATTGATCAATATTTAAAAATGAAAATTTGATACAGTGCAATTGCATAATGCTTTCCAAACCAAATGTATTAAAAATCTTGGCTATTAGGAACTTTTAAAGGAAAATTCAGCATTATGGAAGTCAGATTTTCCATATAACTGATTAGCCATTTGGTGGCATATTTTTCAAATATATTTTACCTTCTTTTGTCTTAATACAGTATCCTGAATAGAATTTAACCTTTATGATTCAGTCATCATTAACATAAAATCAAAGAAATTGAGTGACTTCTCCAAATTCATTGCTGTATTCTGCTATACAAGCAAAAGTGATATCTTCATAAACTACTTAGTTGAAACAATTGTCCCTACTCTAAGTGGTCCTAGCATGATATTTTTTGAGTTTGTGACGTTTTTAGTGTTTTTCACTCCTATCTGTTGTTTGCTATCATTACCCTCTGCTACCAGTGTGCCTACTTGTGGTAGCTTTACTTTTCACTTCTAATTTGCCACTTTTGATCCAAGATTGATTGATCTATCTATCTTTCTATCTGTCTGTCTGTCTGTCTGTCTCATCTGTCATATGTGTGTGGGGGGTTCGGTGTAGTTGTCATTGTTCACTCGTGTTCAACTCTTCATGGTCCCATTTGAGGTTTTCTTGACAAAGATACTGGGGTGGTTTGTCATTTCCTTTTCAAGCTTGTTTTACCGCTAAGGATACTAAAGCCAACAGGGTATAGTGACTTGCCCAGGGTCATACAGCTAATAAGTATCTGAAGTTGGATTTGAACTCAGGAAGACTAGGATTCTTTCTGATTTCCATTGTACTAGCTAATTGCCCTTGTTAGCATACATGTGCTTAAAATAAAATAGTAATTCAATGTGCATTTTAGGTGCTTATGGTCCTTTTTTGTTTGATTTCTGTTTGTTCTGTATTCTTAGAGAAGTGAAGTGGCCAGCTGAGTTAGATTCCTGATTCAAAAAAACTGTTTAATATTTTGGTGAATTTTTTAAAAATTAGCCACCATTTTGGAACATAATCCCTTAGAACACATTTAACTTGTGTAACAGAGTAGGTAATACAGAGAAGGCACTTTGGTATGTTAAGTAGCATGGGAAAGTTAAATTAAAAATTCTGGAGATTATATTAAATTATTTTATAAGCACAATTTGAAATTCTTTTTAAGTCTTCTCTTTTTGTTTTTATATTTCAAATTGTATTTAATCAACTATTGTTGAAGTGTTACTCTTTAAATTATTACTCCTGACATGTATATTCATTTTCCCAGTTCCAGATGTAATTTTGATACTTTTACTCAAACTTTCAATTAGTACTTATTGCCTTACATGATAAAAATTCAAAACTTCTTATCTTGGTATTCATGGCTTGTTATAATCTGACAACAAGATGTAATCTAGAGCTGTGGACTTCAAAGTTCTTGTTTTGAATCTTGTATCAGATACTTCTTAGCTGTGTAACCTTTGGTAAACCACTTGGGCTTTCTGAAAGTCAGTTTTCCTTATTAGTAAAATGAATATAATAATAGTACCTTATAGGAATGTTTGCGAGGATCAGTTGAGATCAGATCATCATATGTGTAATACCTTGTAAAACATAAAGCACCATATAAATGTGTTATTATCTTACTATGTTTCAAAACTGAATTAAGAATTTCCTGAAAATAGCCTGTTCTCCATACTTTTATCCTCTACAGCTGACATGCCTCCATCTTCCCCTCTTTCCTCCCTCTATTGAAATCCCAGCCATCCTTCCAGGACCAACTCAAATGCCAGCTCTTCCTTGAAGGTTAGAATATAACCTAGATTTATAAGGAACAGCTTTCACATGATGCAGACAACTTCCTTTAGCCTAAATTTTTACAGAAGAATTGAGCAAGAGGCAAGAAGGGAAGTTTTCAAAAATGAAATGCTGAAAATGAGTCCAGTGAGAAAGAAGAGAAGGTTGCCTAAAGATACTGCTGGGGATAATTAACTTTTTGTATTTCTTTATTGTATTCAATTGTCAACTGTTTTTTCCCCCTACTACTTATTCCTGTCCACTAGGAAAAGAGGCAGAGAAAGAAAAGAGGGAGGAAAATATTATTTTTCTTTATAAGTTTCCTAGAATCATGGTTGATTGGAATCAATATATCTTTCCAAATTGTTCATTTTTATTAGATCAGTTGTTCTTCTAGTTTTGCTTCCTTCACTATGTATCAAGCTTTTCAGATGTCCCTTTACTACCATCTCTCTCATTTCTTACATTTCTGTAGCATTGCATTATATTCATAAACCACAATTTGTTCATCTATTTCCCCCAACGAATAGTCATCCCCATAGTTTCCTTTTTCCTCCATAATGAACTTTTTTCAGTTGTTGTCCTTCTTAGCTCTGTGCCATATTTGACCTTGTTGATCACCCTCACCTCCTGCTAGCTGTTTCTTAGTGACAGCACTCCTTTTCTGTATGATCCTCCTCAGACTCTTTAGTTACTTCTTTAACTCTTGTCATGCCCATAACTAAGGATATCCCCTTAACCTCTCCTTTGTTTTTCTCATCAGCTATCATCATTTTAATATCTCTATCCAGGTGATTTCAAAATCTTTATATCCAGCCCTACTATCTCTCCAGTGCTATAGACCTTCATTCTAATTGTCTTTTGGACATCTCATACAGGATGTCCCACAGACATCTCGTATTTAGTATGTCCACCCATAGTAAGCAAATTGTTGACTGCCTGAAGTGAACCATCATAGGATCATCAGTTTAGAATGGGTGACTATCTTAGACAATGTCCAGTAATTAGCCAACTTAAATTGGGAGATATGATTGCTAAGCTGCTCTGTCAGTGATCTTTGAAAGATTATGGAAAATTATAGAGATGCCATTGTACTAGAAAAGGATGTGTCCTTATTTTCAAAAGGAAGAGAGAATTGAGTCTGAAAAGTATAAGCTATTGAGATTGATTTCACT
Organism: Gracilinanus agilis; assembly: GCF_016433145.1. Lineage (NCBI taxonomy): Eukaryota > Metazoa > Chordata > Mammalia > Didelphimorphia > Didelphidae > Gracilinanus > Gracilinanus agilis. The sequence continues at coordinate 56,100,584 of NC_058134.1, read as the reverse complement.
CCCTGGCAGAATTATAGGCTTATTTTATTAAAGACATCCCCAGAGCCTAGTATGCTTTGTGGTAAGTAGAAGGCGTTTAATAAATACTAGTTGCTTGATTGGTTAATTAATCAATATCTGTAAAATTAATCAATATCTGTAAAAAGAACTGCTGTTCAAAAGAGCCTAGCACAGCTTCTTCAGGAACATGTCATGCTATGGATAGAACCTAATTTAATATGATCCACCAGTGTTCAAGGTATTGTACTCAACACTTAGGATAGAAAAAATGCCCAAAACAGTTCTTTCTCTCAAGGCTCTAACAATAACTAAATATAAAGTAGATGAGAGGTAATATGGAAAAGGCACTAGAAAGTATAGGGAACTAGAAAGGCCTCCTTCAGAAGTCAGGATTTGACCTGAGTCAGGGAGCTAAAAGCCAGTGAAGCTAAAAGGAGGAGGTGAATGGAACAAAGCATTTCTGGCAGGGGTGACAGCTAATGCAGAGGCGAGGAAACAAGAGATGATACCTTGTTTGAACAACAATAGAAACCAGTGCCCCAAATCACAGTGTGTAGAGGAGAGGCAGGAAGGGATTTATTACAAAGAGCTAGAATGGTTTGCAAATGCAGAAACACTAGGTGCTTTCCCACTAGAAATGAGTAAAACAAGGACATCTCCTTCCACTACTACTTTACAACATAGCTCTTTAAATGCTAGTTATATAGAATATTAAGACAAGAAAAGGAATTTATGACAAATATTGGCAAAGATGAGATAAATATTGACAAAGAAGAGATAAAAATCTTTCTTTTGCAAATGATTTGATTGTATATTTATATTTGTATATTTTTATTTTATATTTAAGAAAACCCCAGAGAATCAACAAAGAAACTAATTGAGATACTTTGGCAAGGTAGCAAGATATAAAATAAAACCACAAAAATTAGCATTTCTAAATAATACTAACAAAGATCAGGAAGAGTCAATAAAAGGAATTCCATTAAAAAAAAAACAACAAAGTACATAAAATATCTGGGGATTAAACTATCAAAACAATATTTCATCTTGAATACTGCACAACAACTATTTATAGAGGCTTAATTGGAGAACTGTTCACTACTTGTGGATGGGCTGTGCCAATAAATATGACTAACAACTCAACCTCAATTGATATACATATTTAGTATTATATTAAATTACTGAGTAGATACACTTTAAAACAAGACCAATTTTAGCCACATTCATGAGGGTGGGGGAGGTTAGGCTCTTAAGGAGAAAAATGAAGAAAAAAGTATTAAGAAAGGAGTATAATGCCACATTTCAAATTGTATTGTGAAGCAATAGTCATCAAAATTCTTTGATACTGTTTAAAAACAAAAGTGTAGATTAGTGGAACAGTAAAAAAGAACTTTGGGATGAATAAAGTAAAGAGTGGAGAAAAGTTAGCAAACAACATTATAAAAAATTTGAAATGCAGAATATATAATGAATTGACATGATTCTGTAACATCAAAATCTTTTCCCCAGTTAGTAGTCAAAAGATATGAATGTACAATTTAAAAATAATTTCAGATTATAAATGTCTTTGAAAATAAATTCTTCTAGTCACTAAGTGACATGCATATCCATTTTGAATTGTCACCGTAAGCCATACAGATCGGCAAAGATCAAAGATGGAAATTTTCAGTCAATATTAAAGAACATATGGTAATAAAGGCATTCTGATTCATAACTAATGTTGCTATATGAAGTGATCTAACTATTTTGGATTCCAGTTTATAATTATATAAGAAAAGCAATTAAATCAAAAGTTTATGATTTTTTTTGTGTCATGCTTTGTCAGTCTGGACCCCATCTCATATTTTAAATGCATAAAACAAAATAGAATTACAAAGGAAACCTACAAAGAAACAGTTCTATTAACATAGAGTTATAAAATATTTTAAAACATGGCAGTGGACTAAAAAACAGACCTCTGGCACTGTGTCTTTCCCCCACACAAACTTCAGAAAATGAAACTACAGAAAAGAGACGACTACTGTAATACCAAAATAGTCATAGACACCCTTTGTGGAAGTAAAGAACTGGAAAACAAAGTCGGTGCCCATCTAAATGGGAGTGGTTGGGGAAAAAAACGAATCTAGATTCATATATTAGAAATTCAGAGAAACCTGGAAAGATTTTGAAAAACTGCCTCAATGAAATAAGCTAACCTAAAGAAACCAAGCTGAATAACTACAACATTGTAAATGAAGTAATCACTAAAAGGATCAACTCTAAGCAGGAGGGTAAGGAAGGGGGCATGATAATAAAAATCATAGAGAAAAGGAAAGGAAACCTACCTTCTTTTTTCCTCTAGAGTACAAAAGTGGTAGATTAGTAGGATAGTATGCCATGTTAGAGATGTATTTTGTAATATGCTATACATGTTTTCTTCTTTGTTCGGTATAACAGGGATGAGAGAACACTAGAGACAAAGCATTTTAAATGTCAGAGTTATATGCCATCTAAAGAAACTTTGCTGACTTTCTTTTTTTTATATGCATAGCTACCTGATTAGAGGATAGTTTGATCAGATAGTAGTCTGACTAAACATTAGAATAGGTTATCTGGTATAGTGAGACACTCCATCCCTAAATTGTTTAAAAGCAGACCTTTTAAAAATGCACCTTTTAGGGAGCAGCTGGGTAGCTCAGTGGATTGAGAGCCAGGCCTAGAGACGGGAAGTCCTAGGTTCAAATCCGGCCTCAGACACTTCTCAGCTGTGTGACCCTGGGCAAGTCACTTGACCCCCATTGCCTACCCTTACCACTTGTCTACCAAGGAGCCAATACACAGAAGTTAAGGGTTTTAAAAAATGCACCTTTTAAAATTATGTAGGCCTTTATTTGACTTGTGGCAAGGATCCCAGGTCATACCACCCTTTCAGCTCTATAATTTTAGAATGGTTTAAGTTAAATAAGGCCACCCTCATTTTGAAAAGACCTGTAAAGGTAAGGTTATCTAATGAAGATGGGTACAAGAAGGATTTATATCAGATGGTGATGCTGATTAGAATATAATAATAAAAAATCCTCTCCTGAATGGCTCTTCCTACCCATTTCTTTTTTTTTTTTTTCTCTAGCCTTTATAGGAGTTAGAAGCTTTACTTTTGAGAGAGAAGAAACCAGAAGGGTAAACTCTCTTCCTCTTTACTTACAAGTTACCATACTATAAGAAAATCCTAGGCTACTATCTCAGTAGCCCACATTTATACTTGATATTGAAAAAAATAGTAAGAAATCCTACATTGTCTAATTTCTAGTGTACTGAGAAGATAATATTAAAAAAATATCAAACTGAGTCCGGTTGATGATTAGTTCAGAACTACAATTTTTGTTATTGTTGAGTTGTTTCAATCATGTTCATCTCTTTGTAACCTCATTTGAGATTTTCTTGACAAAGATCTTGGAATGGTTTGCTATTTCCTTCTCCAGTTCATTTTATAGATGAGGAAACTGGACCAGCAGAATTAAGTGACTTGCCCTGGGTCACACAGCTAGGAAGTATTTGTACAAAACCGTACAATATTGTATGCTAATAGTTCAAAACTGTATTCTATCTTTGATAGTACTATAGTGGCATAATATTTTGTATATTGTAGTAACATCTAGGAATCTTAAATATTATATCTCAAATCATAATCTGTTTCATTGGGATTTAAAATTGTATTCATATCTATCATTAAAAAGCATTATAATCATAATAATCAGGTAGATTTGTTATCAAATGAAATTTTATTTAAATAATCATGCTTTGGGAACAGGAAGTATTTCTTCTATTTTCTTCTTTTGTTTGGTTTTTAATAATTTTTTATCTATCTCCCGTGTTAGAATGCAGTTTCTATTTTCATTCCTAAAATAAGGTTTTAAATTTTCTTTGCACAAAAACAGAATGCCACTGTTAATTTAAAAAAGTATATGAGATAATCATTCTGAACTGCTTGGGAATGATGAACTACTCAGGTGCTGTTGTAGCTCTTAAGATGTCCAAACATTGTAGATATAATTTTGGAATTATGCAGAAAGAGTAACTAAGCTGTTCATAAGTGGTCCATAGGTCTCACTATTGGGCATTTGCCCAAAGAAGGTCAAAGATAGAATGGGGAAACATGCTGTGGAAAGTTGGCAGATTTCTATTTCTGTTAGCAGGTTTGACAAATAGCTAGTTGCTTCAGTGCCCTTAGTAGGAATATACCAACCTCCATCACTCTTCTCTTCTTCTTCTTCTTGCCATTATTAGATGATCTCTCATCTCTCCATCACCTGTGAATCCATATCTGTCATTCTTGACTGGACTGGAAAGCACCTCTCTATGATCCTCTCTAGCAAAAGTTGCCTGTTTGTTTCTTAGTTCCTTGGCTTTGGGGTCCTTCCCTTTCTTTGTGATGGTCTTACAACCTCCCAACTCAGCTCAGGTTTTCCCTTCTTCTCAAGAACTGTTTTCTTTGTTTTCACATCCTTTCTTTTTTAAGGAACACTTCATGAGATTCTGTCAGTCAGCCAACTAACATTTTTTAAGCTCCTCTTCTGCAGAGAATACAAATACAAAGAGTGGAACCTATTTTCATGAAACTTAACATTTTAATGGGGAGACAAAAGTACATACATAAGTACATACATAAGTGTTAAAAAAATAAATATGAAGTAGTTAAATCTAAAATAATTTTGGAGGGAAGATACTAGCAGTTGCTGGGTAAGTCCTCTGTGGCACTTGAGCTGCTTCTAGGAGGCAGAGGGAAAGAGGGGATGCCTTCCAAGCATGTCGTAGCTCATGCAAAGGGGAGGAGGCAGGAGATAGAGGGCCCTGTATGTGGAGCAGAGGGACAGCTAATTGGTCTGGATTGTAAAGGATAAAAGAGTAGTAATGTTCAACGAGAATAGAAAGATATATTGGAATACGTTGGCAAAGGGTTTTGAAACCCTACCAGTTTATATTTTGTTCTAGGGGCAATAGGGAGCTGCTAAAGTTGATATGGTCATGTCTGTACTTCAGACCCCTTTGGTAGCTATGTGAAAGATGGCCTGCAATAATGAAAGACTTGAGGTGGAGAAACTAATTGTGAGACTGCTGCAGAAATCTGTCTAGGTGAAAGGTGACAAGGAGCTCACCTTTGGTAGTTGCTCTGTGAGTTGTATGTGAAAGACACCATGGAGGTAGAAATGCCAAGATTTGGGTATCTGGGTAGAGAGTGAAATTGCGGATGATGCCAAAGTTAGGAACAGAAGCCTCCAGAATGTAGTGTAGGAAGGTGTTGAAGAGAAGAGGGTTTGAGGAAACATAGGACATGCTGAGTTTGGGATATCTCTAGAACTTCCACTTTGGAATGCTCAGTGGACACTCAATGTGGGAATTAACTTCAGGGGAGAGATGGAGCTGTATATGTAGACCTATGAGTCACCTGTGTACATAGGATGATTAATACAATGGGTAACTAAAGAGGTTACTGAGAGAAGAGAGAAGAAAAGGGGCCCAGGACAGTTCTTTAGGAACAAGCACAGGATAAAGAGCTATCAAGGAGGTGGAGTGGTTCAGCTGGTAGAAGGAGAACCAGGAGAGAGCTGAGGAGTGAGGATCCAAAAGGAGAGACAGATGATCTTAGCGTTACAAATTCTTATAACTTTTAAACTACAATGGACCAGGTCATTAGGATAAGAAACATTTACTAATATTAATTTATTAAAGTTGAAATTTGTTTTGAGTTTAGCAAAATGCCTTTTTAGCATATCAAAGGGAATAAAGAAGCAACCCGTAATTCTCTTTTCTCACAAAGCAGTTTGTATTATTAAGAAGTGGATCTTTCTTGTATGGAAGGTGCATCATGTGGGGCCCATCGAGATAGGGCAGCCAGGTGGCACAGTGAATAGAGACTCTGGGAATCTGGAAGACTCAACTCTGTGAGTTCATATCTGGCCTTAGATATTTATTAGTTGTGTGACCCTGCTCAAGCCCCTTTACCCTATTTGCCTCAGTTTCCTCATCTGTAAAAAGGAGCTGGAGAAGGAAAAAGGCATTCCACTCTAGTATCTTTTCCAAAAAAAAAGTCAAATGGGATCGTGAAGATCATCAGACATGACTGAAATCATTCAACTGAATTTAGTTCACAAGGTTTAGAACTTAAATTTTGCATTTTGGAAAAAATTGTGAAAATTCTCTTTGGGTTATTCAAATACATATTTTTAAGATGTTTCACACTTCTCCATTTCAAATGGTACATTTGTGAGTTGCCTTTTGAAAACGAAAAACACGTTATTTTTAGAACTATTAGCTACCAAAAAAATCAAGATAACCTTTTTTCAGAAGAATTCAAAATATGTTCAGTGATACAGTTTATCTAGTTAAGGTTTTTATCCTAATTTTTCAATGCCCTATCAAATTCCAACATGTCTCCCACAATTATTACTTTATGATGTTTTATTTATATTTGTATGTTATTTATATTATGTTATAATATCATTATGGTTACATGATCTCTACTAAAGAAGCCAGAAGTCTTTTCTCAGTCCTCGTCATCTGCATGCAGCTCTCTTTGGAGCTTTTGGTATTGCTGATCATCCAGTCTTTCTTGAAGCTTTCTCTTGGTTTTTTTCCAACCTCTTTGATGAATTGTTGTCTTCATTCCTAACTGATTCTTCATCCTCCACTCATTGTGGATATTGCAAAAGACTCAAGTGTCTAACGTGATTTCTCTAGTTAAAAAAAAATTAAATCTCTGCACTGTGCAAAGCATTATGGGAAAATAGCATAAGGGCCCACAGCCAGCATAGCTCAATGTTGGGACTTTGATTTAGATCTTCAGATTCTTGCGTCCAGCTTTCCATTCACTATACTTCCTGCCTCAGCTAGACATACGTGAGAATACATAAAGAGACTTAACTATAACTCAAAAGTGAATTGCCAAGTTGTATCTGTGGAGGGAGTTTCCAGTACTGGAGGTTCCCTTACATAAATCACAAGGCAATAGCTAAACTCGTCCCCCTTTCCCTGGCCCCTCCCAAAGAATGTGAAGAACATATGACTGAAGGCTTACAGGTGAAGTTCCAAATGTCTTTTTTGAAAGTTTGGTAAAATGGTAATGTATGCTGTCATGGGGAAGTTCATTATGGAGGATAAAAACTATTTTATCTTACTTGATTTTAGTTTATATAAGACATTCAGACTGACATTATCACTGGTGGGTGGCTTGCTATGAGAGTTCGTGGATCTGACATAGATCTTGATTTAATGGGTTTTTCAATATATTAGTCATATCATAGAGTACACCATGCCATCAACTATTCTGAACAAAAATGTATAAGAACTACCTGGCTGTCACTAATAAACATTCTGAAGACTTAGAACTATTTTGAGTTATGCCTCTTGCTTCCCAGTGAGACAGTAATGTCAAACAAATAAGTACTGTTGTTGATTCTATTCTGTTTAGTTTTGATAAAGAAATTTTGTAGTTTACTTTTGTTGACGCTAATTGCCCTTAAGATGATTTTTATCATCCTTATTTGTGTACAAGTTATATCCTTCTAATGAAATATAAGCTCCTTGACAATAGGAATTGTTTTGTTTTTCTTTGCATTACCAGTGCCTCACATGGTGCCTCACATGTGTTTGTTAAATTAAGTAGATTGCATTTGAAGATTTTTATCTTTTCAGGATATGGCCTTAGTTGCCCCTGAAGCTCCTTCAGAACAAGCCAGGAGAGTTTTTCAAACTTATGACCCTGAAGGTAAGGAACTTCATTATTTTCCTTTTGGTGACTTCATCTTTCTATATGTCTTACATGTGTGTATTATGTGTGTGTGCATGTATATATGTGCTATTTCTGTGCTATATATGTGTACTCATGTGTATATTCTGCATAAGTTTACACACTTGTGTGCACATATATAATCATATTCATCTTGGACTTTACAAAAAATTAAGCATATTATTAAATTGAATAAAAGGAAAATATACTTCTCAAAAAGTGAAAAATAGAACAGAGGAAAAGAGTCATCAAGCTTAACATTAGCCAGATAACACTTAGGTGAAAATTTTACATTTATTATGAACTTAACAATCATCCACAAACCTACATATTTTGTTGTACAATAAAAAGACTGTATTTGAAACTATGGAATTATGTTACATACTTTATTTTTAAGATGTTTTATTGATTTATTTTTGCATTTGTCAGTTTCTACTTTCCCACCTCCCTTCCTCCAAGTAAAAGACTTATTCCCTGTATAAAGGATATATTATAACAAATTTAATAAAGGAAAACAAGACATTGGTCTCGTTTTGTACCTCTAAGTCTAACGTCTCTCTGCCAAGATGTGGGAAGTATATTTCATCATCAGTCACCTGAAGTCTCAATTGTTCTTTAATTGATTGGAATACTATAACCCCCTTAAAGTTATTTTTCTTTTCTCTAGTTAACATGTAAATTGCCCTGATTTCACTCATTTCATTCTGAATCATTTCAGAAATCTTTCCAAATTTCTCTAAATCCATCATATTCTTCATTTCTTAAGCTGTAGTAACATTACATTCATATACTATAATTTGGTCAGCCATTCCCTGATTGATTAGTACACACTTTAACAACTAAAAGAATTGCAGCAAGTATTTTCCTGTGTATTTACCATCCCTTTTTGACCTCCTTGTTATATGCCTGATGATGTTTTTATAGATAATTTAGTGACTTTTTAGCACTACAAGATTACTCATCTCAATGTATACTTAGATAGTCCTTTAAATAGTGGGTGCGAATTGTTCACACAGTATCCCAACTCGAAGGTCATATTTATGTCTTTATATTTTAAAAGGGCCACAAACCAATAGTTTGTGATATTTGAAAATGAGCTATCTGTATTTTCTTTTTAATCAAAATATGATTGGTTAAAATGTACCTTTATAAGATATTTCAGTTTTCAAAATAACTGGACTAGTTCATGTATCCACCAACAGTTTATCAGTGTCCCCTGTCTTCTCACAGTCCTTCCAGCAATTGCCATTTTACTCTTCTGTCATCTTTACCAACCTAGTGGCTATAAGGTGAATCTCAGAGTTATTTCAATTTGTATGTTTCTTATTGGTGGTAATTCAGAGCATTTTTTCACTTGTTGATAGCTTCCATGTACTAATTTGAAAATTGCTTATTTATATCCTTTTATTTTCTGCCTAGGAATAGCATCTGCCCTAGATTTGTATGAGTTCTTTATGAGTCTTGGCACTAGACATTTATCAGAAAAATTTGATCAAAAGTTTTGTTTTTTGCCTAGTTAACAATTTCTCTTCTCATTCTATTTTCATTTGCTTGTTAGATTTTGTTTAAGGCACAATTTGAAAAGAGAACTAACATATCTTCTGAAATAGACATTATCGATATCTTATTCATGAATTTCAAATTCCAAACTTCTAAGTTTTAAGTATGCAGTTTATAAAATTAAACTTCAGAAGTTATATAGGTCAAATGTTTTGGTCACAGCATCAAGATTTAATTATTTAAATTTGCTAAATATTCAGGGCATTGCATCTACATTTTTTATCTGAAAATGGCATTTCCAAATGATGTCTGGTATTATATGGAAGTTATTACATGGAAGACATTTGCCAAAGTGTATATGAATGTAATGTGAATGTATTGTGCCATGAAAAGGAGAAATCCAAGTATGACTTAAATAAACTGGGAAGATTTGTATGAACAGATAGTGAATTGAGCAGAACTAGGAAGAAAATATTTACAGTGACTACCACATTATAAGGGAAAAATTGTAGAATTCCCAAGAACAATAATAAATGTAACAATCAAGGACAAATCCAGATGACTGTTAGTAAATTATTCCCCATCTCATAGAAGAGACATGATGAACTAGAGGTAGAGAATGAAATCCAAACTTAGCCACGTATTAATTTGTTTTGCTTTACTTATTTGTAATAAGGGAATGTTTGAGAAATTGAGCAAGATGTGGGGAAAGGTGAAACCCTTAGGGAGAGGAATAAATAGTGATAAAGGTACAAGGAGAAAAGAAAAGAATAAAAATAGCATCAGTATAACATTTAAAAAAAGAGACAAGAAGGGAGTTCAGGAAAAGAAAAACAAGGAGGGCAATATTGGAAATACTATGTTAAATTTAGTATCTATTTTTAAAAGAAGTATGTAGTAGACTCATGATGTCATGTATAGTCTTCTTTCTGTTTTTTAATTAATGAGATATTCCTTTTTTATTGATTTTTAAAATATAAAAAAAAATTTCAAGTAAGTTCCCTTTCTTGCCAGTGTCACCAGTATTCTATGCATTTACCAGATTCATGGTCTTAGGTATTAGTACTTTTTTTACCTTACATGCCCACTTTTTTCCTAGCTAAAAGCTTTTATCTCATAGGAATATTCCTATCCCCAAATCCTGTTTTTATTTTCTGATTTTGAAACATCAAAATATTTTGGAAAAAAATCCTAGACTTACAGTAAAATTATATGGATTTAAATTCTGCAATAGTCACTACTTCCTGGTTAGCCTTCGTTTTTTCAACTTTAAAATTCATGTAGTAGATATGTTCTAAGTACCTTTAAAAATGTGTTAATGCAATCAAATGATAGGATGTTCATGGAAGGTCTTTGTAGCATGGCATAATGTAAGTGTGAACTAATTGCTTGATGAAAGACATCAAAAACACTCATTGAAAATACCTTGACACTTATTCTCCCTGATATACTCAAAAATCACTTTTTTCCTTGTGAGTAAGGAAATAATAGGAATTTTTTATTGTCTGATTTAGAATCAAATACTGAGTAATTAATTGCTTCTATTCTTAGACTGCTTCATCTTATCCCTAATAATCCTTCCTACATTTCCTAATTTATAAAGTAAGAAGTTTAAAATGACCTTTTTCCTCCATTTGAATTTTATTATGTTTTTACTTAGACATGGTTGAGGTAGTAAATTGTTTTAAAAAGGCTTAGAATGTTAACTGTTGTAATTTTGCACGTATGATTCACTGAATTCCTTACCTTCTTAGTAAGTCTTCTAGATGCCCCATCACTAAGTCACTTAACTCTTTAATCATTCAGTCATCAACATTTATTGAGTAATCAATGGCTATAGGTGTCATGGAGATTATAAAAAACAGACCAAAAATACATTCTCATATTACAGATCCAAGTGATGATATTTCAGAGAATTAAAAACTTGGGAACCAAAGGAAGGGCAGTATTATTCAGTGATATAAAAATGGAAAGAGATTCCTTTTTTTAAAAGTATTTTAGCTTCAGTAGGTTAAATTTCAGGTGTCAAAAGGTCTGCATTAGGAGCTATTTTGGCAGTGAGGTTAGATAGAGAGAGCTCTGGATCTGGACTTGAGAAGAAGACTTGAGTTCAGATCTACCTTAGATATTTACTAGCTGTATGACACTTGACAAGTCACTTTATCTATTTGCCTCAATTTCCTCACCTATAAAATGAGTTTAATATTAAATAGCACCTACTTTCCAGGTTCGTTCTAAAGATAAATGAATTTGTAAAGCTCATAGTATATTATGTAGCACATAATGGTATTATATAAATGTTTATTTTTCCCCTCTAATCACATGGAAAAGCATGGGATGTTGTAGCTATGTAAAAATGTAGATATGAAATAGAATAGAGAAATATAGATATAAAATCATCTACATACAGGTAATAGTTAAACTTTTGATTATTTTTGTACTGAATTTTCCAAATTATATTTGAAAGGAAATCTTGTTTCCAAGACTCATCTGTTTTGCCTTCTTGGTGCTTTCTAATTCACTGGACCAGAAAGAGCCACATATTCCTTATTACTCACTATCATTCCTGACTTTTATCATTTATCATTCAAAACTTTTATTTGTTTTTATCATTCAAAAACTTCTTTTTTGAGTTTGTTTGAAAAGTTCTGTGGCAGGGAAGTAGGTTTTCTTGACTATTAGTTCTGTCCAGCATCCTATATCACTTTTCAATTCCAATAATTTTTAAAGCAAAAGTATCCAAATTACTACTTTATTTACCCTTCCCCAATTCACTCAGTAGACTTCAGTATTTTTCTCTGCATATTAGAGACTAATAATTATCTTAATTTGCTTATGTTTTTTTAAAATGAGGTCTAAGATTTTATATACATAAATATAATGTATATTTTTTAAATTGTTTATTTCATCATTTGGAATTCTACCAGCATTTTAATTTTAGAAAGGCCTTGGCAGATCAGCTTCCATTACTCACTTCCCAGCCTATGGAGTAATCCTTAATTCAACAGTAAAAATAAACACTATTCCATGTGCTCAAGGTCTAAAGGAAATCATGCAGCAGGCTTAATGAAAATCAGGCTGTGGATCTAAGAGAAATGTAATAGTTTGATATCCTTGTCTAATTAGTTCCTATTTGTTTCTGTGTGAATATGTGTGTGTACTGAAATGTGCTAATGTAACATAATTTTTTTTTAAGTTGGAAACACTTAGATTTCAGATTAAGCATAAAGATTAAACATAAAGTGGACAAATGAAAATGGAATCAAAATATATATGGAATAACAAATAATTGTTATGGTTCTAAACTTTTTTAGGCTATTAAAATTTGTTATATCTTCATGTCATGTTCTATGAATCTAGAGCTCATTCTAGAGCAGGATTCAAAGGAATCAAAGGCATTTAGTTTTGCTGAACTATCAATTAGTCATTTAATAAACACTTAATGATGTTTTTTGTTTGCTTCATCTTATCTCAGTTCACTAAACTTTTGGGTAAACTCAGTGAAGGCCCCAAACATTTCCATATATCCTTTATCCTTTGGATCATTTATATTTGTGATTAGAAACAGAAAAGATGGAGGGAAAAATAGTACATCTCTCTGTCTTAGCTGTGTGAAGTCCAGCTTTGTGATTTCCTCCTAGTACAAAAGCAGTCACATTCCCAACTCCCTTACTCCATCAGGACTCACTTAGCATTAATTATTCTTTGGCTCTGCAGTTTCTGTGGTTTTTAGTATTGGCTTTCTGCCATTTTTTTTAATTGCTATTTTTTTAAACAGACTGTCCTTTTTTTTTCTCTTGGAACCTTTAAAAGCACAATTCAAATAAAAGCTCTTAAAATGAGTTGTACAATGGTTTCCTCTCATCATCCCTGCCACTTCTTATTTTCTACTTCTCTTTGCCTCCACTTAACCCATTTTTTAATATCAAAATTTTAGAGCGTTGAGACGCTGTAGTGTCAGTCAAATCCAATCCCCTTATTTTACAAATATGGAAACTGAGTCACAAGTAAATTGCCCAGTTTCACAACTAATAAGTGACTGAAGTGAGTTTTGAACTCAGGTCTTCCTGACTTCAAGTTCAGGGCCCTATCACTATATCATACTTTCATACGTAACACTACCTCATTTCTAGAAACATTTCTAGGTCTTGACTTTTGTAACCTTGTGAATAGAGCAGAAACCAATCAGACCTTGACCAATATGTTTTTTTAAATCCCTTTGAAATTTATATTTTTATATCTATATAGCACAAGTATCCCCCAATATCTTCCTTCAATCACTGGTTTCTCTATTATGTCAATTTCTTTAAAATGCTGGTTTCTTGGATACTAGATTACTAAAGTTTTTACACATATTTTGAGAAGTTGCATTTCTATTCCTTTTCTAAAAGTGATGGTTCTATTTAAACCTTTATACGTATGGTTAGATATAAAATGAAATAAGAGAAAGCTATAGGCATTCTTTGTACCTTACTTATCTCAAACTATATTTACTTGAAGTTGTGAATATATTTCAGATTGCTTAAGATATTCAACATGTTTTACAATAATATGGAAATAGGTCTTGATCAATGACAAATGTAAAACCCAGTGGAATTGTGCAATCGGCTATGGTAGCGGGTGAGGGAGAGGAGGGAAAGAACATCCTCTAACCATGGGAAAACATTCTAAATTAATTAATTAATTAAAAGTTTCAGTGGCAACAAAAAGATTTTCAACATATTAAGTATTTTCTTAAAGTTTAAGAATAATATATGTGGAAATAATAGTGCCATAAAAAGGTTCCATTTTTTATGTATACATTCCTAGGTTTGTGTGTTTATTTGAAGGAATTCAAGCAATGTTTTATGGAAGCTGTTCATGTGAGGTTAAAGCTAGAACATATTGTAGATCAGCAATGTCAAATTCAAATAAAAATGGATTCCAGGCAGACTGCTCATTGCCTTAGAAAACTACAAATTATATCATTATCTATGATGTCTTATATTTTTATTATTTAAACATTTCTCAATTACATTTTTATCTGATTCAGGCTATACTTGGGAGTTTTGCAGGCTGCAAGTTTAACATTTCTGGTGCACATGAAGCAAAAGTTGTAGATGTAATCCCAGTAAAGCCCAATAAACTTTGTATGTGTCAACAAATAAAACTTCTTTAGCCTAAAATTATCAACAACATAATAGATATTTTCCATTTACCAAAAGGGAACCTAGTGAGCATACATGGATAGTTTAGCATCATCCATTACTATACAAAAGTAGAGTTATCTAATATATGTGCTATGGCTCATGAAGAGAAACTTGCTGATTTTCACATTGAGATCTTTCTCTAGATAGCCCAATAAGTTCTATTCAGTTTTGGAAAATGATTTAATATTATTAATTCTGAACATATCTAAGCAGAATAAATGGTTAATATCTCTTTTTCTGCCCAGAGTTCTCTAAGCCTAAAGGACTCATAAGCACTTAAATTTATCCTTTTTTTAAATTTCCACTTAACTATATTAAAATACCTTCACATGTGGGGCAGCTGGGTAGCTCAGTGGAGTGAGAGTCAGGCCTAGAGATAGGAGGTCCTAGGTTCAAACCCGGCCTCAGCCACTTCCCAGCTGTGTGACCCTGGGCAAGTCACTTGACCCCCATTGCCCACCCTTACCAATCTTCTACCTATGAGGCAATACACCGAAGTACAAGGGTTTAAAAAAAAATACCTTCACATGTGCTTTAATATTAACTACTTTCAAGTAGTGACTTTGAATTTTATTAAATGATTCTCATTACTTAATCAGGCCCCATTGATATATTTGCTCAGATCAACACATGGGCTTAGTTTTGTAAAAGAGCCAGAAAATTAAAATAAAACATTGAGAGGGAGGCAGTACAGTATGTTCCATATTTTGTGGAAGAGTAACTAAATCTTACTTTGCAGTGACTGCTTTGTTTGATTATAGAAGCTTGAGCTCTTAAATACCCTATTCTACTTGGCAGGATGTAAAATTGCTAAGCAATATATTTTATTGTAAGGTAGTTTAAAATGGAGAAAATCCTCAGGAATGAGCAAATAATAGGTATGGGGGAAAGGCATTGTACATTTATGGATATAAAATGATATGTCTGTTTAAAACTGCTTCAATTCTAAAATATCCTAGAAGCTTTTCTATTGTCATATTTTTCTTCTGCCTAGTGTGTTTGACCACCACCCATACTGTTTTCTCATCATGCTAAAAAGAGTTTTTTTTTCTACAAAATAGCCTCTATCCACATTAAATACCACATTGCATTTTGACATTGTGATATTCTTTAATTAAATCCTAGTAAAAGCAGTGAAGGAATTATTATAGAAAAATACTTTAAAAATGAGAACATATTATCTCCATTTGGCGGTATGGGGAAGGCGAATTTTCATTAGTCTAAAAAAGAAAACCACTGAATTCCTTTCAAAGTTTAAATACAACACTAAATTTAAAAAATAAATATGCTTTATGAAATGAAGTAATAGTATCCTACAATTGGAACTTAGAACAGTTATTTCAACAGTAATAAATATATATGCTACATATATATCCATATATATATTTCCTTTTTATTTAAGATATGCTTGAGGAGACGAAGCTATGATCTCAGAGTAGTAAGTAGCAGCCCAGCTCTCTCTACAAACTTCTTCACACAAATTGAGAAAAAGCACCAAACTGAATCCTGATAAGGAAATCTAGAAAAAGTCATAATGAGTCTGTCCAGCTTGAGCTCAGCAGACAGAGACAAAAACACTGGGGACTGAGTCCACCAGAAGCAAGCAGAGCACCCCAGCACCCAGGGAAAACAAGAAGCTGTAGACTAAACTGAGACCCTACCAGACCCTTACTGATATACTCTGATAGAGACAGGTGGCAATTGAGAGGCTTGTTGCCCACTATCCAATTATGGGTCACAGATTTTGGGAGGACTGAGAAAGGTAACTGAATAGAAGTGGGATCCCATGTAGAGAAGCCTTGGCAGCACACTGAGAAAGAAAAAAACTTAGAAGCCCCAAGAAGCAACCTGTCTCAGACTTCAGATACCCCCCACAAAAAAAAAGTAGTTTCTGTTAAACAATCTAGCCCAATATAGAGCAGGGGTCAGCAACGTATGGCTCTCTAACCATATCTGGCTCTTTTGAGGGCCAGATATGGCTCTTTCTGCAGGATCCATAAAGTCAATTTTTTTTTTTCAGGTGCTGTTACAGGAGCGGCACTGTGAGCACTGTATGGCTCTCACAAAATTACATTTTAAAAAATGTGGCGCTTATGGCTCTCATGGCCAAAAAGGTTGTCGACCCCTACTATAGAGGAATAACCAATGCAGAAATCCTAGACCAAACAGGAGCCCCACTCTGAACCAGTAGAATTTTTCAACTGGCTGGCAGGAACTGAATCCAACCTCAGTTTACTCTTGTTCAAACTTAGTCTCAGGACAGATACTTGTAGAGCTCTGACTAGGAGGCCAACAGTCAAACTTTTCCCTGAATCAGACCACTTTGGGAACTCTGGCAAATTGCAAGTTCCTTGCCTGTCCTTGAGATCCTGCAATACAACACTCAATACCATAGGACCAGTCCATGAATGATTATGATGGCAAGATATTCAAGACACAAAATTGAAGAAGAGAATTATCTAGAACGGCTATAAGCAAAGCCTCAGAGAAAATTTCAGGTCAGGCACTAACTCATAAACAACTCACAACATCACAAACTCAGTTCCTGGGAAAGATGAAACAAGAGTTTAAGAAACAAAAAGAATTAAATATTTTTTAAAAGACAAGGGAGGGCACTTACAGGAAAAAAAAACTGAAAAAGAAATGAAAGCTGTGGAAGAAAGAATCAGAAAGGTAATTAATAGCTTGGCACAAGAGGTACATACAGAACTTTGATTAAGCAACAAACTCCCTGAAAATTAGAATGGACCAACCCAAATCCAGTGACTCTCTGAGGCAACCAGAAATATTAAAACAAAATCCACAGACTGAAAAAAGAAGTCGAAGAAAATATAAAGCATCTTATAGTAAAATCATCCTACCTAGAACCAGACTGAGGAGAAAAAAATTAATCAATAGGCTATCTGAAGACCATGACCTAAAAGAAAGAGAGCTTTAACCTCATGTATATTATCTTAAAACTACTCAAATCTCTTAAAACCAGAAAGCATAGTCGAAATAGCAAAAATCCACAAATCACTTCCTAATTAAAACTCCAAAATAAAAATTCCTAGGAGCATCATAGCCAAAATTCAGAGTTTCCAAATCAAGATAAAAACACTGCAAGCAAACAGTAAGAATTTAAAGGAGCAGAAAAATTAGAATATGATATTCTGGAAGGCAAAAGATAAAGACTTATAGCCAGGAACAACTTACCTAGCAAAACTGAGTATAATGGTACAGTGTGGAAAATGTATTTTTTAGCGAAATATAGAACTTCCAAGCATTTTTGGTGAAAAGACCAGGACTGTATAGAAACTTCATAATTTAAATGACAGGAATGAACAGAAACATTAAAGGGCAAACATGAATCAATAGTGATAAAGTACAAAACAAGAATTAATTACTTACATTCATATGGGGAGATGATACATGTGTCTCCTCTGAACTTTATCATCATTAGGGTTCATAGAGGGAGTCCAATTAGAAATGGTCTTGGAATGTTCATTTTATGTCTTTATGATCCTAAGAAAAAAAATTGAAAGAAAGGGGAAGAATACATTTGAGTTTCAGGGGAAGGAAGGAAAAACTGAAGGTGCACAAGTAGTCATCCATACAAACAAGAAGGAAGGAGTGGCATGAAACGGTTGACACTTGGATCTCAGTCTCATCTAAATTAGTCCAAAGTAGGAAGAACATACACACAGGGATGCAAAAATATATTTCTAGCAACAGGGAAATAGAAGGAAAGGAGAGAATGGGTGAAAAAGAAATCCTGGGAGGGTAAATTAATGGAGGGATTGGTTCTAAGCAGAAAAAACTCTTTAGTAAGAGTGTATATATTTTCCCATCTTTTTGAAGTTGCAAAGAATGGGAATATGAGGGTGTGCCCATAAATTGAAGAATGGATGAACAAGCTATAGTATATGAATGTGATGGTACTATTGTACTGGACTCTTATACACAAAATGACTAATAATCATACCAGAGGCCTAATGATGAAATATACTACCTTAACCTCATGGTAGAAGGTTGGAAGATGCAGAATGCAGAATGAGACAAGTACTTTTTGAACATGGCCAAAGTGGAACTTTTTTTTTTTAACTATACATGTTTGTAACGAGGTTTTCTCATGTTCTTAATTGAGGTCAAGAGGGATACAGTGGGAGGAGGTAAAAAAAAAATCTTATATAATTAAAACAAATTTTAAAAAAGATATTTACTACTGAATGTTTACATAAAATTTTAAATTTCAATTTCAATTTAAGTTACGTTCTTTTTAATACCATCTATAAGAAAGGATTTTAGGGAAGATCACATTGTTTTAGAGTTTCATGATGGAATTCTAAAACTAAGATTATTAAGCTTCCTTTTTTATTTTAGAATGTTTAGCCATGAAAAGAAGTGATTGCCCTTAAACCTAAACTAAGGAAAATAGGAGAAGTCCAATTGAGAATGTGATAATGAATTTGAAATAAATTTAATGTTTCACTTTTTCCTCCCTTTGGTTTTTATGAAAATTTGTGTCACTGAAGTGATTTTTGAAGATTATATTTACAAAGATGATGTTAACACTTGAAATAATCTTGAATTTTTGGTTATTTTTGCAGATAATGGCTTTATACCTGACACACTTCTAGAAGATGTGATGAAAGCTTTGGACCTTGTATCAGATCCTGAATAGTAAGAGAATAAAAAATTAGAACCTTTATTTAACCACAAATACAATTTCCATTAAAATCAAATTTTATTTTGCCATCATTAATTATTTTCTTGAAATGTATGTGATTATGTACCTATATACAAATGTCAGAGTGAATAGTATTTTAATGAAAGGAATGATCAGTTTGGATGGATAGATAAAAGGAAGAAGGATTTTGAGACAGCCAAACAAAGATTAGCTTTCCTAACTATACTTGGTCCCTTTTATTAGGCATTTAAAAGAATGATGATAAAAGGATTGTTTTTTAACTTCAAATTTTTATTTGTTAGCTACCAAACCTTAGTTTTTGAATCTCCTTTTAGTTTTCAATTTTGCCATTTTGAACCTAGTTTGGGCAACTTGGAAGAAAATTATAACAGTTCTCTATAGTATACTGATCAATAGTATTTTCTATTAATAACCAGTAGCCTTTTGACTTTCAACCTTGTCTTTAAAGACAAAGATATGAAACACTTCTAGATGACTCAATGATCTGGTCTACATCCTCTGAGTGCCTGTACATGAAGAATTCAGTCTTTCTATACTGCCTTAGGAGGGAAAGGGAGGAATTATTCATTCACTCAGGTTTCAGTTTTTTTTTCCCTGTCTTCATGACCTTGGTGTTATGCAGAGGTACTTTTCACATATACAGAGCTTCCTCTAAAAAACATTTTTTCATTTTTTTCTCCTTAATGATAATTTGTATTTTTTATTATACTAAGTAGAATATTAGTTGATCAAATATAAAACTAAATCTGGAGACTTAAACAGTATCTTCTGTTTCTTCTGAGAAATAGCATGAATGTCAGGTTCTGTTGCTTTTACGTTCTGTACATTTTTCATCTGACAATAATAAAACAAACTTTAACATGCAAAGTATGTAACAAGGGAATTCAGCACAAGCAACATAAACAAAATTGATATTCACAGGCCTGTTTGTGTCTTTTAGATGAAATTCAGATGTGATCTCTTTGAAAGTTTGAACTACATATAAACACTTATAAACTAATCAAGTCTAAATTAATATCCCAGAATCATATCACCTCGAACTGTGATTTAGACAGATTAAATAGTTAAGCATAGGTGGACAGGTTTATAAGAAAAAGGAAAATGTCTGAAGGAGCCTGAATTGCTGTAGCAAATAGTACAATACCAGCCTTCCTCTCAATAAAGACTGAATATATTTCCAGGTATGGCCATGCCTTATCAAAGCCTTTCAATTTGGGGTAGAAAATTGGAGCTCTTCTCCTTTTATGATCTTGCTTGTTCTCTTTGCCTTCTCTACTTACCCTGTGTCCTGTGTTTAAGTCAACTTTAAAATTAACCCACATTTCCCTTGTTTTACAATATTTGGTGGTATCCTTGCTGTATGAAGAGGAAAAGAGTGACCTGTTTAAATTGTTTTCTACTTGCAATGAGGGGGTAGATTTCAGTCATGTTACTCTGGTGACTATTGTTATACATTTGTAAAATCACTGAGGTCCACTTTTTGTGGTATTTAAATGATTTTTCTGCTTCTGTAGAGTTATCATTTTTAAATAAGTCTTAAGGAATAAATCCTTGACCCTAAACTTATAGGTCTTCTGTCCTAACCTACTGACTTAATTATCTCAGACTTACTAGATAGAACATAATAATTAAATCCTTTACTTATTAAGACCCTGTTTTGTAAGATAGTAGGTAACTGGATATTCTTATTCTACATATATATGTATATATACACTTTGAGGACAAAGCAGAGAATTAAAAACCAAACTAGAGTACTATTTTTATATTTTGGCATTTCAAAGGACCCTAAATTACTGACTTCAAAACAGAAACTTCAGGGTTGGAGAATCTTGTCTTCTACCTCTCACCTCATTTCCCTGTTTTCTCTCCACTTCTCCTTAGCAATGTCATGTAGTGTTTACCCTTCCCAACAGATAAGACCTATAGTAAAATGATAATAATGGAGCAAAGCACAAAGCAGTTTGTCTTTGAGGTCTTCAAGTACTAGCCAATACTATGACCATTTTAAATCATAACACACTTCAGTTTCTGAACTTAGTAACTCGCTTTTTCCATACCAAAATGTTATGTGAAGATTTTCCGCACTACTGGCTTTTATATTTTGGTTCTTAAAAATGACCCTTTTTATAGTTACTTTATAAGAATTACATTTTATGTAGCATGTAAGATGGTATTTCTTCCCAATAGCCTTATTAGTTAGTTAGAATAAATGCTTTGTCCCCATTTTTATGGATAAAGTCTTAAGAAAGCCTATAATCTTACAATCTATTAAGTTTTGGAGCTGGGATTTGATCTCAACTGTCTCAGATTCTTAGTCCAACATTTTTTCTTAAATAATGACATGATAAAACTCAAGGTAACCCTATTGATCAAGAACATGCCAACATTTCACAGATAAAAGAATTAAGGCCTAGAGAAACGGACTTGCCCAAGATTTCACAGCTAGATACCAGCACAGCCAGGGACAAGATCTCCAACTTCCAGCCTAATATACTTTCCACTAGGCTAGGAAAAGGGGGGGAGGGGAGTAGATTTCCACTCTTACAGTGAAATATATCTCTATAAGAAAAAATAATTAAAGAAATTTCTTCTGATAAGGGGCAATGTCATGGGTCTATGCTTATAAGCCTTCCATTTAAAAATGACTTTACCTAATAAGGAATGAACCTTCAAAATTATCTTCACAATTTAAATTGTAAGTAGTAACAGATTACTCTGATTTAAAAATAACTATGTTTTGGCAAATCAAGTGCCATTCCTATGTATTTGTCATTAAGGTTCCAAAAAGAACAGCTCTCAGAATTTTTGGCAGTGAGATGTGTTGTAATGCCACATATTTTAATCATGTGAGAATAAAAATGTACCAGTGCACTTATTGTTTTTGTATCTTCTGGTTTTGTTATAGTGTCAATCTCATGAAGAACAAATTAGACCCAGAAGGACTAGGAATCATTTTATTGGGTCCATTTCTCCAGGAGTTCTTTCCTGAACAGGTAAAATAATCAAGGAATTGTATTAGTTGAGCTAATAGTCCTAAAAGACTTGAGGTCCTCAGAGATAATAAAAATTATCCTACCACTTGTGAATTTATTTTAGGTCAAGAATTCTCTACTCTGTTAAAGCTTCTCACAGTAAAAATGGACATGTCCATGTAGATACATACTTAAATTACATTATATTTAATGGGAAGATTTTCCTGAGTTGATGATATTTGTGAATATTCACTAAGTTTTAAGAAAGAAATTGCAATTTTATATAGTTTTTATTTTGTTATAAAAATAGCATAGTTCATAATTATATATAAAAATACATTGCAGCACACTAAATCACTTTATAAAGTATAATACTCTGAGCTCTACTTAAACCAGAGTTTGATATCAGCAGCCAAATTTACAAGTAGGATTGTGTGGCAGCAAGTTCCTTATGCCAGTTCCTATGAACCCCAGAATCTTTAAAAACTAGACCACTTCTTTGCTAGGGAAAAAAAAATCCAAGAGAGCAGGTAGTATGAATACCTTCCAAGAAAGGCAACCTCTTTCTCTTTGAAGGAGGAAATTTTTAAAAAATATATCTAAGGAGAAACTGTCGGCATAAGACTACATTGGCTGTTATCACTCTGTTTCCTAAAGGTTCCTACCTTCCCTTCTCTGTCACACTGAATTCTGGGACTGAATGCTGGGCAGATTAATTCTCCTCTCCTATAAATTGTTCCTTGTCTCTGAAGTTAAGATTTTGTCACTTAACTGAATTACTCAGTTACCTGAATATGCCTTGTTGCTTTATTCCTCAAATAATAACACAATTGTAAGCTGAAGGTAAGTGCTTTAACAAGATAACCCATATCATTTTCACCACTGTTACAAAAAGGAGATAACCGCCAAATGGAAAATAACTCAAAATAGAAGAGGGAAAATGTTAAAGACTTAATTGCTCTTTAGAAGACTAAAGAATTTAAATTGTTAATCTTATATGTCAGATTTGAACACTTGCTCTGAGTCATAATATTTACATTCCTAAAACAGTCAGCAGCATTATCAGCATAAAATTTGTGTCATTTTTTTAAAAATTACTAGATTACGCACTCTCTATACCTACAATTTCCATGGGAATTTGGGAAAGGAAAAAGATTGATGATTTTTAAAAAAAGTTTTCAAAACCAAAGCTAGTGATTAAACAAATCTTTTGCAGTTACTTAATGGAGGGAAAATTGCAGAAGTATTTTCCAATGAATTCTGATGTTTCAAAATGTATACATTTTCTTAATATTGGATATTCTAAACTATTAGGTTTCTTAGTAGCTTTTTACCATCATAGACTTATTCTTCTTTGTTTTCTGTAGTTGGAATAATACTCTTCTTTTTATTGAATGCATTTCTGTTATGCTTTCCGCAAATATGTTTCTCAATGACATGACATCTTAAATAAACAAAAAATAATTTGTATACTCATTCATTTTGTATGTCATTCTAATAGGAAGATCCATAAACTTATTTTATAAAAAAATAAATACTTGAGGTAGTTGCCAACCTTTTTAGAAGTTGGATATCTTCCTATTTAATTTCGCAAAATTATACTTGCTCCCAAAAATGTTCTCTGTGTGTGTAGAATTGTATTTAGAAGTGGTTATAAGATAAGAGTGGGTATTTATATGTATTTTTAAAATTAAAGTGAATTAACACTGTCAAATAATATATATTAATATTTTAGATCAATTCATTTGTGACAGTCCCTGAAATTTTTCCTATTAAGATGTTATCCTTAACACACACAAACAGCACATTTTAAATATATATATATATGTGTATACATATATATGTATATATATATACTTATATATATTTGAGCACCAACTGTACAAGGCACAGCAGAGAATACAGAACAAATACGATGGTGTTTTCCCCTAATCAGAGCTCACAATTTCTGGCTCAGGTAAACATGGAATAAAGCAAGAGAGAATTAATTGCCCAATCAGTGCTTCAGACAATTGCTATGGTAGTTGAAAGGAGGGAGAAATCACTTCCCATTGGTCAGTGAACATTTCCTGGAGGACATGGGATGTGACCTGCATCTGAAAGGATGGATAGGGTTCAAGAAGGAAAGAGATGAACATTCCAATTGATAGTTTAGTTTTAGCAATTAGGAGAATTATGCCTCAAAGTGAAAGCATATTGGAGAGAGAATGAATAAAACATCTGGGATGAGCAGAGTGTTCTTGAAAATTAGACAATGAAATAAAGGCTAGAGAGGTAGGCTAGGGCCAGAGTGCAGAAAGCCTCCAAAGCCAGGTAAAGGAGTTTGGTTCTTTGTCCTTTTGGCTGCAGGGATTAATCACAGGTTGTTGCAGAGAAATTAAATTAGGATTCCTTTGGAAGCCAAGCTCCAGATGGTGTCATAGAGAAAAGGACAGTTTTGTATAGATAACATTTCCTTAATGCTTTAAATCTGTCCTTTTCTCTGACACCTTTTCTTTTTCATTATTACTGCTAATTGAGAGCCAACAGCCTTCAAGGGATGTTCTTTTCAGAAAGTCCAAAGTCTTTGTCATTGGGATGAGCTTGCAATACTGCAGCAAGTCTGGCTTTCTAAGAACAAGTTTTTTAGAGTGAATAAAAATCTCCAATGCATTTTTCTAGATACATCTCTTTTAAGCCTTCTGAAGGCTCAACATTTAAAGTTTAAGTTACTAATTAAATACAATTTGATTTATTATTTAAATATTTAATGATACTTTACTTGTCATAGGATTCCAGTGTGCCAGAGTCATTTACCGTATACCACTACAATGGATTAAAGCAGTCTAATTATAATGAAAAGGTATGATTATTTACCTAAATTATTTATTCTTAATTTGGTCAATGATAGAAATATTTGAGTATATAACTCTTATGAGAGCTCTTCATTAGGACATGATTTCAAAATTCCCTTTATTTTCTCTTTATTGATTACTATATTATCCTTTACACGTACCATGTTCTAATAAATTGTATCAAATTTTAGAGCATTGTTTCTCACTATCAGAAAATAGGTTATATTTACATGCACATATCTTTGGACGTGCATATGCTATTCAGGCAGCCTTATAGTTAGTTCCATGAAATAAAGTTCTGATTAATATAGATTTTAAAAATTACTTGAAAGGAGAAAACAGATTCTTTATAAAGATTACAAGTAGCATAGTATTGCCACAGGCATTTTTTAATTTCAGGAAATAGAACTTGTACTACACAAAAACTAACTTGATTGGACTGAGTTGGAACATTTTTCTTGATTGACTCTCTTTGATGAAATGAAAACAATTTCTGTTTAACAACTAAAAGCAAACTGTACTTTAGTTTCATAATGAATCCATTACTTTATATCATTCACATTAGCTCTCCCTTCTCCTGGACAAATCATAGCCCTCCTTGTCCTCTCTCCCAATGTAATTCTTGTCCATGTCTTTCTATAAATCTTCCAGAAAAGATCTGTCCAGTGACTTCCTTCAGTTCTTTTAATATTTCTTGACTGTCACTAGAGCCTTCAGGCTGTACATCTTTACCTCTCACTCTTACTGCATGATTAACCAACCTCTTTGTCTACTTACAGTTGTCCTTTGGTTCTCCTTTGGTAAAAAGCCACAACTTCCTTATTGGGTCTTTCCATCCCCTTCTGTAAACATATAAAAGGTATAGCAAGCAAGAGATTTTGTTCACTTACAATTAGAGACATAGGTGACTTGAGTTCCTTCCTTTTCATGAGAATATATTTTATTTCTATATATATATATATATATATATATATATGTATATATATATATAAAACTTAGATGCTCTTTCCTAGTCTGTTCATAGGAGCTTCATTCACAGTTGAAGATTTAACTAGTACTTTGTCACATGAAGGTCTATATAGCCACTGATTAGTTGTCTTTGCAAGAGAAATCAGCCCTATTGTCCATATTTTATAGGTGAGGCAGCTGAGAGGGACATTAAGTGACTTTCTCTGTTCATACAACAAGTCTTTGGCACAACAGTAGCTAGAGTTGAGTCTTGGACCCTCAGGCCTGTGCTTGGGCTTCATGACAACAACACAGCCTCTCTAGGAAGTCATGTCAACTATACCTGTGACAAAGGTCTGACTAACAAAAAAAAAAAAAATAGAGGAGAAATCACAACAGGCCACAAGAATTAACTTTACATATTTTGGAATGGAAAATTTATAGAAATTGGTTCCTCAGAACATCTTTTCTATTAAATCATGGAGGCATATAGTGAACGGGTTAAAGGAGAGAGCTAATAAAGGGAGATTGAACTGTATTAGAACAGAAGTTTTATGATAGTGATAATGAAAGGAGTTTTGATCTGAATGAATATTTAGGGAAGTTCTTTGCAAAAAAAAATGTTTTTTGGGCTTATTTCTTTAAAAAAAACTTAGACAACATTCTCTATGTACTTTTTTATAAAAGAGTGCTCAACTTGGAAACTTAAAAGTAAAAAATTGTAATTAAAAAATAAAAAAGAAACAAAGGCTTTAGCTAAAATAAAAATCCATATACAACACCCCTTAGAACACGTCTGCCAAACTCTGTGGAACAGAATGAATTTGTGCCAGATTCTCTAACCAAGTGATGTAGAACAGTGCTCAAACTCATTTAAAGTATTTCTAGTGGAAAGACCCTTTCAAGCTAAGTTTGGTTCCTTGTGCTTTTATAGTTATGCACTCTTTTAAATATTTTATGGTTTTTGCATCATAATAACAAAGCTTTGTTCATGCAGAAGGTCCCAAAACAAGACTTTGAGGACACCTGTATTAGTTTGAAACATTTTTTATTTGATAGTATACTTTTTTAAAAATCTAATTATTACATACTCCTCTCTTATATGTTAATTTTAATTATTAGATTATACCTGCACAGAAAGAGGTAGAAATTAAAGTTTAGCCATTTTGTAGTATAAAACATTACATTTTTTTTATATTGTTTAGAAATAGGTACTTAGGTCAAAAGCCCCTGTTGATTGGCAGATATTTTTTAATCAAGAAAATAATATGGAGCATTATAAAAATCAATTTAATGAAGAAATAAAATAATTAGGTCAGAATATTTTCCTTTGATTTTCATTTAGTTTTATGTTAGGAAGTATATAAGGATGATATTAGAAAATAAGTCTTGTTTTACTAGTTTAGAGGTAAGAAGTAGAGAAGCTGCTGGAGGAAGAATTGGAGTTTGAAGCAGAGCTGAGAGAGAGTGTTAATTTCAAATGCTGATAGTTTAACTGTTTTCCTGTGATATTTACTCTCTCTGGATGTGGCTCTCTGACAGTTGACATATTCACACACAGGGACATTCTCTCTCAGGGCTAGAGAAGGTAACATCTTTCCCCCACCTACCCCCCCCCCTCTCTGTCTGAGTGAAAGACCTGAAGGAGCTTAGTGTTTTCTTTACCAACTTGGGAAACACTATTAGTTATCTATTACTATTTATAGATTGATTAAACTCTGAGAAGACCAAAGAAACCCTGGTCTTTGGTTTGGACTCTGAGTGTTAAGGCTCAGAGCCCTAACTTGATTCTTATTGAGACTCAACCAGCTAGCCTTGGTTATTTTTAGAACTTAAAGGCGAAGTTAAGAATTCTAAGGATAATAGTAGTAGTTTTATTTAGACTAGTATAAATATGGGTTAGTCAGATCATGGAGGATTAGTGTAGCCTGTGAAACACAGGGGAAGCGGTTTCTTGCAGAACCAGGGAGATTTGTTTGGGTGGAGTCCCTTAGAATTAGAAATCCCTTAGAATTAGAAATCCTTTTTATCCTTATATATTGTAAATAAGTAGTTTATTTTTCTATAACAAGAGTCTCTAGTGTTCCTTGCGCCTGACCCTGAAGGGAAGTTCATCTATGAGCTTCACTTCACTTTATCACTATATCACTGAAGATACTTTTGATCAAAAGTATCTGAAACAATTTTGAACCTTTATTTCCATAGTTTTTTGCCATAGTTTTAGCTTGCCCCATAATTATTTTTATAGGTACAAACCACTAAATAAGCTACCCTTCTGTCTATCAATGATATACGTGCATGTGCTTGCATATTATATGTTTGTATACGTAAATATGTTTTTCCTCATGTAAATATTTTGTTAGTTCCTACCATACAATTAAATTTATTCTTACGTATCTTTCTCCCTAACATTCTTTTTTTTAGTTGTTTCTAATTTATTTTTTAACATATTCATTTGCTCTTTTTTCCATACCATATTCAAATGAGATTTGATTTTGACTAAAATTTGTAAAAGTATGGCCTCATAGAGAGCCTTCTACACACTTCACATCCTCCCACTGCTTCATACTAGCCCATGACTTAATTTCCTGATCTGCATCAGTAGAAGTTTGCATCCCTATACTTCTCCACATTGATGAAATCATGAATTCGAACCCAAAGCAAAACAAAATAAAAAGTTATAGAAGCATTTACTAAAGAAATGAATGATTCCTTTGCCAAGAAATCCAAGTGCCCCCAAGCTTTACATTGAGCCTCATGACATTGAAGGTTGGGGTGGGGAATGTTGCCAAAAGGACATTTTAGAATATGTTAGTTGTTAACCATGTATGAAGCATGTACCATATACCTGCAGTATATAGGCAAAATGTATAAAAATTTTAAGCAAATGAAAAAAATTCTTCAATTGAGACTTTCTTGCTGGGTCAGCTAGAGGTGTTTTGCATGTTTTCAATGAGGTCATTTGTATTTTTGCTGTTGAACTGGAACTTAAACCCCAAATCATCAGCCAGCCATACAATACTGTGTATATATACCCATTACTTTTTATTTTCTGGATTTTCCCTATAAACATATCACAAATGTACCCTCTATCTCTAACCTAAGAACAGATATATTTATATTCATAATTTCTACTGAGACAAAATTAAATGTAAGGTTTTGAAACTGAGTGAAATAGTTTGCTTGCTCTGAAGACTGCCTAGATCCCTCACGGAGTTTCTTTGAACATGTAGGCTAAATTTGTAGGTATCATCTTTGTTTAACAGGTCATGTATGTTGAAGGCACGGCAGTTGTTATGGGCTTTGAAGATCCTATGCTTCAGACAGATGACACACCAGTTAAACGTTGTCTCCAAACCAAATGGCCATATATAGAACTACTCTGGACCACAGATCGTTCTCCCTCGCTCAACTGATTTGCCCATGTGTTTATAAGGAAGATAATACATGCATATACGTATAGAAGGGTTGAAAAAAATGGCAATTAGATGTAAAATATTATACTTTTGGCTAAATGAAGATATACACTGGTATCATTGATAAATTGTAAATAATTTTAAAACACTTTTTCAGTGTTTGGGATATATTTAATTTATATTTCTTTTTAAATATCTTCTGTTAAAGTTTATCATTTGGGGCCATTGTGACATTGGAAATAAAAATTAATTCTAAACTTTAAATAGAATATGTTTATTTACAGTCTAGGATAATTTGCCATCCCTTACAGACAGAATATGTGTCCAGTACTGTAGCATCTGCATACTGGCTATCAAAACTGAAAATTATTACATTAAAGTGCATTAGAAAATTAAAAAACTTCACCTCTACTTGTATTTTAATTCATCTCAGCATGTTTTATTACCTAAATAATACTGGCTTACATCATATCATAGCTCAGTCTTAGCACTCAAATGCATACAAATTTAAGTTGTTTGTTTTTTTTTTCCAAAATCTCTTTCCAACAAGGTAACTTGTACAAATGTGGTCAGATGGTACACTTAAGAAATATTCATCTGTAAACATAAATCATCAGCTCCATCTTTTGACAGTTGTCTGTTGATTTGGCTTAATTATCTGGCATGCTGAAAGGCAGAAACTAATAGGATGATGTATTAATTTATTCAGAGATGTATGAGAAGAATGTAAAAATAAGTTCAACAAAAAGATTCTGTTCTATAATTATAACTGTTCACTTTTATTGTATTGCCAAATGCTCTTCTGAATTTATCCCAACAACAATGTAAGCCAGCTTTCTTGTATATCTGTAACTGTGTTAACTGCATGAGAACATCTGTTATTACATTAGTATATTACATTATTTATTACAATCCTAGTTGACGGCTCTAAATAAACAAACTTTTTTCCTGGACTGTAACCTAGAATTATTTTTACATTAATTGTCCAAAATGAATGTCTTTTCTTATATTCAGATATGTTGACAACATCTGTCTAATCCAGTAGTAGATCTCATATCCTAGCAAAGATGCCAAACGAACCAATTCAGGAGTTTCTAGACCACCAAGGTTCTGATCCTCCTGTAAGAAAATGTTCCCACTCTGCATAAGGACCCATGGCATTTAACATTTTAATTCAAGGCTGAGTATTATTGACATGGACATATTCTTTATCGACTTCTCTGTTCAACAACACACTTGCTGTTCTAGAAAAGTCTAGAAAAGTATAATAATCACAATAATAGCTAACATTTATATAGTGTTTTAAGGCTTGTAAAGCGCTTTATAAATGTTTCATTTGATCCTGACAGCAATCCTGGGAGGTAGGTGCTGTTATTATGTCCATTTTAAATGAAGAAACTGAGGTAGTCTCTTGGTCACACACCTAATAATTGTATTGGGCTAAATTTAAACTCATCTTCTTGATCCCAGGCTCAGCATGCCACCTTGTCATCTATAAGCAAAAAGACAGAACTCCAAATTAGATCATACACTTAAATAGCCACATTCAAATCTTAACTTGCATGTATACCCTCAAGACTTTTTAGTATGCGAGGCTCTAGGCTTTGAAACATAGACAACCTGCAAGCAATATTATTTTTTCCATTACACAAACTGTTAGCATCTGCTATTACTATTCCCTCTTATCATTTTATTCCAGTTCCTAATTATTCTCACCTATAGTATTGCAATTGCCTCTAAAGCAATGCATTTTAAATACACAATTTACCTCTTCTTATATACAGTACAGATTACTGCACTGCTTGAAAAATCTCCTCTGACTCTTCCCTGTTGCCTGTAGAATAAAGTCCTGGTACCTTAGCCTAATGGTCAAGATTTTTCACAGTACAATTCCAACTTACTTTCCAAGCCTTTGCTACTCCACCAAAGAAAAGAAAAAAATCCTAGTCCATTTGGACTACTGGTTGTCAAAAAACATCTCATTCTTTCCCCTCCCCAAGGCTATGTTCACATCCTTCCCTGTACCTGGAATGTTCAGTCTCTCCTCCCTTTCCCATCCTCTGCCTGTTGATATCCTTCCCATCCTTGCAAATACACCTTAAATGCCACTTCCTTGATTAATCCATCTATAAGTTGTTCTGACAGAAATGTCCTCTCTGCCTCATCTGGGCACCAAAAATAATATGGTATTTGTGTATAATATCTCATTTCTTCTACTAGACCAAAAGCATCTTGAGGGCAGGGACCATACCTTTTTTATCATTGCATCTTCCTCACTACTAACAACAACAAACAACTTAAATTTAGATGTTTAAAAAAATGAAAATTAAGCCTTTCAAAATTTGGATCCAGAGAAGCCTAAAGACTTTTGTTTGCCTTAAAAGCTATGAATAATATAAAATCTGTCTAGCAGATGTCTTGTCTGAGATTTTATTTATTTGTTTTTAAGGCACATTTTCATTGCAATGGTTAAATAGCTTTTAGCAAAGAAAGAAGTCGTGTAATTTTGTCTACATAAACTTGGAAACATCTTCTATGCCTGGGTATAAAGCTAGCTACTATAATTACATCTGGAAAATGTCAAGAGTTTAGTTCTAGTTTTGACTATGTTCAACCACATATAATGGCAATACTCTTAGAATAATTCACTTAAATAACCTAGTTCCAAGTTGAACTTTTAGTACCTGCCTGCATGAGCACAGGGACTAAGAAAGGAATAACTGAAATTTTTTAGCATGCCTAAAAATGTATGTAACGATATCCATCAGTTGGGGAATGGTTCAACAAGTTGTAGTATGTGATTGTAACAGAATACTATTGTGTCATAAGAAAAATGAACAGGCTGATTTTAGAAAAACCTGGAAAGACTTATATGAACTGATGCAAAGTGAAATGAACAGAACAAGGAGAACAGTAACAGAAATAGTATATGATGATTAACTGCAACGCAAGGATCCAAGTCAGCCCCAAAGGATACATGAAAAATACTATCCACAGCCATAGAAGGAACTGTTGGAGTCTGAATGCAGATTAAAGAATACCATTTTTTGCTTTATTTCTTTCATTAGTTTTTTTCTTGTACATAACATATGTCTTCTTTTATGATGAAGAATATGAAAGTATGTATTTCATGACAAATTATCTACTGTCTTGGGGAGGAGGAAAGGGAAGTAAGGGAGAGAATTTGGCTCACAAAATATCAGAAAAAAATGTTAAAAATTGTTTCTACGTGTAATAGAAAAAAAAAGAAAAAAATTATGTAGGACAGAAAAGAGGAGAAGGAATTGAGATAAACTGAACCCCCAGTGGGAGATCTCTTTTACTCTATTATCTGACAAATATTCATTTACATATACCTTCTTAAATTTCTGTTTTGTCACTAGTTTGAACATGGATTTTTCTACTACCTCCTGTGCTGGATGTAGGACTGGTATGTGTTGGAAAGGGAGTCATGCCATGAATGTACAGTTTGAAATTCTTACTCCTAATAATAAACCAATGTTTAGAAATTAACTTGAACCTGAAAACTATAGTATTTAAGGAAGCAAATATAATTCTCGTCCAGTAGCTCTTCCCTCTTAGAGTGGAGTGACTAAGCCTTTGTTGACATTAACCTTCTACCAGGAATTTAAAGTCTCCCATAGAGAAGGGTGTTGGGGAAGAGGAACTAGAGACATCTGTTCTGATTGTCACATGTCTCCTGCATGTCATGCTACATGCAGTAGAGAGACCCAAGAAACAGAGGAACTCCAGCTACATGAGTATGGTACTAATGAATATGTAGAAAATGGGGATGTGATGGCTGTTTTGTCCTCTATCACGGTCAGATATCTGGTGTATTGTGTTCAGTTTACAGTGCCAAGTTTTATGAAGGACATGTTAGAAGACATCCAGACAAGGCCAATGAAGGTGCTAAAGAAACTCAAGATAATGCCATACAGAGATCATTTTTTGAAAAACTGGAAATATATAGCTTGGATGTGTAATTGGAATCTGAATCCCAGAACTATAACTCCCAGTACCCCACTCTCCTCACCTTATGTGCTGGTGTAGGCAGGATATAAATTTTGTGTAGCCCCTCCACTCATTCTCTCTTCTTGTAATCACAGGCAGCTGTGGATGTGGGCTTTTTGAGAGCCAGGAGAACTTACTAACGTGGGTTTACTTTTGTTAGATAATTAGGTTTTTATACTTCTATTTCCTTTTTCTTCCTTCTACTTCAAGTGATTATTAAACTATAAAATTAATTCTTGGGGTGTTGGACATTAATTTAAATCTTACACGGAGAAGACTTTGACAGACTGGGATTTCAGAGGAGGATCTTTGCTGAAGGAGAAAGAAGGAATTCTGAAGTTACTTTGGAAGGCTTTGTAATTGTACTGAAGAAAGTTAGAGCTTGATTTTGAGGATGAGAAGAAAGAATGGAGGACCTCTCTGTAAAATGATAGATGAAGTTAGGTTAGAAAAGGAGGGTTCAAGCAAGACCTGAAGTTGATAAGGGGGGTGCTAGTGGCTAGGGTAAAATGAAATACCCAAAGTAAAGTTTACAAATTGTTCCTCACATCAGCACTAGGAGTTAAATGCTATTATCCTCACTTTATAAACAGTATCTTAAAAAAACAACAGCTATTGTCCTCGAGTAAAAGACACCTACAGATTTGTCTAAATTGTTACCTCAACCCTCTGGCTTAAATCAAATGGAATTTTAACAACTAGAAAAGTAATTGATCTCTTCATTTTCTTTTTTTACCCTTGAACAGGGTATCTTCTCATTCTAATGACAAACTATGCCAGCTGTATGACAAATGTTATTCAGTTGTGTCTGATTCTTCAGTGACCCCATTTGGGGTTTTCTTGGCAAAGATCCTGGAAGATGAGTATTCCTGACTTCAAGGCCAGCACTCTATCCACTGCACTACCTAGCTGCCCTTCCATGACAAATATTCCCCCAGGAATCATTTTTCCTTTTGGCTGATTTCCCTCTTCCCCTTCTACGAAATGCCTTATTCATCTTTCATAAATTGCTGCAAAATGCTGACCACCTTCAGTGGTTCTGGAAAATTTATGAAAACCAAATCTGTACCCTGGGTAGCAGAAGCTGCTATCAGGAAGCAGACTTCTTAGCATACTAAGATTTTTTCTTCAGTTTAGTTTCTTAAGTTATTTTGTCACCAACCGCCAGATCTAACCCAGGGGTGAGATTTTCCTGGGCTGCTTAGGAACCTAGGCAGAGATTACTCCCAAAAGCTCCGAAGGAAATTTTTCAAAATCACAAGTCTGACCAAATAACCTCCCCACCCTTACCCCAAACAGTCAGTTAACTTCCAGGTTTCCGTATTGTTACCTCTAGGGGCAAAGCTAAGATCCACTTTCTCATATTGAATTCTCTCCACAATCTAATCCCTTCCTACCTTTCTAGGCTTCTTATACTTTACTTCCTTTTACCCACTCAGTAGTCTACTTGATATTCAAAGCACAAAACACTGCATCTCTTGTTTCCATGTCTTTACATTGACTTTCTCCCATGCCTGAACTGCCTATTCCTTTGCCTCCAACTCTTGGTTCCTCTAGTTTTTTCCAAGATCTAATTTGTCTTATATTCTGCAGACCTTTCCTATTCCTTTCCTTAATTGCTCATTCATTCCCTTCTCAACTTGTCTTTCATCTGCTCTGTATACATCTGGTATGTGTCTTTTTTTGACATGTGGTTTCTCCCTTTAGACTATAAGGTCCTTGAGGGCAGGGACCATGTTTGGGTTTTTTAGGGTTTTTTTTACCTTTCTTTATATGTCCAGCACCCACCACCAAGCCTGATATATTTTGTCATTCAGACATTTCAGGAGTGTCTGACGTCGTGACCCCTTTTGGGGTTTTCTTGGCAAAGGTACTGGAGTGATTTGCCACTTCCTTCTCCAGCTCATGTTACAGATGAGGAAACTGAGGCAAATAGGTTTAAGAGACTAATAAGTTAGTAAGCATTTGACTCCAGATTTGAACTCAGGATGATGTCTTCCTGACTCCAGGCTGACCACTTAACTGTCCCTAGCAATTAATAAGCATTTGCGGATGGATTGGTATGGCAGTAGAGGTAGTATCGAGGTGAGCCCACCATGCCCAAACCTTAGGAGGTACACCAAAGCTCTTGGAGTCCACCTAATACATGGACCCAGATTTGCAGAGAGCCAAAGTCCACAAGAATGAAAGAAAGTAGAACTTGAAACAGGAACTGTAAACTTTATTATTATGCTGTCTGTTCACATTTGTGTCTGAGACTAGATCTTCTGAGGTCATCACAGAAGTTCCCAGTTGGAGAGGATCTCAGTTGTTATCTGTACCTTAACATAAATCCCTTCTGCTCATTTTTTGAAGATGGCTTACATTCATAGGATCAAAGGTTTTACGTCTGGAAAGGACAGCATTTTTCACTGACCAGCCTTCCTGGCACAGGATCATCCATTAAAACAAGCCTCCAGTTCTAGTAAGCAAGGATGTTTTGCTCTCTATCAGTGGCAACACTTTTCTTCCATGTTACGTACTAAATTATCTGAATGATCCCAAACAAATACTTGGAGCAAGAAATTAAATGCGAGGGATTTCCAGCTCTCTTGTAGTATTAATAAATTAAAACATTTTGTCTATAAACACATGATGAAACCTTGTTAAATATTTAATAGGGGAAACACATTGTATACAGTTTATACTGTAAAGTGGAAAAAAAAGTAACCTTTCTTTTATTTCATTTTTGTATCATTTTGTAGATCATGATACAAAGTTAGGAGAGACTTGGCTTCTGATCCTTCTCTGACACCTGTTAGCTATTAAAGGTCATGACACTGAACCTTTGGAGAGCCACCATTTCCTCATCTGTAGTCCAAAAGTCATCTCAGTAACAGGCATGAGATGAACAGCTCTCAGACTAAGCCAACAGAAGGGAAATCATAAGCAAGAAGCATAATCCAGTCAGGGGAAGCGCTTAAAACATGAAATCACGCAAAAGGTTGTTCCGTCAATTCAGTCTTGTGTGACTCTTTGAAACCTCATTTGGGGTTTTCTTGGCAAAAATACTGAAGTAGTTTTACCATTTCCTTCCCCAACTCTTTTTACAGATGAGGAAACTGAAGCAATCAGGGTTAAGTGACTTGCCCTGGGTGGAACAGCTAATATCTGAGGCCAGATTTGAACTCAGGAAGATGAATCTTCCTGACTCCAGGAATTGTGCCTCCTTAAGTGCCCCTCAGGGAGAAAGACACAAGTCAAAATCCCACCTCAGATGCTACTTGATCCTAGGTAATGGCGTAATGATTACCATCACTCAGGAGTGTGCCAATAAATGTTTAACTAGCTTTCGGGAATCAAAAATGATGGCGAATCATTATTTAAGTTTAACTTGAATGAGTAACGTCTTCTCCATCACTTTCTTAAGTGATTTGTTTTTGCCATTTTCTGAGATGTAAGTGCTCGGTCTAAAATTCCAACAATGCAGTTGGAGCTATGTCCAGCTGCTCCCAGATTTCTAAGACTCAATGAGTTCATGTAAGTAGAAACATCTTGAAAACAGAAGATGCGATATAAATGTGAGTTAGTTTCGAGGCAGATAGATGGGCCAGTGGCTAGAGTTTTAAACTTGGAGTCAGGAAAACTCAAATCTGCAACCAGCCTCCCATAGGTACTAGCTGTGAGACTCTAGGCCAGTCACTTAGCTTTTACCAATATTATTCTCATTTAAATAACAGGCATCCTGAGACTCCTTTTGGACTGCAAGTGACTCTCCTTAGGTTAAGTGGCTCTCCATAGGTTAAGTATAATGCCCTCAAATAGCTATCTGGTGTCAAAGGCAGGATCTGAGTGCAAATCTCTCCTGACTTAATCTCATAATCTTCTACTCCCTACAGAAACAGCATTAACATTCTTGAGTTGTTTTTGAGGTTCACATGTGATACCGTACAACCATACATAAAATACTTTACATTCAAGAGAGAGAGAAAGAGAAAAAGAGAGAGAGAGAGACAGAGAGACAGAGAGACAGAGACAGAGACAGAGAGACAGAGAGAGAGAGGCAGGCAGAGACAGAGAGAGAGAGAGGCAGGCAGAGACAGAGACAGAGACTGGGAGAGAAAGACGAGAAAGACAGTAAGAGAGACAGACAGCCAAGGAGGGAGGGAGACAGAGACAGAGACAGAGACAGAGAAACAGATTATGAATTTGGAAAAATGATGGAAAGAATCAACAGGATGTGCTGAGTGACTGAGTGGATATGAGGGTGAGAAGGAGGAGTCAAAGATGGCAATTTAGACTTAGAACAACCTGGAAGAGAGGATTTGGAAAAAGCCAGTTTGGGAGAGAAAAGGAACTCAATTTGGTTCTGCATGCATTAAATTTGAGATGATGGCATGACGGTGGGGATATCTTGTAGGTAGCTGGAAATATGAGACTAGCTCTTGGGTGAGAGAGTTTGGGGCTGGTGGGCAAGAGGAAAAAGAAACCATTATCATTGCTGGGTGGTTTCCATTCTAATTTGTTAAAGTAGATGAAGCCAGAAGAGGAGAGGAGCCTGAACCAATAGAAACTCAGTTGACTTGCTTTCACTGAGGAACATAAATTCTCATTTTACTTTCTGCTGATCTTGGAAGTTTCCATTCTCATTTGGGCTGCCCATTTGATGTTTTATGTCTCGTCCTTCACT
Source organism: Gracilinanus agilis (assembly GCF_016433145.1). Classification (NCBI taxonomy): domain Eukaryota; kingdom Metazoa; phylum Chordata; class Mammalia; order Didelphimorphia; family Didelphidae; genus Gracilinanus; species Gracilinanus agilis. Next base: position 56,062,590 of record NC_058134.1, on the reverse strand, counting down.
TCTGATGTTTCATTTCTTTAAAAATATGTTTCTTTCCTAAGTTATTTCTGTTTCTAAGGTATATGAAGTACACATGAGCCCTACAAAATCTCAATCTGGGGTTAGGAGCAGAAGGTCTGCATATCTTGCAGTATATGCTGTTTTTGTATGTCTTTCCTAATACATTTCTAATGAAGGGAAGGCCTCAAGGGCTTGGCTCATGATTGAATTTACCATGTTTATCAAATTCTCTGTAAACTTTTCAAATGCAATTGCAACAGTTTACAATCAACGCAGATCCAAAACATACTGACATACTTTTGTCAAGGATGAATCTTTTTAATAGTTGAAAACAAAGAGATGTACACTCTCTTCTCAAAAAATTATAGCAGGGGGCAGCTGGGTAGCTCAGTGGATTGAGAGTCAGGCCTAGAGATGGGAGGTCCTGGGTTCAAATCTGGCCTCAGACACTTCCCAGCTGTGTGACCCTGGGTAAGTCACTTGACCCCCATTGCCCACCGTTACCACTCTTCCACCTAGGAGCCAATACACAGAAGTTAAGGGTTTAAAAAAATTATAGCAAAATACTAGTATCCACTCTTTGTTTAACCATAGTCCTTTGTAAAAAAAATTGTAATAGTCCCAAAACACATTTTTGAACAAAGAGAACCAATTTAAATCTGTTGAAAGCACTTCTGAGTTTCAGAAAGCATTCTTATCACTGAGAGGCAGGGTAGATTATAATGAAAAGGTTAACAGTGTTGGCTCAGTTTGAGTTCCAAGTCCACCATTTACTATCTGTGCCATCTTGGATGAATAATTTCACCCCTCTTGGTCTGTTTCCTCAATGATACTGTGGAGATAATTATACTTGCAGCATCTACCATGTTTTTAGTAGAAAATTTCTTTGTAAATATATAAAGTATTATGTAAACATGAGTTTTCTTTGAATTAATAAAGCAGTGGGAAATGCCACTAAGTCTTGGCATTAGCTTTAAAGGGAATCCTGGATTATATTTCAAGTAGGCATCATTCACAATATAAAGTGCTACAACAACGTTGAACTTCAAAGTTTAGCTCTAGGGATGGGTGAATAAAAAGAATATTTGTTTCTAATTTGTATTTAGTAAGAGATAGGAAGGTGAAAGGGAGAAAGAGCTAAGCAATATTCTTAAAAATAATGTTATTTGTAATAAATTAAAAAGGAAAGCTAGACCACTCTGTTACCATCCCCAAAGAGCTCTTTCCCAGCTGGTAATTAAAATCCCCCTTCCTAATTATAGCTATTTCTTTTCAGATTTTATATATCTGTCGTGCCAGTTAACACGTCACTCTATCAAAACTCTCTTGTTTAACCAGAAAACCAAAGGAATTAGATGAGACAGTGTGTTCAGCTCAGCAGTACTGTGAAGAGCGTAATATAGTGGTGAGCACAGCGGGGATTTGGAATCGAAGGAACTGGGTTTGCTTTCAGATCCTGACTCTGTTGTTCCTATCATTGAAAAAATCATTTCCTATCTCCAGTCCTGTACAGTGACAGCCTAGGATTAGATCATCTCTAAATCTCCCATCAACTCTAACCTATGATCCTATAAACTCTTTCCTCACACTAGAAACCTAATTGATAGTTCAAGGTGGTAAACTACATTATTATAGGTTAATAAATAAATATTATCAAGTTAAGGGAAATGTTTCCAAAGTAGAGGTTCTTAACCTGGCGTCCACTGATGGTGAAGAGATGGCTAGATTTCAGAGGTTCCTAAATTTGGATGGAGGAAGAAATTGCACCTTTATTTTTCACTAACTTCTAATTGAAATTAAATATTTCTAATAGTCAAGGCAACAGAACATCCCGAGAAAGGGTCCATAGGTTTCACCAGACTACCAAAGGGATCCCCAATACAAAAACTAATTTAAAGGAAAAATTGTTCCCTTCCATTTCCATTCCCTCATTCGGATTATTCTAGTTGATCTACTAAGATCCATTACATTCTCCATGAAAACTGCTGAATCCTTAGGTTAACATTTGAAATACAGCCATGGTCATATAAAAGCAGTATTAGGAAGAGGGAAAAAAATGTTCTGGCTCTTAGATTCCCAGATAGACACAATCATGGCATTTACAGAAATATATCTAGTTTATCCTGTTTGTTTGTTTTTTTACACTTTCATTTCTTGATAGTTTTCCTGGCCAACTTGGAACACAATGTATAATAAGCAATATTTTATGTGCTTTCAGTGAGAGTATTAAATTCAGCGTGTGTTTATTCAATTTAGCATGAGAGTATATGAAACGATGCCATCAAGACAAAATACATGGCTTTCTTTTTTAAATCAAGCCCATTGATGCCTTGGAATTGTCTCATAATCATGGGAATATAATTATATGTTCTGGAGTGAGTGTTTAAATGAGAGTTGCTGATTTTTCTTTCCTTTAGCTAATTTCCTTAAAAATCTTCTAGTGCTTCTAAATTTAAATATATGGTTTGAGGTCTGATTTTTTTGGTTTGGATTTGGGGGCCAGGGGCTTGGTTTTGTGGGATTAGGGTTTGGGAGTATTTAGCTTTTGATTTTTTCGGTCTTGGGGTAAAAGAGAATTTCATCATTCCTTTAATATTAGAACTCCTTAGGGATTTCCAGTTGCATGTAAAACAGATCTTGGCAGAAGAGAATGGACTATGGAACAGTTTAGTCTCATGACCAGAAAGGCTTTAAGAGCCAGCATTAGGAAGTCTCATCAGGGCTAGGAACTTCATATTGCCTTTTCTTATTCAGTGACAACCAACAAACCTAATAGCTTGACTAAAGTCTATCTAGAATCTTCAGTTTTGAATCCTTCTGCATAAGATTTAGAAAATCTGGGGTGGGTGGTTTTCCATTCTCCCAACCCCAAGGAAGGCCATGATTCAGTTTCTGATTCCTTGTGCTTTCTTCTTACCCCCATTTTGAATTACGAGAGAGAGAGAGAGAGAGAGAGAGAGAGAGAGAGAGAGAGAGAGAGAGAGAGAGAGCTGTCTCTTATACACAT
>NC_058134.1:55998804-56059216 GCF_016433145.1 Gracilinanus agilis | reverse complement strand
AGAGAGAGAGAGAGAGAGAGAGAGAGAGAGAGAGAGAGAGAGAGAGAGAGAGAGAGAGAGAGAGAGAGAGAATATGAAACCAAGAGCCAAGCTCTTCTGGAAACTTGCAGTTGTAACTTAGCACCATTTAGAAACAAAGGTACTTTGATTCCAGCCGGTAACCCAAATTTCAGTGGCCAACTTCACCTCCATCCAAAAAGGTTAGGGAAACCCACTTTTTGGTTTTAATACAGCTTTTAGTTTCTCATGTCTAATTGACACGGCTTATCTGTCCTGAGCATTGTCATCTCTCCAAACCACTGGCCAGAACCAAAGAAGCTAAACTCTAATTACTAGGCTTATATTACAACTATACAAAGGATCTCTGACTTCTTTGATATAAAGGCTCTCCTTTTAGTTGGTCCAGCTAATCACAAAGTTGTGCCTATGTCTTTGTTAGACTAAAAGAAAGAAGAAAAAACAGAAAGTCTTCCCCCTTAAACAAAAGAATCCATTTCCCACCCCATCTTTCCCCACTATGTACTTTCTCTCCCATGACGAATCAGCTCTTACTTTACACAAAACCCTAAGAACTCCACCTTTTATGTATACATAAGACTTTGTGTATATTTTTTGTATAAGCCATGCTTTGTAGTTTTCTTTTTAAAATTAATTTTAATTGGGGCAGCTGGGTAGCTCAGTGGAGTGAGAGTCAGGCCTAGAGACAGGAGGTCCTAGGTTCAAACCTGGCCTCAGCCACTTCCCAGCTGTGTGACCCTGGGCAAGTCACTTCACCCCCATTGCCCACCCTTACCAATCTTCCACCTATGAGACAATACACCAAAGTACAAGGGTTTAAAAAAAATTAATTTTAATTTTCATCATGAGCTTAAATACCAATTAGAATGTGTTTTCAACAAGTGAAATTCAAAATGAGAATCAAAAGTATATATCTCTATCATAATAACTGCCTTTTTCTTCTTATGTATTTAATAAGATAAACCTGGAGCTTTGAAAACTCTCCTGATTGTCCAATATTCTTATTTTCCTTCTATTCTATTCTTTTTTTAAAGCTGCTCAATAACTCCCTTTATTTTTGTTTCCCCTTTTACTATTCCATTTTCACTTTTCCATATCAATCTTTCCCTCTAACATTTCCCCCCCCCCAAAAAAAAAAGAAAAAGAAAAGAAAAAGTCATTTAACAAATATAAATAGTCAAGCAAAACAAATTCCTACACTGGATGTACCTGAAAATGTCTCATTCTTCCTCTTGAATCCACCACATCTCTGTCAAGAAGAAAACAGCAAGCTTCATCATCAGTCTTCTATAAGGGTGGGTGGCCGTTACACCTGTCAGAGTTATCATATCTTTTAAAGTTGTTTTTCTTTATAATGTTGTTATTTCCTAAATTGTTCTGCTTTCTTCACTCTGCAGCAATTGGTATAGGTCTTGCCAAGCTCCTGTGAAATTATCCTCTTCCTTGTATTTTAACATACAATAGAATTCCATGATATTCATATACCACAACTTATTAATTTGTTCTTCATCTGAAGAGTACCCTCCTTTTAGTGCCAATTTTCACCACTACAGTAGCTACCATGAATATTTTTTGCACATATGGGTGTTTTTAATCTTTCTTTTATTTCTTTGGGACTTCATAGTGAGATAAATGAATAGAGGGTATGCAGTTTAGTTACCTTTTGAGTATATTTCAAAACTGCAACAGTGGGGGCAGCTGGGTAGCTCAGTGGATTGAGAGCCAGGCCTAGAGATGGGAGGCCCTAGGTTCAAATCTGGCCTCAGACACTTCCCAGCTGTGTGACCCTGGGCAAGTCACTTGACCCCCATTGCCTACCCTTACCACTCTTCCACCTATAAGTCAATACACAGAAGTTAAGGGTTTAAAAAAAAATTAAAAAAAAAACCTGCAACAGTACATCAGTGTGACTGTTTACCCAGAGTCCCTCTAAGATTTGTCATTTTCCCTTTTTGTAATTTTACTAATCTGAAGGGTATAAAGTAGAGTCTCAGGGAAGCTTTAATTTACATTTGTCTAATTGGTGATTCAGATAAGTTTGTTCATGTTTGTTGATAGCTTTGTCCTTTGTCCTTTGACCTTTTATCTATTGAGGAATGCTCTTTTTCTTATAAAATTGAATCCATCCCATCTAATTTTTACTGCATTGGTTTTGTTTCTGCAAAATCTTTTTAAATTTTATATCATCAAAATTGCCCATTTAATCTTGTGTTATCCTTTCTATCTTTTGTTTGGCAGAAACTTTTCCCTTATCCACGGACCTGAATGGTCATTTTTTCCTTGTTTGCCTCAGTTTCCTCAACTATAGAATGGGATAACATAACACCTATCTCACAAGGTTGTTGTAAGGATCAAATGAAAATACATTGTCTGGCACATACTAAGCACTTAATAAATACTTGTTCTCTCCTTTCCCCTCATAATAAATATTGTTGACTATTCTTGTAAATATTAATGGATGTATCCATTTCTGCCAATGATCACAGTATTAGAAAGAACCTGGAACAGTCTATTGTGTTGACTAGTCCAAAAATATTTGTTCCTTCCCATCTCTCTTTCACAGAGAGAGAAAATTAAATGTGTCTACTCCCCCAAAAATCTACACAGTGGACCTAGTAACAGAGGAAAAGAAAAATCATAGGAAAAGCAAGCAATGGCAACCAAAAAAAAAATGAAGCTATGGAAACGTTTTTCTTTGCTGTCATCTGACTCTATAGAGATACCTTTCAAAGACTGGAGGACTCTAGACATTAAATTTCCTGACTTGAGAAAGGGAATTCTATTCTCAAAGAGGAAGTCTCATATTTGAGACTAAAAGTGACTAGCGATCGACATCAATATTTCCTCCTTTAATATAATTTTTCTCTGTATTATTATGAATCCTTGCAAGTGGGAAATTAGATCTCTACATATTACGATGTACTCAGTGGGGGCTTCCTCAGGGTTTCCATGTAGGTTTAAGAACAAGTGAGTGGAAAAATACTCTTAGTCTGGTTACACCCCTAGAGAGGTCTATGGATAAATTCAGAGAGTCTGTGAATTTGGATAAGGAAAAAAAAAAGACATCTTTATTTTCACTTATCTCTAAGAGGAACTTAGTATTTCTTTCAGTCACAAATGTAGGCAAACAAAACACTATTTTTTCTCTGAGAAGAGGTTCACAGATTTCACTAGACTGTTAAAGGGGTCCAATACACAAAAAGTTAAGAACTCCCTACTTACCTGTTACCTTTGTGTCAAAAGAGAGTTTCCAGGGCAGCTGGGTGGCTCAGTGGATTAAGAGCCAGACCTAGAGATGGGAGGTCCTAGGTTCAAATCTGGCCTAAGACACTTCATAGTTGTGTGACCCTGGGCAAGTCATTTGACTCCCTTTGCCTAGCCCTAACTACTCTTCTGCCTTGGAGCCAATACACAGTATTAACTCCAAGACGGAAGGTAAGGGTTAAAGAAAAGAGAGAGTTTCATACCAAAAGTTACAGGTTTCAAAATATGTTACTATATGTACAAAAAAGGACACGTGCTACATGCTACTACTCATGTTCTTATGGTCCTAAGCAGGGGTGGCAGGAAAGGGGAAGCACATAACTAAAACCTTAAGCAAACAAACAGGCTAAATATTTGCTTTGATAACCATGCTTTGAATGCTTTGAAAAGCCATTTGTTTTTCCAATGACTAAATTAAAATATCTCTGGAAAAGAACATGTTTGCTCTGATGGAATATTATTCACTTATGAGTGAAGTCCATACTTATGAGTAGTTTCACAGCAGTAAATACAAGTCAGACATAGTCTGCCTTGTAGATGAATTTGGCAGCAGAGTATTATTCCCACTCTATTCACAGCAGTTCAGTTCCTCTCTGCCTCACTGCTGAGCAGTTTCCCCAGGTAACCAGGAAAGGGAGAAGGGCAAGAGATGGGCAAATGTGATTTCAATCTCGAGTCACAGACTATGGGGTCTCAGACCCCAGCTATAGCCTGGAGGCTCAGGGATAGAGAAATTCTCATTCAGATGCTAACTAGGGCTTCAAAGAAATGTGAATGATCTGCAAAGAGATGAGTTCAGTAGAAATATTAATAGAGAATCTACAACTTCAATTCCATGTGTTCCACTCAAATTGTGATCCTAGAAAAAGCCAGGAAAAATTCTATAGAAAATTGGGAATGTGGATTGTGGGAAGATGTCAGAGTAGAGTGTGAAGCTCTCTTGCCCTCCTAAAAGCCTCCACAAAGAACCAAAAGTAACTCCATAAAATTGACATTAAAAGCAGCAAAAATAGATAGGAGTCCCAAGAGAGAAACTCAACAGCCAAGGACAACTTAGGAGAAAGATTTCTGACTTCCCTGGCCTTGGTCCCATTGCTGTAGGTCTTAGGGACAGGGATAGAACAAACAGAAGGAATCCACAAAGCATCCCTGGTGGGCAGAGTTAGCAACCTCACCTTGTATGCTGTGCTTGGGGATCCTGCATCCCATGGAGACCACTGGATCTTGAATTCTCAGGTGGAGGGCCTTGGGAGCAGCTGTGTTTACAGCCAGCTCTGCTCAGGAGACCCTGGCTGGCCCATGGCTGGGAACTAAAGGAGTCAACACCTCAGATTTGGGGATGCTAGGCCCTAAGGGCAGGAACTTAAAATTTCATTGCTAACAAACAAAGGATTTTGGAGGACTAAGAAATCTGGACATCTGCTATGTTCAGGGCTGCAGTGGTAGGGCTGGAAGAGTAATAAAAGAGCAGGCACTGGCAAATGTGTTTGCTGAAGGACTGGGGCTCCCTCAGCTGTGGTCTCTTCAAGGATAGTGAAGACCCTGGTTATTGCCCCAAGGAAGGCTGACTGGCTACTTATATTTGGATTAGCAGAACTGCTAATGGACTTTGGTTGGAGCACCTGAAGTTAATCACTGACTGGGGTTTGATTTGAGACTGGAGGTACATCCAACTCTGGACTATAAAAACTGCAATAACTAAATGGAACCCAGAAAAAAGCAAACACATTCAAAAAGAAAATCCTGAAGCCTGAGATAACATACATCAACACAATAGGAATCCTGGGAGTCCAGAAAAAAAGTCAATAATTCAGTTTATTGGCCTGACTTCTAAAACAGAACAAAATAAATTAATTAAAAAGAAAATAAAAATGAGCAAGCAAAGGAGAAAGAACCCAGTTATCAATAGCTATTATGGGGACAGAGAAGAACTCAGCTCAAACTCAGCAAGCAGTGAAGACAAAATACTTACTTCAAAAATAGCAAAGAAATACAATAAGTGGCTAGGAGCTCAAAAAGAGATGTCAGAAGAGCTTTAAAAAGACCTAAAAAAATGAGAGAGGTAGAGGAAAAAGTCAGGAAAAAATGAGAGCAATGCAAGAAAATTTTTAAAAATTATGAAAGAAAGATCACTGAAATGTAAAAAGGAGCAGAAACTTACAGAAGAAAATAATGTATTAAGAACTAGAATTGAACACAGCAAAGCTAATGATTTCCTAAGACAACAAGAAATAATAAAGCAAAATCAAAAGTATAAAATAATAGATGATAATATGAAAAATTTTATCCCAAAAACAACTTACCTAGAAAACAGATCAAGGAGAGACAATATAAGAGTAGTTGGATTCCTGGAAAGGTATAATAATAAAAAAGAGTTTAGACACCATACTCTAAGAAATCATAAAGGTCAACTTCTCAGAAATTTTCAAGAAAGAGGGTAAAATAGAAAATGAAAGAATCTACCTATCACCACCTCAAAAAGACTGAAAGATGAAAATGCACAGAAATATCATTGCTAATTCTATAGCCCCCAGGTTAAGGAGAAAATACTGCAAGGAGGGAAAAATATTTAAATACTGTGGAGCCATGGTCAGAATAACACAAGACTTAGCAGCCACAATAAAAGGACATATGACATGAAACAGCATTGTACAGAGAAAAGAACTGGGCTTACGATGAAGAATAATATATCCAGAAAAGATATGCATAATTACAAAAGGGAAAAAATAGATATTTAATGAACTAAAGGACTTTCACCTATTCCTCAAGAAAAAAATCAGAACTCAGAAGAAAATTTGATCTATAAGAAACATACAAAGGTAATTAAAAACTAATCATAAGCAACCCACAGGGTTTAAATTGTTGGATACTGCTATAGGAATGTCATCTATGGCTCCTAGGAGTGACATCATTGCCTGGGTATTTTGAATGGGCAGGCATGGATAGAATACTCAAGGTCAAGGGAATGGAATGGAATGAGCCAAAATGGTAGTTAGGAGATGGCAGAGTGGAATGACTATTTTACATGAAGAAGGAATAGATGGAAGAACTCCCATGGAAAATGGGACAAAGGTGGTGGCGGGCTGAGAGTACTAGAACTCAATTTTCATCAGACCTGAAATGAAGAAAAAATAACATACACTATTTGAAGGGTAAAAAATTTTCTTAATGCACAGAGAAACAGGAGGGAAGATGGATGGGATAAGGGAGGGACTGGGAAGAGAAAGGACTGCAAGATAAGAAAAGATAGGGAAGGAACATATCACAGGTAGTGGGATAAGACGATGGAATAAGGGAATCAAGAAGTAGGAGAGCACAATTGGGGAATAAGGAAGAAATTTTTGGAAAGGGGGATAGAAAAAGAAATAAAAAAGTAACTAGAAAAGGATAAGGGAATGATGTTTGGAAAATTAGGTCAAATTGGAATTTGGAGGGCAAAAGGAGAGGAGAAGGGAGGATTCCTGGGAAGAGATGTGAATAGGAGAGGTATTTGTGAAAGGAAATTGGACATTTGAGGAGGGATACAGCAGAAAGAAAGGAAGAGGGGGACAAACAGTGAGGAGGAATGGAGTAGATTAAAATTTACAATGAGTAACTATGGCATTGCATGTAAAAGGATGGATTTACATACATGGGAAGAAAATGGATAGCAGAAATTATAAAAAAAAAAAAAACAGGACCTGACAATGTGTTGTTTACAAGAAACACTGAAAATGAGAGACAGACATAGAGTGAAGGTGAGGGACTCGAGCAGAATATACTATGCCTCAACTGACTGAGACAAGGCAGGAATAGTAGTCATGATCCGTGATAGAGTTGGGTCAAAAATGGATATAATTGGAAGGGATAAATAGGGTAACTATATTATGTTGAGAGGGGTGAGGTTACTGTACATAATGAAGCATTAACAATATTGGATCTGTGTGCATTAAGTGTTATAACATCCAAATTTTTAAAGGAAAAACTGAGTTATAGATGGAAATAGATAACAAAATAATAACAGCAGTGGACTTTAATTTTCCCTTCTCAAAACTAGATAAGTCTAACCAAAAAATAAATAAGAAAAGTTAAGGAGATGAATTGAACTTTAAATAAGATAAATAAAATAGATATCTTAAAAGCCCCCTCCATGAGTTATATACATAGTATATACACAGCATTAGTTAGTTATAGATCTAAGCCTGAGTATATTCATAATCCAAACATAGTTTCTGGTGGGACAACAATGGCTTAGCATAAATATTCTGTAAAAGTCTTACCTTAGCACTCACTATATTATAGAGGTAATTCTGTGTCCCTGAGGGGTTGTAGCCCTGGAAGAAAGTTCTATTGGACATGGCAAAGCTGAAAAGACTTGTTTTGGAAAGAGTATGGTCCTGGCAACAGACTGTGTCTGCTGCCTAAGGACCAATCTAGCCAAATATGGTCTTGGTTATATATGTTAACTGAGAACCAGGTAGGCTAAAGTGATCAAAGTAAATGCTGATATGAACAGGAGAAATAGGCCTAATATGATATTGCCAGGACAGCTATGTTGTTGTTGTTGTTGTTGTTGGGTTTTTTTTTTTTAAGAAAAAAAGATGGAATTAGGCATTAAAAACTGTAAAACTGTTCATGCTTACTGACCTAGAGATCCCATTATTGGAGTTGGGCCCTTAGGGTATTATTGAGAGGGTAAAAAACTGTGTATGTATGAAAATATTCATAGAAGATTTGTTTATTATGACAAAATAATTGGAAATAACACAAAAGCAAACGAATTGGAGAAATGGTTGAATTGATTGTGATATTTGAATCTAATTGATCGAATTATGTTACTGAAATGAAAAATACTGAAAATATAAAGAAAATCATGAAAATATGTGAAGAGATGAAAAAAGAAAAGAGAATAAGAATAATACATACCATGGTTACATTTTTTAAAAATAACAGCCACAAAATCAAGAGAAAAAAAGTAGCCAAGTAAAATAAATCCAAAGGGAAATTAAAAGCAGAGAGTGTTTATTAGCATACATATATAATTTACATATTTTTAAATATTGTAAACAATATGGAATTTGAAGTTTTGCATGTAATTTTTCATGTATTTATGTAGTTAAATGTCTTTTGTTAGTTGTGGTGGCAAAGTATATAATAGGATTTTTTATTAATTGGGAATGTTTTCAGGTTCCTTCTTTTTCAAAATTAATGAATTACAACATAAATAGCCTATCTATTCCTCTGCTTCCTTTTCTATAAAATGATGCTATAGGAATGACGTTCATCCCTAAGTCAAGTCAACAAGTGTTTTCTATGAACCTACTATATGGCGGGCATTCTGCTAAGTGCTAGGGTTAAAAAGAAAGGTAAAAAGACAGCTTATATTCTGATCTTGAGAAGTTTACTATCTGATGGGAGGAGACAACATACAAGCACCCAGATGTGGCCTGGAATGAGGGCAAGTAGTGCCTTTTGTCCTTGTTCTTGCAGCCAATTATTTATTTTCGATTTGAAGTTTAATAGTAAGGTTCTTTAAGACTCCTGTCTACAATATTCCAGGGCTTACTACAATCATCAGTGTCATCTAGAAACAGCAATATCCGGAGGGCTTTGGTATCATTCCTCTTCCAGTAGAATCTGCAGTGAAGAATCTCCATGACAAACTTGGGCAAGCATATGTCCTCCTGTCTCATGCCTTTCTTGACATTGCTACCAGATGATCATGGAATAAATTTACTTTTAGTATCACTTGAAGCATTCAAGAAATCTTCCATGATTCTTATATGCACGGGAGACACCTTGTTGGATGAGAGATGTTAAGATTGCTTTTCACTCTAATGAATCAAATCACGTTTTTAGTTATAAACAAAAAATATGTATATTGGAATTTTGTATTCTCTTTGCCTTTCAGACAATTGTAATTATAAAGATGTAGTCTGCTGTAGAATATTACTTGCAAAAGCCTGTTTATTCCTTTTCACATATTTTCATTGAGGCTGCTCTTGTTCAATGTGCCCCTTGTTCAATATAGATTTCATAGAAATGATATCTTTCTGACCATTGGTTTTCATTAATAATGGTTTCTATAATTTTATTTTCTAATCATTTTGTATTTTCTCCTTTTTTGAGTATCTTGAGAACTAAACCCGCAGTGGCCTCAGAAATAGGTCCCCCTCCAACATGGTCCTCTTCTGTGTGTTCTTAAACTAGTGAAGCTGTTTTTAAGATCTTTTCTTTAGCAAAATTCCACATTGGGGACTATGGTAACTGTCTTTCATGTAGAAAATACTCCTTTTTAGAAATTTTTTACAATTACTTTCCATTTTACCTCTTTTGCTCCACTTCCAGATTCATTTTTTAATGCTCTCAGGATGATCTGTTTTAGTTTAGGATTATGCCAAGCTTTCTGCAAACTCACTTTCTTCCCTACTGCTTACTAAAGTTGTATTGCTTAAAACTATCCAATATCCTCTTCACCAAAATTTTGTAAATTAATTTATCTAGTCCTACCTTCGGATGCCATATTTTTCTATCCAGTTAAGGAAATCAAGAGCTTGTTGCATGCAATGGTTTCTAGGGTTTTTTTGTTTTGTTTTGTTTTGTTTTTTACTTTTTCACAGTGATTATTGCTTTACAGCTATTCCAGAAAATAGCAGAAATCTGTGTCAATATCTATTACTTTATACATTTCCCATTTTCAACATCAATATATCATTTAATTAAGTCAAATTGAAGCATTTTAGTGGAACTCCATCTCTTCTCATCTTCTATTTATCCTTTCTTTTAATTTATATTTATTATATACAATATATTAATATATTTTGATATGTATTGATTTATTGCATTTCATTTTATGGTAATTATATATAAATATGGAATGTTGGTGTGATGAGAGGCAGTGTGGCATAATAGGAAAATATCTTGAAACCAGAAAAACACGGATTCATTATACATACTTCTGACACATAACGGTTATGCTCCTCTGAGAAAGTCGTTTAACTCTTCAATGCTCTGGCTAACATTCTAAGCCTTTTAAGTTGAAGAGAAGGTAATGCTGCCCTGCTTTAGTAGAAAGATCTTCCTCACCTGGAACCTTACCCAATGTTAATGAAATCACAGGACTCATCTTTAACCATGTAAGCATGATATAAATATTATAAATATTTTCTAGACGATAATTTTTAAGATCCTTTGACAATGTGGGAGAAGCTAATCCCCATAAAAGTAAACGCATAATAGATTATTTTTTTCATTCATTCATTCATTTTGTCAAAAAAAAAAATCTGGTGTTTTTTTGCCAAGCTGAGTCAACAGTGTGATGTGACAACTAATGAAGCTCATGTGATCTTGGATTGCATTGAGAGACATGGGATTCAGGACTAGTCAAATGGCCTTTGAGAGAACATCAGGAATATTAGTTTCGGTTCTGGGCACTATTTTTTTTGGAAGGTCACTGATCAATGGGAGATCATATAGAGAAGAAGAACCAAGATGGTGCAAAACATAGGCTTATGCCATATGAGGAATGAGGATCAGTTGGAGGAACTGTCTTGCCACAATTTTCACCATTTTCTTCTATGAACTGGATTCCTGGCTTTATGAAACTGGTAGGAAGAAAACAAAAATGGCCTTGGGAGAGATGCCACTGATGAAGATGAGCTCCCCAACCAAACTGCACTTCCCTGATATCATAGAAGTGTTATCTCCTCATCTTGTAATTTATTCTAATTTATTTGTTTTAGTTAGTATACTGTATGTAATTTATTATAAATATGTGATCATTCATTTTATTAATATGTTTTGATAAATCTTATGGTCCATATGGATCTTGAATCTGAATGTGAAAGGCAGAAGGGGCATTAGATTTAAGCAACAAACATGTATGCCCAAATCCTGACATATCTACCAGTTGTGTGAGCCTAGGAAAGTCACTTTACCTCTGTGCCTCAGTTTACTCATTTGTAAGTTGAAAGAATTGTACCCTATGACCTTAAGGTTCCTTCCAGGTCTAAATCTCTGATCCTTTAGTAAAGTCTTTAGGTGTGGGTTCAAATAGTAGTTATAAGACAGATCTGAGATGTATTAAGGAAGTGAAGTACAGTGGAAAAAAATGCTTAATTTGGAGTAAAAACACTAGGGTTGAAATCATCGCCCTGTTACTTACTAACTATACACCCATAAGTCATTACCCCTCTCGGTGCTCAATTTCTTCATATGATCAACGGACATTTATTAGGCATGTACTACATGCCAGGCACTATGCTAGGGATCCAAAGGAAAAAAAAAAAAAAAGAAACACCCCTGCCCCCAAGGAATTCTGTCAGGGGAAACAATATACAATATATAGGCATATGTATGTGTATATTTATGTACATATATGTACATATATGTATGTGTGTATACACCCAACTTATGAAGGACAATTGTATAATTTTCCCCCCATTTGAGTCAATGGAAAGAGCAGCATGTATTGAATCAGAGGATCTTGGTTGGAATTCCCATTTTGCTACAACAGCCTATGTCACTTTGGGCCAATCTGTTTTCTCTCTCTTGGCCTCAGTTTCCTCATCTGTAAAATGAAGGATTGAATAAGCTGGTCCCTGTGATCTCTTCCAGTGCCAAATCTTAGTGTCTCTTTTGAAATACTAATCTCTTCCCTCATCTTCTTCAGCATTAGTGAGTACTGATGAAGGGAGACACCATGGTGTCTAAATTCTGAGATGTGTGATAAGCTGCATATTTGAGAATCGAGTCTTCCCTCACACCACCACGAGCTCGGCATGCTCTCTGTGTTTGTACTGGCCAGCGTCCAGAAGACTTGTTTGGTAAAAACATGAGTGTGTTTAGCAACAGAATTCAAATCATTTTGTGCTCTGGCCTGGAACAGGCAGGTTGTGAGCCAATTAAGTAAGTATATATCTACAGCTGGTCTTAAATATTAACTCCAAATCCTGAGCATCTTCATGTGCAAGGGCAACAGATCATGTGGGCTACATGTGTTTTGAAAACTTCTGAGAGCCATAGAAAAGCTTCATCTGGGAGGCACTTGGGGCATGTGGGAGGTTAAATGGAACACCTGGGCTTGTACAGCAATTGCGAAAATAATTGAACCTGAATAAGTAATAATTGCAATGCTGAATATATCTAAAACAGACTAACCTAAAATGTTTTCATTTGCAATCACTCCTGCATTAAAAAGCTTTCAGTGTACTGTATTCCTGAAATTACCATGACAATTTAATTCAAGTTAATAAACGTGTATTAAGCATGTACTACATGCAATCCTGAGAGAGACACATTTTAGAGAAGAAATAAGTGACTCCTTACCCACATGATACTTACAGTCTAGAGGGAGATATGACATAGACCCCCCCCCAAAATTATAGTAGAAATGATTCAGCATAAATGTAAGAGAGATGTAAATGCCAAGTAACTTACTACTCTATGAGATCTAAGAGAGAACATATAATGAACAACCTGTGGAATCAAGGAAGACTTTCTGGAAGAAGTGGCGTTTCCCCACTCTTCTGCCTTGGAACCACTACACAGTATTAATTCCAAGATGGAAGGTAAGGGTTTTTTTAAGAAGTGGCATTTAGATTGGACTTTAAAAGATGAGTGTGACATTCACAAGGCATAAGCAAGGGGAGAAATTTTGGGGACAACATTTTAAGGATAGGAAAGCGTGTGAGCAAAGGCACAAGAGGCAAGAAGGTTTGGACACATCTGTTTTGACATATATATGGTTTATAGAATGTATGGAATAGAGCAAATAAGGTCAGGCTGGAAAGGTAGATTGGTACCATATCATAAAGGGCCTCAAATGTGTGGCTAAGAAATCTGAAACTTACTTGGCTTTCCATTTTGTTGTTCAATTGTTTCAGTCATGTCCATCTCTTGGTGACTCCATTTGGCAGAGATACTGGAATGGTTTGCCACCTCCTTCTCTAGCTCATTTTATAGATGAGGAATTGAAGCAAAGAAAGTTAAATGACTTGTCGAGGATCACAGAGTTAGTGAGTCTCTGAGGCCACATGTGAACTCATAAAGGTGAATCTTCCTGACAGCAGGCTCAGTACTCTATGCATTATGGCCCCATTTAGCTGGTCTTTAGCTTTCATTAAAGAATCACTGAAGATTTTTGAGCAGAGGAATGGCATGACTAGGTCTATGCATAAGGAAGATAAGTCTTCAAGGCAGTCAATAAACATTTATTGATCACCTACCATGTACGAAGCACTGTGCAAAGCTTTTAGGATACAAAAAGAGTCAAAAGACATCTCTGCCCTCAACAAGCTGACAATCCAATGACTCCAAAAGAAAGGTGAAAGACAGTTCCTGTTCTAAAGGAGCTCATGATCTAATGACATTGTGAATGGTTTGGAGGAGGAGAGGGTAGAGATGGAAGGACTAATCTTGTGGTCAACAAAAACAGTAACAAGATGACAGGAGGATAAGAGAAAAGATGGGTGTGAGATATCTTTTAGAGGGAGAAGAAATGGAATTAGTTGGATATGATTGGATATGAAAGGTGAAGGTTTTTAACATAGGATAGCTGGTGAATGGTGGTGGACCTACTGATAGAAACAGTGAAGGCAGAAGGAATAGCAGGTTTGGGGGTGAGGAATAAAGGAGCTGGACCAGATGATTTCTAAAGACCCTTTTGACTGTTGGACATATTGAATTTGAGATAGCTATAGGCCATTCGTTTAAAGATCATTGGAAAGTATATCCCATGTCAGATTACTTGCCATCTCAGAGAGTATGCAGAGAAGGGAGGGACCGAGGGAGCAAGAGAATTTGGATCACTAAATGTCAGAAAATAACTGTTTAAAAACTGTTTCCATGTGTAATTGAGAATTTAAAAATGTAACTTTTAAAAAGTCATCGGAGAGACACATCTGGAATTCCTAAGGGTGTTTGGGCATGGGGCTAGACATCTAGTAGTCTTTGCAGAGGCGGTAGTTGAAGCTCCAAGATAACTGAATAATTTTGCTAAAGGAGAAAATGTAGAGGGAGACTAGAAAAGGGCTGAAGACAAAACCTTGGGGACAACTCTCCTTAAGGGGTCCAGAAGCATACGAGGAACCAACAAAGGGAAAAGCAGATAGAGAAGAAACATAGCAAATGTTTGAGATCATTAAAGATGCATTTTGAGCTGCATCTAAGAATCACACTCTTCCCACAATGGAGAGGAAAGAAGGCCAGATTGGGGCAGCTCAATCCTTGCCTTCTCTAATAAAAGACACTACCCCTCTCTTTGAGAGGCAATGTGACATAGTAGAGTGAGTTGTCCTCAAAACCAAGAAGAGGAAGGTTCAAGTTTTACCTTTGACACATACTGACTGTGTGACCCTAGGCAAATCATTTAACCTCTTCGTGTTTGGTACAACCTTCTAAAACTAATGATGCTGAGTTACATTGGTGGAAGGGATTAATTTCTTTTTGAGAGGGCAGAATTCTCTTACTAAAGAAATCACAGACCCAACCCCTATCCCTATAAACACTCCTTGAGTGGTCAAAACAAGACTTATTGACCAAACAAGAAAGGGTTAAGAAAGTTTAGAGGACCCACGTTGTTACATCCAGCTCTTGATGAAAGGCCAGCCAAGAGGAATTTGAGGGCTGCTCTGAACACTGTAAGAACTGTGCAGCTGACAGGGTCTAGAGAGGAAGGCAGTTGTATTTGTCAAAATCTGCAGCCCTGGCAGCATTTTATTTTTTAAGCCCGAGAAGGAAAAGATCAAGTTGGACCATCTGGTTTCATAATGAAGTCTTAAAATAAGATGAAAACTCAGGATTTTCCATGTGAGAAAAGAGACCAAGGGAGGGGTATCAGGGAAAAGATAATAGATACCTTAATTTAAAACATCTTTAAAGAAAAAAACAGATTGTTACATTCTAAAGAAAAGAGTGAAATTGAAAAATAGAGAGAGGGAGAAAAATCTATAGTGGATGCTTACCATCTGTTAGTAAATATTTAAATGCCTCACACTGTGCTAAGTTCTGCAGGTACAAAGAAAGGCAAAAGCAATGCCTGCCCTCAGGGAGCTTAGACTCTAATGGGGAATGAAACCATGTAAATAATTAAGCACATACATGGTGCGTACAAGTAGATCAAAAGTAATCACAGAAAGAGAGATGTTGTCAGTTGAGCCTTTCATAGAAGACAGGAATTTGAGCTAAATTTTGATGGAACCCAGATTTCCTAAGAGATAAGAGATGTGTAGGATCACGCACACCTTCTTAGAAGGAAGAGAAGGAAAAGCCTCATTTATTCCTCAAGGTAGGTGTGCTCAAACTGCTGCTCTTTTCTTGCCAAACTACTAAGACTTCTGCCAAGATATGACAAAAGGCTGACTTATGGGGCAGACCCTGTCGGAACATTGCCGGGGAGTCATTCCTGCTTGGCTTTCTCATTAGGCTTCTCAGAGAGTATATAGAAATAGTCATCTGGGGCATGTAAGGGAGGAAACTGTCTTCCCTTATTTTAGGAATCTTTATGTTTAATGCAGTTTTGCACGCTTTTGAGTCCACGGCCCATTTTGTTCTCAGGCAACTCTTTGTGAACTGACTGGTTTTTAATCATTCCAAATTATCAAAAAAGTGGTGAGTCTTACCTTCAGAATCACAGGGATCCAGGCCATTGTGAATTTTTTCTTAGAGGTTCACTTGGGAAACTACTTTGATTTACCTTTAACGCTCATAGAAATGTCAGCTCTCCCCTTCCCTGGAATCTTCTGTTCCAGTGGCTTTCCTGAGCATGTCCACCTGCATATATTTTGAGCATCTCAGAACAGACTCATCTTTGTCCTAAAAACATTTTCCCCTGGATTTTCCTGGTTCGGTTAACATCATTCTGCTGGCACCCTGGTTGGAAATCATCTTAACTCTTTATTTCCTCCAATCCTATACTCTTATATCAGTTCCCAAGACTTTGACACTCTTCCTTTGTAATGGTTCTCAGATCTTTTTCCTTTTTTTCTCAGTCCAGCTTTGACTATCCTAGTCTAGCTTCTGTCATTCCACACCTGAACCATTATGCTAATCTCCAAGTTGGTCTTTCTTCCTCAAGTCTCTCTTCCTTCAAGTTACAATGGCAGAGTAGAGATTCTAAGTCAGATCCATTATTATTTCTCTTTTAAAATATGTCTTCTACTCAACTAGAATGCAATATTCTAGAAGGCAATATCTTTCAATCCCCAAAGAAAGTGCTCAAAACATGTTTATTGGAAAAGAAAAAAAATCAGTTGCTTCCAATATGTAATATCTGCCTGCTTCAAGGTGATCCTAAAAGTACATCATCTCCTCATCACTTAGGTTGCTCCAAGAATAGTTTAAAGTTTTCTCTTTAATTCTGAAACCATTATATTCTTTGGTTGTTGTAGCTTATGGCAGCAAAAGCAAATGTGAAATGGCATTGTCTGGTCCAGTGAAGAAGGTAGAGTGGGAGGAGAGATTTTACTCTGTGACTCTCTCCTATTCACACTCTAGTTGCTCCTCATTACCTCTGGAGTCAAATATAAAATCCTACTGTGTTTTTTAAGCTTTTTATATCCTGTTCCCTTCCAACCTTTCCAGTCTTCTTATACCTTATTGTCCTCCACGTGCTTCTTGCCATTCCTCACCCAAAACATGCCATCTTCCAACTCCATGAAGTTTTACTGATGATACCCTCAATCTCCTGAATTTCCTTTCTTCTCACCCTTGTTCTCACCTCCTGGTTTTCCTGTATTCTTTTAGGTCTCACTTAAAATAATTTCTTCTGCAAGAAGTTTTTCTAGGTCTCCTTTAATGCTAATGCCTTCCTTTTGAGATCACCTCAAATTTATCCTGTAGATCTCTGGTTTGTGCATAATTGTCCACATTTCATCTCCTTCAATAGAGAGTAAGCTCCTTAAGAGTAGAGGCTATTTATGCCTTTTCTTGTTTCACTGGTTCTTAGTAAAGTGCCTGGCCCCCAGCCAACATTGCACAAGTGCTTATTTATTTGATTTTACTTGACTTGACAGTTGTCATCACTATTATCATTACTTTATGTTGTCATCATCATTGTTGTTCAGTCATATCTGATTCTTTGTAAGTCCAGAGGCCATAGCTTTCCCGGGGGTTTTCTTATTAAGGACATGCGAGTAGTTTGTCATTTCCTTCTCCAGTGGAACCAGTGGATCCATTTGTCAGGTAATCAGAGGTAAAGTGACTTGCCCAGCATTACACACCTAGAAAGTGTCTGAGGTTAGATTTGAACTCAGGTAGAGGAGTCTTCCTGGTTTCAAGTCCAGGGCCTCTTCCACTGTGCCACCTAGCTGCCATCATTACCTTATACCCCTTTATAATGTCCATCTGTTGGTCTTTAGATAAGGAGTTTACATTTAGGACACCAAAAAGTCAGATAATGTTTATAGGACACCTGAAATTTTTCATTCTTGGATAATCACTGACAAATGACAATGGTTTTGCCCTAGGGTTGAACAGGAAGGGAAAAGAAGGTTGGATTTTCTCGGAGAAAATGAAATTATTTCAGTGGTCCCAACTTTCTTTTTTCAAAGGCTTATCATTTAAATAGTAATATTTTTCCAGAATTTTTGCATAACTGTGTATCATGGAATCACGGAATACTATATTCTTAGGAGAACGGAAATGAAAGAAAGACTGGTAACAATGGAGAGACACAAGCTGGGTATGAGCAGGCACCAATGAATCACAAACAAGGCACTACTAACTGGATGAGGAATAAATGATGTCATCAAAGGAACGAATGTGTAGAAAACAAAATGGATTGGCCATGTTGGTGAAAGCAAGTAATAACTGATGAATTATCCACATTCTCCACTGACATATTTGTGTCATTAAAAGGAAAAAAAATCCCCTCAAACAAATTAGCATACTTATGGCAGGGCATTGCCAATAGTCCCACTGAGGGAGTCCAGAAGGTATAAGTTGTGGCTGGCATTGTTGATGGGATCCCACATGGGATCAGAAAGCTTTTCAAGTATTTGATTATTTGATAGCTAGAAGCTCTCCCAGGTACACAGAAAGTGATCTGCACAGACTACTAAGAATTCTCTTGTATCCTAGATAGTATCTCTCATCATTCATTATCATGGAAATTAAGAATAAAAGTATATATATATAAATGCTATTAGTTTCCTGAATTTGAGTCTGAAGGCAGAAATACTCAGCATTTTTTTTCGTTTTGTTTCTGCTTTTTTCTATCAAGGAAAATGATACTTGCCCTAAGATGTATAGAACAATAAAGCTTAACAGGGTATTAGGGTCCTAGATAAGAGAACAAATGGTAGAGAGCACTTAGTGCTTTTAGAGGGTTCATGTCCTGGATTAATTATATTCAAGGACCCTAAAATAAGTAGATTGTTATTGACAAGCTGGGCCAATGGTCTTTGAAAAGTAATCATTGCTAAGGGGCCATCGTGAGCCTAGTAAGAACAGGCCATTCCTAACACTGATGGCCAATTTGAATATTTTTAAAATGATTCTATATGTGAATTAAAGGAATTTGACATGTTTAGCCTGAAAAAGAGAAAATTTGGGTAGAGTGGTAAGATTGCACACTGGTATATAAGTGGAATGGCTCAGGCTCTGACATAGTGTCCCTAGACTTCAGTAAGGCATTTGACAAAGTCACTTATGCTCTTCCTCCCTCTCCTTCTCCCTCTCCCCCAACCCCACCCTCATCTCTCTCTTTCTCTCTTTCTCTCTCTCTCTCTCTCTCTCTCTCTCTCTCTCTCTCTCTCTCTCTCTCTCTCTCTCCAGAGACAGAGAGACTGGGAGAGATAAGATGGCTTATAGTATAGAAGAGTGGTTTCAGATTGGTTGAATGACCATACCACAAAGAATGAAGATATTTAAAAGTCAAGCTGGAGTGCAACGATCCAGAATAATTATGAGGGACTTAGGAGAAAGAACGCTATTCACAACCAGAGAAAAAACTGTGGGAGAAGAAACGCAGAAGAAAAACAGCTGCTTGATCACATGGGTCAATGGGCATATGATATATGATTGGGGATGTAGACTCTAAGAGTTCACTCTAGTGCAAATATCAATAATATGGAAATAGATCTTGATCAATGACACATGTAAAACCCAGTTGAATTGTGTGTTGGCTATGGAAGGGGACAAAGGGAGAGGGAAAGAACATGAGTCATGTAACCATGGAAAAATACTCTTAATTAATTAAAAATTTCAAATAAAAAAAGTCAAGCTGGGAAATGAGATGTCTAATAGTATATGCCCCAGGACTCTACCCGTCATTCCTTTCTGTTCCACATTTTTTAGCAGTATATTAGGCAAAGAAGGCATTCCTGTCAGGTTTTTAGACCATACGGTCCTTGGAACTATAGCTAATACATCCATCTCATGATCAGAGGTGTCAAATAGAAATGGGCTACTAAACTGTAGATAAGATTCTCTGTAGGTCACCTATTGATTTAGAAAACCACATATTCATTTAATTCTTTTCTATTTTACTATATCAATATATTAAAATCAGATAGGTGTTACATTTCCATCTGATTCAGGTTGCACTCAAGGAGTGTTATGGCCAGCAAGTGCCTCAGGAACCCACTGTTTTGGCACCTTTGCAGCATTAGGTGATAGCATCAGGGTCCCAAGAGATATCCAAAGTTGGCTGGATCTAATGAAATAAAATTCTATGGAGAGGGGCAGCTGAGTACCTCAGTGGATTGAGAGTCAGGCCTAAAGACGGGAGGTCCTGGGTTCAAATCCAGCCTCATACACTTCCCAGCTGTGTGACCCTGGGCAAGTCACTTGACCCCCACTGCCCACCCTTACCACACTTCCACCAAGGAGCCAATACACAGAAGTTAAGGGTTTTAAAAATAAATAGCAAATAAATAATAATCATATTTTTAAAAAATTCTATGGAGACAAATGCAAAATTCTGTACTTGAATGAAAAGATAGATACATATGCTGGATAATATATAGATGTATAAAGAAAAGATAGGAGATATTTGGCTAGAAAATCACTTATATGGAAAAAATACATGAGATTTCGTGAATCGCTAAATTGAGCCACCAGAAAAGTAAATATTATTGTAAGGATGGAGCTGAAACTACCCTACTCAATTTTATCCCTGATACTTTAGCTATATGAAAACGTGTCTCAATCAATTATTCAACATTTTGTACTTGAGGATATTGTAAAGGAATCTTCAGCAGATATGGATAGATTAGGATGACGTGAGCAGAAACTCTGATTAAAACAGCCAGCAAATTCTTTTTCAGGGAAGGGTACAAAAACTTTAAGCCTATACCTCCTTCTGGAAGAGTCCTCATTACTGACCATTAGGTAGTCTAATTCTTTCCGTTTACTTCTCTCCTTCTAGGAAGAGATTTTTCTTGGCTTTTTTTTCCTTTTCTTTTTTTTTTATTTTATGAGGGAATGTTAACTTTCATCTGCTGGCTTTAATTTAACTTGTCATTTTTCTGTTTTTGTACATGTGCCTGGAGGCCTTTGGGAAATGGATACATTTTTTAATAAATCAAAATAATAAAAACCAGGAAGGTCAACTTAAGTCAAACAGGCACTTTGTAAGGAGTCAAATGAGAGGATATACTTAAAACTAGCATCTCTTCACTGTAGACCTCCTAATAATGGAGAAGCCCTGGTGAATTCCTACTAAGAACAAAAACGATCAAACTTATAGGTATATAACCAGAGCACGTGTTGCCTTGGGAGGACGTCTGAAGAGAAGAGCAATCTATTGCTTAAGTTATACAGATGATCAAATAGTCTGGTATCAGGTATATGGCATTTGGTTTAAAGAGTGTGGCTAAATAGGGTACTTACTTTCTCATCTTGGCCCAGCACTTTGAATGAATTTCCACAGGACAACTATTCACCAAAGTTGCATTTTGGAAACCAATGATCATCATTCAAGCCAGAGACCCTCTTATGTTTTCAAGAGGAAAGATGATATATTGGTAATGTATCAAAAAGGCGTATCACCTGAACATCATTCCTTTTTCCCCAGAAAAGATGGAATGAGCCAAGTCACTGAGGAAAGAGACCTAGAACTGATTACTGTTAATGCCACTTTTCTATATGCTTAAAAACCAGCCATGTAAAAGGGAAGGGAAGGACAGAGAAGAGAACATTTATTAGCATCTACTGTGCCAGGCATTGTGCTAAGCACCTCTGTGTTAGGCATTATTATTGTTAATAATAACATCTGACATTTATAGAGTGTTTTCTGTTTGCAAACACTATGCAATTCATAGTTATTTTAGTTTATCCTCATAAAAATTCTGAGAGGAAGTTGCTATAATTATACCCATTTTCCAGATGAGGAAATAGAGGCAAATGGGGTTGAATGATTTTTTGCAGAGGGTCGCATGGCTAGTAAGGGTTAGAGGCTGGGTTTGAACTCAGATCTTCCTGATTCCAGACCTAATCTAGCTACCCCAACTAACTACCATATTACCTTATATTAATGGTATTCTGGAATAAAATAATTGATTAGAGACAAGCCATAAAAACAAATAATGATCTATGTGGCCTACTCTGATGAAAAGACTTGCAGGCAATCCAACATAAGTACAATAAACTCCTTTAAAAATCCATTCCCGGGGGCAGCTGGGTAGCTCAGTGGATTGAGAGCCAGGCCTAGAGACAGGAGGTCCTAGGTTCAAATCTGGCCTCAGCCACTTCCCAGCTGTGTGACCCTGGGCAAGTCATTTGACCCCCGTTGCCTACCCTTACCACTCTTCTACCTATGAGTCAATACACAGAAGTTAAGGGTTTAAAATAAAAAAAAAATTAAAAAAAATCCATTCCCAGTTCAGGTCTCATAGCAAGCTGTTTGTAGGGAATTATACATGTGCGAAGGGACAGCTGGGTGGCACAGCAGATGCAATGAAAGTCTGCAGTCAGGAAAATTCATCTTCCTTAATTCAAATCTGGACTCAGACACTCACTAGCTATTATGACCCCGAGCAAATCACTGAACCCTGTTTGCCTCAATTTCCTCATCTGTAAAACAATCTGGAGAAGGAAATGTCAGACCACTCCATTATCTTTCCTAAGACATCCCCATACAAATGGGCTGGCAAAGAGTCAGACACAACTAATACAACTTAACAACAGCAACAACAAAATGAAAGATGTAAGTTATTCTTTTTTTTTTCTTTTCTTTTTTATTTTTAAACCCTTAACTTCTGTGTATTGGCTCCTAGGTAGAAGAGTGGTAAGGGTGGGCAATGGGGGTCAAGTGACTTGCCCAGGGTCACACAGCTGGGAAGTGTCTGAGGCCAGATTTGAACCTAGGACCTCCCATCTCTAGGGCTGACTCTCAGTCCACTGAGCTACCCAGCTGTCCCCCATGTAGGTTATTCTTCAGGAAGGGGGAGATCTTAATAAATGTACTTAAGAGCCAACATAGTTTTTGGAGTCAAAGAGAATTTGCTGCTGAAGTGTCAATCATTTTCCATCCCTTTAAAAATCTAGGCAGAATCCTGAGTCACCACTTTGAAAAAAATTTTTGGCAGTTTAAGAATTTTTTAGGGGGAGGCGATGGAAAATTCCACCCAAATTTAACATGGTTGATTCTGCTTCCCAAGCATAATCACAACCACTAGAGGGCAGAGCTAGACACCCCAAAGGTTTCCTTCAGATGCCAACTTTTTAACAAGCAATAGGCCCTTGCTTAAACCCAGGGATTATTTAAGACCTTGAGAATGCAGGTTTAACTCCCTAAAATACCAACTTCAAAATGGTCCCTAAATGTCAGTATCTCCTTTGCCAGTAACCTTCCCCCAAAGGAATTTTTCTTTTTTAGAGCAAGGGCTGCACTTAACAAGCCCTTCCTAAAAGGAGAACAGATTTGAGTCTGGTTCTGACTAATGGGAACTTTCCTTTAGCTAAACCAACTGTTGGTAGTGCCTGAATGTCTGCCAATAAAAGGCACCGCTGCTGAAGCGCTTTTAACTTAAAAGTGCCTAATAAAATCATGAAGGGAAATCATAAAAGAGAATTACAAACAAAATCATCAAAAAAGAAAAAAAAATAAATTTACAATGATGAGAGACACCCTCCAGGGACCAGAACTGTGCAGACGGGAGTCTGTCCTAACACAGGGGTCTTTGATTGAAACGCTGCTTCCCTCCAGAGAAGTGGAACTCATCAGTTTGAACTCATCAGTTATTACAAGGACTGCAGGGAGGGAGAGGGGGAGAAAAAGTTGTGTTTGGTTTGAAAAGGCTGAAATCAGATCACATTATCTGGGGTGGGGACCAGAGCAGGCTGCCAACCAGCCTTCCATTTTGATGTGCATTTCTTTTAGAGGAACTGATTAGAATTTTCTAGAAGGGATCCCACCCTCCCCAGGATATTTTGTAAATGGCTGAAGTAGCATTTTTTTTTTTAAACACTTAACTTCTATGTATTGGCTCCTTGGTGGAAGAGTGGTAAAGATGGGCAATAGGATCAAGTGACTTGCCCAGGGTCACACAGCTGGGAAGTGTCTGAGGCCGGATTTGAATCTAGGACCTCCCCCGTCTCTAGGCCTGGCTCTCAATCCACTGAGCTACCCAGCTGCCCCTGAAGTAGCACTTCTGAAATAATGTTAATGTGGCTTTCACCTTGTAATCCACAGGCTCATAAATATAGAACTGGAAAGGACTTTCCTGCCTTCCTAAAGCATCCCCCTCACTTAAAGCTGAAGAAACCAAGGTCCACAGAGATTCAAAGACTTGCCTAAAGTCACACAGATAGAAAATGATAGTGTCAGAATTCAAATCCAGGTCTTCTGATTTCTAAACTCCCACCATGCTAGATTTTGAGGTCAGGTCAGAGTCAGGTGACTGAAGGGATAGAATGAAATATAGTCAAAGAAAATAGTCTGTGATTGAGCTATGTATTTGGTGTTAGTATCACAGGATTTAGGGTGGGAAGGGGACTTAGAGTTGTTCCAGTCCAGTGATTCTTAATCCCTTGCATTAATGGACTCTTTGCGGAGTTTCTAGTGAAACTTATGGATTCTTTCTAAGAATAACATTTCTGATTGCACAAAATCAAATACTTATGATTAGGAAGGAACCCGACTATGCTGAAATATAGTTATCCAAATATCTAGAAAAGTTCACAGACCTAGGTTTAAGAGCCAAGGATTTAGGCTAACCCCTTGATTTTATGAAGGAAGAAACTGAGGCCCAGTGAGATGAAGGCCATCTCAGAACCATGGCATGGCTGGCCACTCAATCCAGATCTTACCTTTATTTCCCACAGCTTTTGTCAATGAATTGTACCCTAACTAGTTAAATGTTGCAAAGTTCCTCTATTTTTAACTGCTTTGTACATGGCTGCAGCCCAAAGGTGAAGTTTTTCTATGACACGATTTTACTTATTTATTTTTGGAACGTTTGAGCCAAATCTGTTCTTCGGTCTTTTGAGTTAGGGTTATTTTTTTTTCCTTCTTGGTGTGTGTATTTTGCTGTGTGAGAAAGAAAGAAACAAATCTACCTTTCCCAGCATCAGGCTAGCACACACTCTTTCCAAACAATTTGAAGTCTTTCTTTGCTGGCAAGAAAGTCAATTCTAGCCGAACCTAATGTGTCAGACTACTCAGTTATCATGCTCTAACCAAAGGCTAGTCACTTTCTATCTGTCTGTTCCGTTTCCTAAGGGTTTGCCATGCCCCAGAACTCACTCATTGATTGGGTAAGTTCCGGATTATTAAAATGTTCCAAACCACCTACTCGGACCCAACCTTTCTCTGAAATCAATTTTCTCTTTTTCTTTCCCCCCTGCTGGCCTCTTTGAGGGTTTTCTACTGTCCTAGGCTTATGGTCTCCCAGGGAGGGCAAAGAGTGACTGTTTAGATTCTTTTCTTTCTCTACCTACCTCTAGCTACCATGAAACCTCTTTTTCTAACTGGACTGCCTGGAAAAACTGACCAAGTCTTTGGACTCCCTGTTATGAATAAATCAGTCAACCAACAGGCATTTATTCAGCGTCAACTATGTGGCAGGAACTGTGCTAAGACAAAAACAGTCCCTGCCCTCCAATAGCTTCCAGTCTAGCTGTGGAGGGGAAGGGGAGAGGGGCGCAAATATGTGTTGGGTACATATATGCATATATAGTCACACACATAAACTAAATAGATACACAGTGATTAAGGGAGGTAGACACTGGTAGTTGGGGAAGGAGAATCAGAGGAAAGACAATGAGATCTTTTTTCAATGTGTTGAGTTTAAGATGCACATTGGACATCCAAGGAGAGCTAGACAGCACATCATTGGTGTAGAGGCTCCCAAAAGGGCACAAAGGTAAATCTAAGGGGAAAACCTAATTTAATTTTAGTCAACAGCTCAACAAATATTAATGAGCACTGTGCTAGATATCGGCCATTTTATAAAAGGAAAAGCACTGTATTTCAATGAGCTTACGAGATAACAGGGAAGATACGACTTGTGGAGAAGTTATACAGTACAGGGTATATTATGGTCCTTAAAGAAAATTTGAAGGGTAAGATGTTATTTTGAACTGGGTGGGGCAGGGCAGGAGAAGTGATTTCAGGAAGGGATCAGGAAAGACTTCAAGGTACCTCAGTGGAGCCTAAGGGAAGAGAATGATTTTTGACACACAGAGAAGAGAAGGGCATCTGTTTTGACTCTGAAATGACCACACAACTGTGGGACAGCACCCGATGAGATTGTGAGAATTGCTAAAAGTTTAGTCGAGTCAGAATGTAGAATGTATGTAAGGGCCAGAAAAATATACTAAGTTGTTCAGGCGTTCAATTATGCCCACCTCTATATGACCTCATGGACCTCATCTATCATTTTTTTCTTGGCAAAGACACTGGAGTGGTTGGCCATTCCCTCCTATAGTGTGTCCCCATTTCACAGATATGGACCTGAGGCGAGGGTTAAATGATTTGCTCAGGGTCACATACCTAGTAAGTGTCTGATTTGATACTTAATAAATATAAGTAAATAGTAAGTTCAAATGTAAGTTCAAATAGGAAAGGTAAGATTTTGAATTCAGGAAGAAGAGACTCTTTCCCTGGCACTGTATCTACTAGGTCTTTGTTGGGTCAAAGCAGTTTTAGTAGATTGGTAGATAAAAGAGCCAGACCACAAGGAGTTGGGACAAGAACATAGACTCTAGAGTTCCCATTCTGTTTTTGCAGCGTACTACCTTTGGGCAGGTCTTTTCCTCTCCAATGGCCCCAGTTTCCTCATCTGTGAAATGGAGGGCTGAACTAGAAAGCATCTGAAGTCCCTTCTAAATGGAAATCTGTAATCCTACGAAAAGAAGCTTAAGTAGAGATGGTGACAGTTGACCACTCTTTCTAGAAGTTTACAGGTGAAAGAAGAAAGAAGTAAAACAAGAGCTTGAGGAAGCAGCGAGGGCAAAAGAAGTCAAGTGGTGTTTGCGAGGTAGCCACTTCAGACAAGGTTACACTTGCCTCTTAGTATCAAAATGTGTTTTTAGCACCTAATAGAAATACTTGTGTAACCATTGTAACCGCTGTTGTTTACAACTGACTGGGAGAGTTCCCAGCTCAAGTACTGAATGTTCCCAACTCATGTGTCGAGTATCCTCGCCCAAGAAAAGGATAAGTGTATACTAATGAAATGGAGCTACCTACATAGAGTTATCTCCCCTGCCCCTAGAAGGCTACAACCATCCCCTGAAATGAAGAATGCCCAGGCAAAACAGGCAAAGGGGCCAGTAGTCCCTCCGGTTCAGCTTCTTACTATCTGTGTAATTCTGGACATGCCACTTGGTCTCAGACTTAGTTTTGCAAAGTGACCCATAATGGAAGAAATGATCTCTGTGGTCCCTGCCAGCTCTAGGTCTATATTTCCATGATCCAACCTCCCCTGCCCCCAGTTTTTCTGGGCTCAGTTTTCTTATCTATAAACTAAGGGGGCTTTTCTTTGAGGTTCCTTCTAGCTCTACGATCCCATGTTCTTAACGTCTGGGCTACTCTGATGTTATCTGGTAATATGCAAACACATCTAATGAGTATGTGATAAGGCTCACTCTCACTGCCAAGATCTATCTCTGAGTTATCCCATGCATCTCTTGTTTGGTGACTGAAAAGGGAGACGTAGCTATTTTCTTTCACCTGGTTAGGAACCTCCCATTCCAAAGCTAAGATCTATCTGGAATAGGACTAATTTAAAGTTTAGCATTCCAGAAACAGGGCCCATCAGATGAAAGTGATTCTTCTCCTATTTCTAGCTTTGTTATATGCCAGCTGAGAGGCAGTGCAACATAATAGGTAGAGTGCTAGGTTCAGAATCAGTTTGCATCCTGTCCATGATATCGATCTTTGGATCCGTGGCCAAGTACTTCTCTGAACAGAAGGAAATCTGTAAAATGGAGATAATAGTTGCACTAACTGTCTTATAGGATGAATGGAAGAATAATTCTTTGTAAATCTGGAGGTACTATATAAGCTTAATTGTTGAGCTTTTTCAGGATTATTTGATTGAAGGTTGCGTTGGGAAACCCAAAATTAGTACCTATGACAGATTAAGTTCCAGGAACGATCACTACATTTTTTGGAAACCTTAGACTTGGGAAAAGGTTTATATGGTCTGCTTTTTATTACCTAGTGAAGGACTGAACAATTTGCAGATTATCCAAGTCATCCATTACTTTTCCAAGATCCTTCTTCCATTTTATTTCTATTTTAGCAACTCTTCAGATGAAGAATTTCTACTGGGGAATAAGGCAAAGAGCCAAAAATTTAATTTAGCACAGCATAAGTTCTTATGAGAGGTGACAGGTAGCAAGAATTTAAACTTCCCTAGGGGAACTAATTCATTTCAGGGCTTTCAAAGATAAGTCAGCAAAGGACCTGACAATCTAAATCCAAAGAAATACAGTGATTCTATAGGCTCAGAACATGGGTTCAAATCCTACCTCTGATACTTTCTATCCATGTGGCTTTGAGCAAGTCACAAATTCCCTGGGTCTCAGGTTCCTCACCTATAAGATGAACGAGTTGGACTAGATGACCACCTTTAGTGTTTTGTTTTAAATTTTGAGTTGCCTACTGGTTATTTACCTGGTATTTCTATCATTCCAAGGTCAACATATTTAAAACTGAATTCTTAATTCTCTAGCCCCACCCCCACTTGTATCTTTTACCAATCACTCCATTGTCATCAATCATTTTACCATTCCTTCAATCTTTCAGGTTAGCAGTCTAAGAATTTTCTTTGACTTCCTGCCCTTTGATCCTTCGATTTAACCTCTAGTCAAGATCTGTTTAGGTGCCACAGAGAATAGAGCAAAGGACTCAGAAGACCTGAATTCAAATATAGCCTCAAACACTTGCTATCTATAGAACCCGGGGCAAGCCACTTTACCCTATTTGCCTCCATTTCCTCATCTGTAAAATGAGCTGGAGAAGGAAATGACAAACTACTCTAGGATCTTGCCAAGAAAATCTGAACAAATGAAGTCAAGAAGAGTACATGACTAAACAACAACATGACCTGTTGTTTCTTCAGTTAAAATATCTTTTGGGTTTATGCCTTCTTCTTTATTCCAAGGACAATTAACCTAGTCCAATTCCTCATACCACAACTTTATCCCTCAGCTGGGTGCTAATTATGAGTTTCTATCCTTTTTTGAAAAAAAAAAGGTTTTATTTTCCTAATTACATGTAACATCAAATGCTTTTTTCAAATACATTCTGAAATGATAAGATCCAAATTGTCTCCTTTCCTCTCTTCCCTACTCCTTCCCAGAGATGATAAGCAATTTGATCAGGCTTATACATGTATTATCTGGCAAAACATACTTCCATATTGGCCGTTGTTGTAAGAGAATACTCATATAAAATCAAAACCCCTAAATAGAAACATAAATAAAGTGGAAAATGGTATACTTTGATCTGCATCATAACTTCAATAGTGCTTTTCCTGGAGATGGATAGTATTCTTTGTCATAAGTCCTTCAGAATTGTCCTGGATCATTGTATTGCTGAGAGTAGCTAAGTCTTTCACTATTGATCATCATACAATATTGTTACTGCTGTGTATAATGTTCTCCTCGTTCAGTTTATTTCACCCTGCATCAGTTCATGGAGGTCTTTCCAGCTTTTTCTGAAAACATCCTGTTCATTATTTCTTAAAGCACAATAGTATTCCATCACCAACATGTACCACAACTTGTTCAGTCATTCCTCAATTGATGGACATCCCTTCAATTTCCAATTCTTTGCCATTACAAAAAAAGAGTTGCTATAAGTATTTTTGTACAAGTAGGTTCTTTCCACTGCCCCACTGCCAGCCCCATTTTTGTTCATCTCTTTGGGATACTAGACCTAGTGGTGAGGTGGTATTGCTGGGTCGAAGGGTATGCACCATTTTATAGCCTGTGGGGCAAAATTCCAAATTGCCCTCCTGAATAGTTGATTCAGTTTATAACTCCACCAATAATACACTAATGTCCCAATTTTGCAACATCCCCTCCAACGTTTATCACTTTCCTTTGCTGTCATACTGACCAAACTGAGAGGTATGAGGTGGTGCCTCAGAGTCGTTTTAATTTGCATTTCTCTAATCAAGAATGATTTAGAATAGTTTTTCATATGATTACTGATAGCTTTGATTTCTTCATCTGAAAACTACTTGATCATATCCTTTGACCATTTGTCAATTGAGGAATGATCTATGTTCTTATAAATTTTGACACACTTTGAGAAATGAGACTTTTATCAGAGAAATTTGTTGTAAAATTGTTTTCTCATTTTATTTCCATTTTAATCTTGTTCACATTGGTTTTGTTTCCACAAACACTTTTTAAATTGAATGTAATCAAAATGATTTATTTTTATATCTCATAATGTTCTCTATCTCTTGTTTGGTCACAAATTCTTCCCTTCTCCATAGCTCTGCCAGGTAGACTATTCTATGCTCCCCTCGTTTACTTAGGGTATCACCCTTGATGTCTAAATCATATAACCATTTTGACCTTATCTTCATATAGGGTGTGAGATATGGGTCTGTACTTAGATTCTGTCACACCGGTTTCCACTTTTCCCAACAATTTTTGTCAAAGAGTGAATTCTTATCCCCAAAGCTGGGCTCTTTTATTCTTTTTCTTGAAGGTAGATACCGTGTCACACACTTTCACTTTGTGTTCCCACCTTCAACACAGAAGATACATAATGGGCTCACAGGCATCAGAAGTGGAAGTGGGCTCTTAAAAACCTAGACTGGACCCATTCCTTTTTCCAGCTAAGGACACTGAGGCCCAGGAATGTGAAGTTACTTGCCCAAGGTTACAAAGGGCCCTGCTTAGAACTTAAGCCTCAGAACTGGAATGGACTTCAGAGACAGTCAATTCAAACCAGTCCCATATTTTACAGATTAAGAAACTGGGACCTAGGGACACAGCTATTTAACATCAGAGATGGGATTTGAAATCACTCCCTTAATTTTTGCCCTTTTAAATGTGCCAACTTGTGGGCTAACTCCCTAATGTAGATGTTAATGCATGATCTGGGGCCTATTAAAAATACTGACCCCTGCTGGATTAAAAGGCAGCAGAAAGAGGGGGGGGAATGGATAAATGGATCCCTTTATAGGATAAGGGCAGGCTTCCCAATTTCGGGGAAATCGAGCACAATCCATGCGGCATGCATATTTTTTTTTAAACCCTTAACTTCTGTGTATTGACTTATAGGTGGAAGATTGGTAAGGGTAGGCAATGGGGGTCAAGTGACTTGCCCAGGGTCACACAGCTGGGAAGTGTCTGAGGCCGGATTTGAACCTAGGACCTCCTGTCTCTAGGCCTGGCTCTCAATCCACTGAGCTACCTAGCTGCCCCCCACATGCATATTTTCAATGGAAAGTTTGAGCCACAAACACAGTGCCGGCTCAGAGGAGGCAGCCTCCAGCCCAGGAAATACCCCTTAGACCCAAATTACCCGGGGACAGAGAGCCAGGCGTGGAAGGAACGCCTGAGCAAACAATGGCTGCGAAGTGGTGCCCACGGGTGACATGTGGTAGGGGCAGGCTCCTCTGCTGAGAGGGCTGCAGCAGCCGGCCAAGATGCAGCATGCTCTGGTCAGGAAGCAGAGAAAATGAGCCATCCCCGCGCCCTGAGCTACGGGCTCAGTGCCCCAAGCACGCGCGCGCTATGTGCTGTTCAGTGCGGCCGCCAGGGGGTGGCAAAGAGCATGGCGTGCGCTCCTGTCCCCGGTGCCAGAACCCACGTTCCCTACTCGATACCTTCCATCAGCCGCAGCCTCTAAGAGGCAGCCAGGGGGGGACGGAAGGAGGGAGAGGAGGGGAGGGGTGGGGAGGAGAAGGGAGGGAAGACAGAGGAGCCCTGGACGGGATGCAGGCGCAGAGCAGCAGCACGCCTGTCACTGCTGGTCAGTCCCTGCCTGCCCACCTCTCACTAGCTGGGCTGCTCTCCTCAGCCAGCCGGGCTTTGGCCGAGGCGCAGCGGGCTGCGTGCTCCTTCTCCACGGCGCCTCGTCTCCTCCTCCTTCTCCTGCGCCCTCTCGGATAAAGTTTGCTAGAGGACAGGAGGCGGACGGGACATGGCTCAAGGCGGCCCCCGCTGCCCAGCGGTGGGGAGCCGGGAGCAGCTGCGGGCGCCTCTCTGGGGCTTCTGGACAGCCCTGGGGATGCTCTGCTCGCCCGTCTCCCAGGCATTCAACCTGGACGTGGACAAACTCACTGTGTACAGCGGTCCTGAAGGCAGCTACTTCGGCTATGCCGTGGACTTCCACATACCTGACCAGCGAACGTAAGTAGCTCGGATTCTGAGCCTTCTGCATCCATCCCGGGAGAGATCTCCCATACCCCGTCCGCCCGGGTGGCCTGGGACCTCCGGAGCTTCAAGCCCTTCGCCTGCCTCTCACTTTAGGGATGTCCACCCCTAGGAAGCCCTAGTCTGAAGGAGGGAGAGAGATCAGGGCGCTCACTGCCCCTGTTATTCCCTTCTCATACCCCGACACCCAGGCTCTCGCGTCTCTTCCTCTGGGACGCTGTTGATACACCCCAAAGTGCAGAGGCATCTCTCTACAGCCCTAGTCCTCGGAGAGATCCATGGACCAGGACTTCTCCATCCTTCTAAAGCTCTGACAGCGCCCTGGACCAAACAAAGCCAGATAGAGAAAAACTAAACAGAAACCTGTCCTGTGAAAAGCTGGAAACGCTGCTTCTGCTGCCTATTGATGCATTGCTGGGAACTAGACCTAGGGAACCTTTGGGGGAGAGAGAGCATGGGGCAACTCTGTGGACAAAGTTATACTTGGACCTTCGCGTTTTTCCCTCCTCTCCTCTCCCGGAGTGTTTGTATACAAATAGCTCCATCTGGAGGGACTTGGTTACTCGTTATTGTTATCCGCCCCCCACCCCCACCCCCAGCCCCGCAAAACCCCAGCGTTTCCGATGCAGAGAGATTTCAGGCAAAGGAGATCTGGTCACTCAGTAAGACAGTGTCCCCCGGCGATAAGAACTTTTCTTTCTAGGATCTTAGGAGTTGTAGACATTTCCCTTCTCTGCTTTAGGGTGCCCAAGATCTTGACTTTGTTCCAAATATTTTGCAGAGTGAGTATCTTGGTGGGGGCTCCCAAAGCCAACACTAGCCAGCCGGATATAGTGGAGGGTGGCGCTGTCTATTACTGTCCCTGGCCCGCCACTGGGGATGTTCACTGTAAGCAGATCCCGTTCGACACTACTAGTAAGTGATTTCTCTTTTTACCTTAATTAACTTAATGCTCATTTCAAATCGCCATTTGCTTCAGCCACTACCGAAATCAATTCGGAGCCCACTTATATTTTGGTTGACTTGTTGGATGTGTCAAGATGGGCAGGTCCCCAGAGAAGCCAACTTTTTCAGGCATGCACGACTGAGTGTTCGGGTGAGGAGTGTTTACTAGAGTCTAGAGAACTAATAATATCATGACCTTGAGGGTTTGAACTTAGCCTACTATTTGCAATTTTCCTCAATGTTCTGGGACCAGCGAGGGCATACTCCAGAACAAGCACAAATGTTATACAACAGCTTTGGCAGAGAGCTTAGTTTATTCCTAACCACAAATCTGGGAGCAGACGGATTCTGCAAGCCTCCAGTGTCCCAACTCCCAGGGCAAATCTTAGTCCTACAGACTGAGTCTTTATTTCATGTTGCCATTTAATTCCTTACAGAAAGCAGGACTTTTCTTTCCAAATATTGGACATTGGATGCAAACTAGTACAGTCAGAATGTGGATGGATTACATTCGTTTCCAAAATCCCCAGACAGCTGTTTCTTATTTAATTAAAAGGAAAATACATTTTAAACCACTCAGGCTGGTTCTGTTTTCTGTGGTGTTTTCCCCTTTGTGTCCTGAGAAAATAATTTAAACCTAGTGCTTTTGAAAACATTGACACTGAATGTTTTAATTTATGTGGGTAAGTCTTTGCGAATTGGGAAAGTTTACATCATTACACAGCATGCACCAATCTTTTTTTTCAAGGAAACTGAAACCTGTCACCTAGGATGATGGAAGCTCTGAGTTGAGGAGAGTATCATATGAAATACTTTGTGAATCACTTACCTAATTCTTGTCAACGGTCTATATATTTGGTTCTAGAATTGCTAAATTATAATAATTGAATAAATGGGTAAGCAGAGGACTAAAGTGGAGTTTGCTGGCTTTTATAGTCAGAGTCTCTGGGTTTGAATTCTAGCTGTATCACTTTGAACTTGTGTGACCTTGGATAAGCCATTTCTACTCTCTAGCCCTCCATTTCCTTATATGTAAAATCAAGGGTCTGGATGAAATGATCCTTAACATTCATTTTGGCTCTAACTTCACAGTCTTAGGTGCATTTGAAATTTACATGGTATCAAGATGAAATAATATGAGTATTATGTATTTAGTGCTAATAAATAATGCATAGTTAAGATTTTAAAGAGATTAGTTATTTCTCTTTTTCAGTAGATATTATTTTAAAAGATAAAATAACTCCTATCAGAAATACTTTGAATTAGGACCAAAAGAAGAAGTAAATATATTTTTAAAATTCTCTTTTATTCTTTGTTTATAGGGATTGAAAGTTCTTTGGGAAGGTGAGTGCCTAGGGTTTAGCTACAACTGGGAAACATAGGTAGTATAATGTTAAGTTCTTAACGATATTTTTTTTTTATCTCTTCCTTTATTTTGTAAAAATTCTAAATGGATTTAGAATTTGTCCTTATCCCTGCCCTTCTCCAATTGAACAACAGTTTTGTTTTTGTTGTTGTTCAATGGTGTCCAACTCTTTGTGACCCCATTTGGGGTTTTCTTGGCCAAGATTCTGGAATGTCTGTCATTTCCTTCTCCAACTCATTTTACAGATGAGAAACTGAGGCCGACAGGGTTAAGTGACTCACCCAGAGTCACACAGCTAGTAAATGACTGAAGATAAGTCTTCTTGACTTCAGGCTCTGCATGCATTCTATCCACTGTGCCACCTACTTCAAAAGCAAATTCCCCACCCCTCAAAATAAATCTGTCATCATAAACATGTAAAGTCTACTAAAACAAACTCCTCCAAATAAATGATATATAAATTGTTCCATTTTAAGTCAATCACATTTCCAGTAGGAAATGAGTGCTGTGTATTTCATCTTAATTCTTTTGGGCAGCCCAGAACTGATCAGAGTGTTCTAGTCTTTCAAAATTGTTTTTCTTTATAATATCATTGTCATTGAATAAATTGTTCTCCTAGTTCTATTCATTTGCCTCTCCATTAATTCAGAGAGGTCCTCCTTCTTTCCTCTGAACCAGTCTATTTCTGCATTTCTTATTGCACAATGATATTCCATTCCATTTATGTACTATAATCTGTTTCTCCCTACCACAATAGAACATTCCCTTAGCTTCCAATTTTGGGTTATTAGGAAAAGAGCTGTTTATAAATAGTGTATATAACTTGGTCCTTTTCCTTTTTCTTTGAATTCTTTGAGGGCCTAGATCTAGTATAGTGATGGCAAACCTTTTAGAGATGAAGTGTCAGGCCCCATCCCTACCCCATCTCCCAGACCATGTGCCATGCCCCTTCCCCCCCACATGCTGCCTATGCCTCACCTTACCCTACAGAGGGGAGGGAGAAAGTGCTCCCAATGGGCGGCTGGACAGAGGGGTGGGTGAAGTAAGGAGTGTCCTTAGCCAGTGTAGAGAGGGGGAGGAGAATGGCCCAAGAAATATGCTCTCCTTCAGCTCTGCCACCTATGGGCTGCCCACCTTACCTGCTGTGTGCTCCCATTGGGCTTCTGGACAGAGGGGTGAGTGACATGAAAAGATGTCATTGGGCCAGGTGGAGAGGGGGAAGGGAGCAGTTCTGCCCAAGTCCCTCTGCCTTTCTAGTAAGAACTCTGAGGGTGGAGAGTGGGGAGGGAGGGTGGCCAAGTGCCCACAGAGAACACTCTCTGTGCTTCTTTGGCACCAGTGCCACTGATCTAGTTAGTATCACTTTCATACATATATATATATATATATACATATATATATGCACGTGTGGGTACATATATGTGTGTGTGTATGTATATATGTACATAT
Source organism: Gracilinanus agilis (assembly GCF_016433145.1). NCBI lineage: Eukaryota > Metazoa > Chordata > Mammalia > Didelphimorphia > Didelphidae > Gracilinanus > Gracilinanus agilis. The sequence goes on along the minus strand of NC_058134.1, from coordinate 56,023,401 downwards.
ATATATATAGATATATATATATATTCCTTCCCTACCAAATAAGCCATTCTTTATATTAAAGAATAAGAAGGGGAAAAGAGGGAGGAGTGTGAGCATTTCAGCAAATGTAATGAACATCAGCCAAATCTGACAGGATATGCAGTATTGCATACTTATAACGCCCTACTTCTTCAAAGAAAGGAAAGAGGGAGCATTTTCTCTCTTCTTTCAGGATAAGCTTGATCATTATAATTGCCAATTGCCATGAACAAAATCAAAATCAGCTTTTTGTTGTTGTTCTCTCACTCCCATTCACTTGTTATCACTGGGTATAGTATTTACCAGGTTCTTTGCATCAATTCATATATCTTCCTGTGCTTCTCTGAATTCTTCAGATTTATCATTTTACTTAGTCATTTATCTATGTTTTCATTGTTTTAAAAGATCTTTTGAATAATTTACTTTCTTTCAAGGACTGCTCGTGGGCTTTTTGTTTTTTACCATAGGGCCTCAGTTGCCATTTTAATAAATGCTGCAGGTGTCTTCATACCACTGGTTATGAGCTTTCACTTAAAGGACAGGAGTTGGAAAATTAAAGTCTACTTACTGACTTTCATTTGTACAGGAAATGTTTCTACCACTTCAGTGGTTTTAACAAGACTTTGAAAGCCTACCCTGTTTCTGACCTCAGCTTTAGGAATAATCTTTCAAAGTCAGCAAAGTGAAACATTTGAACAGAACTAAATTGAAAGTCTGACCCTAAAAGCAATATAACAAAATCTGTTTGAAAAAAAAAAAGGTCTTCAGATGCAGATCTACAGTAATGAAGATGGAGTAATCAGTATTAATACAATTTCAGTTAAAGGAAAATAAGCATATATAATTTGAGGAATGTATTTAGTTTGACTAAGAAATAACATACATCACACACACAAAAATGATTGAATCCAGTGTAAAGTGAGAATTCAATTGGAGAGTTACTTTCCTATCCCAAATCACACATCTGCCTCTAGCATGAATTTCTTTGGATACAGAGGCAATAAATATCCATCACAGAGAGGAGTTATAATTGAATCCATTTCTCATTAATCATTACAATAACAATCTTGCTGCAAAATATGAACAGAGTTCTGATTGTGAATGAGAAATGTGTATAATTATAAGTAGTCCAGAACTTACGAAAGGGTTCTATTGCCAAAGTTTATTTGTGGACTGGCTGTTTGGAACCAGAAACTCATTTTCCCACAGAGACAATGCCATCAATTATAGTTTTAGGTTCTCAAGCTAGACCACAAGCCTATTCAGCTCGCAATTTTTAGATGAAATGCTACACATTTGCAATTGAAAAAAGAAAATTATTGTTTCAATACAAATTGACAATGAAACAATAAAAAGTAAATGGGATTTCTTGAACACTAGTCCTTGAGGAAAATGTCATTTTAATTGGAGAAGGATGAGAAGGGGACAGAGCCTTCTATGCAGATTTAAAGAGAAATTTTGTACACTTTCAAGGGCTTTACAGATTATTGGTATTGGCTCTTAACTATGGACAATTTAATTTCCAATTTTCGACTTTCTCTTTTCTGAATAGATTTCATAAGATCATACATTTAGAACCAGATGGATTCATGGAGCTCATATAGATCAGACATCTCATTTTTTATATGAGGAAGCTGAGGTCCCCAGAAGGCGAGAGATTTGCAACGTTCACCTAATCATGAAGTGGCAGAAAACCACTTAAAACCACAATTCCAACTTCAACTCTAATGCTCTTTCCACTGTACCGTACTCTAACCTTATACTTATTATCCATGATCAAACTGAGTTTTTTGGCTCACAAACAGAATAAAAATGGGGAACTAAAAAGAAGAAAAGCAGTTTCCTAAGGACAAGGGTTGGAAGTGACAGGGGAAAGTAGATGCAAGAAATTTCCCAAGGTGCTTCTTCATGGATTTCATAGAATGAGATCTGGATGAGAATTTAGAATTACATAGTTTAATACTTCAGCATATAAATGGCAAGGGGGAGGAATCAATGGAGAAATAGATAGAAGGAGACTCTTAACCATTATCCTACACCATCACCCCAATGGGAAGAAAGGAAGCGGTCAGGAAGAGAAAATTCTTCACATATTCCACCAGGGGGTACTATTGACTAAAGACAACTTAGTTGTTTTTCATTATTGCCTCTGAGTGGGTAGGGAGGGGGCAGTTTCTTAGGTGTTTGTAACTTAGGAGTATCTACTTTGTTTGACTAATGCAAACCTTTTATCTTATTCACCTGGCCCTGAGAGATGGCACTCAGAAAAACAAAACTCAATACAATGAGAATTTATTGAGCACATATTTTGTGCCCGGTGTTAGGGCAACTAGGCATTATGGATAGAAATATGGCATTGAAGTCAGAGAAGACTTGGGTTTAAATTTTGCCTTTGACAAATACTCTCTGTGTGGCTATGGGTAAGCTAGTTAGCTTTCGGCAATACGGGCAACTCTTCCATTCTAAGTCACAGCTAAGTTGCTTATTTGTATTGCTAGAGGAAGTTTCCATATTAGGATCTCTAAAAACAGATGAAATCCCATGTCTGGATATGTCCCAGGTACCATAGATTCTAAGACGAAAATGAAACAGTCCCAAGCTCTCAAGGAGTTCACACTCTAATTGGATTAGACAACACATAAAAGCACCATTTCAGCTGCTGGGCAGATGGAAAGACTCAGAAATCCTAAGATTTCACTGGTGAGATAGATGTCAAGACCCAGGGGTTCGTGGGCCAGGAAAATAGGTCAGATGACAGTGCTCGGGGACTTCAAGACCCAGAAGCAAGGCAGACGGTAAGGCATGATGGCCTTCCATGTCATAGGAAGGAACAAAATTGTAGACTGACTTCTCATCCAAGTGGTACGAAGAATTAATCAGCCAGGTGGGTCGAAGGCACTCTAAGGATGACAGGTGCTCCTGGTTGTCCCGGATGATTTCACAGAGTAGGTGTTTAATAAATGCTGATTGATTGTTTGGTTAAGAGAAACGAGGGCTGGGTTTGTAAACTGAGAATTCATCCACCTAGAGGTGAGAATTGAACTGAACCTGAACTCTCAGGACCTAATGATGAGAAGGACTGAGAAAGATGTAGATGAAGCCATCACAGAGATTAAGGATGAAACCAATTCTCAGCGAAGTCAGAATGAAAATGAATGGCAAAAATAAGCTGCTGGTTGTGGGCATTATATTCAACTTTACTAGAATGCGTTTATTCCATAAAGTGCGAGCAGGGCTATATCCCTGGGGAGTTGCAGTCCTTAATCCGTGTTAGAAATATGTCATGACCTGAACAAATAATGCGTTCTCCAACTTTACCCCATCTGTTTTTGTAGGTGATCAGCTTAAAATGAATTTTAAGTGTATCATCCTTAAAAGAATCTTTTGTTTAATGCTTTACCTTCCATCTTAGAATCAATACTGTGTATTGGTTCTAAGGCAGAAGAGTGGTAAGGGCTAGGCAATGGGGGTTAAGTGACTTGCCCAGGGTCTCATAGTCTGAGTCCAGATTTTAACCTAGGAATTCCTGTCTCTAAGCCACTGCCCCACCCAGCTGCCCCCTAAAAGAATCATTGAAGGGCTATATACAGCCTGAGAAAAGTTTTTCAAGCAGAGAGGACTTTGCCTTGTAATTGTTGGGTGAGTTATGGGCTGTGTGTGTTCATTTCAAGTCTTATTTGGTAGCACTTGGCAGAGCTGCTCCTCTTCCTCTCCTTTCTATTCCCCACCTCCATCTACTGCCCAGCACAAGACTTATTCTGAGGATACTTCTGAATGAGAGAGAGATAGTTAGTTTCTGAGGCCTGAATAGATAGTAAGATGATTTATTTCCAATGTATCATTTTTGATTTCTAAATAATTATTATTTCAAATTGAGGCTTTGGTCTGTTTCAAGACTCTTTCCTCATTCCTTTATCTTGACATTCTCTTATATTTCTGCCCCAGAGCACTTTCTAAATTGGGGTGATTGAAAGAGAGACTGGGAGCTCCCTCTTATTTTTTATTATTATTATTATTTATTATTATTTATTATTATTTTTTATTGGTTAAAATCCCCAGTGCTACAATAAATACAAAGACGCTCATTCGCAGGAGATTGGTTCCTTGGGGATGGATTCTTTAGCTCATGAAATGAAGAAAAAATATACGCACACAATCTATATAATACAACATTGTGTTTTAAGTGATAACACACATATATGAAAGGAAATATATATATGTATACATATATATGATATATAACCCCCAGACCTCACTTAAAACTATTCTCTCTATTCAATTGAAATCATTTTAAATTTAAGATCTTTTGGACAAGAGGGCACACCAGTATCTGTGCTGGTTGCTGGAAACAGGCACCTATTAAAAAAAATCATCCTATTTTCCAGTCCATTGGGTCAGTAGCAGTAACTGACCAAAGCCTCTCAACCTAGTCACTAAGAAAGCCTGGCTCCTAATTCAGTACAGATTCTGGGTCATAGCTCAGCCTCAGTCTGTCCCAGTTTAGTTGTCTTTCCATTTTAGAAACGAATTTCTCAAACAATCACCATTAATTTCATTTTCAACAGATCCCATCATGTTTAAGGTCACTAGGGATTCATCAACTCTGTGACCTCGGTGCTTCAAGCTTGTGTGTTTTGTCTTTGCTACTTTGCACCGGTAAAACCAAGCACAGAAGATATGCAATACTGCAACTATACAGGCCTAGAGATGGGAGGTCCTAGGTTCAAATCTGGCCTCAGACACTTCCCAGCTGTGTGACCCTGGGCAAGTCACTTGACCCCCATTGCCTACCCTTACCACTCTTCCACCTATAAGTCAATACACAGAAGTTAAGGGTTTAAAATAAAATAAAATAATAAAAAAATAACAATAAAAAAAATACTGCAACTATTTCACATCAATGAATTTAAATCCAGAAAGAAGGGAACTTTGGGGAAGCACATGGTGGTATGGGAGGTGCCCAGAATGGTTCATTTGCCTGTTCTGTTCCAATTCAAGTGATTCCAAATTGCATTTCTCTCATCTTCCTTCTGCCTTTCCCCTTTTGTTTCAATCAAGTCAAATTTTGCCCTGCTCCTGCCATCATTGTCTTCTTTCCTACCCTCATCACTATAAGTTTTATGTTCTTTGAAATACTTGAAATAACTTTTCATGAAATCTTCCAGTTCCATCTTCAAAATCCCCCCCGAAGTTCACTTTTTCCTCTCTCCACCCATCTGAAATGTACTTGAGGTTAAAAAAGGATTGAGGAATTGCCATACAGGCAGCAAAAGAAGATCAGAGAAGACAACATCCCTCCCCCTTTGGCACCATAAGATCATATTCCTAGAGGGAGAAAGGAGGCCATCTCATCTAACTTATTTTCCTGAAAAGGAAACTGGAGCCAATGGAAAGCCAACAAAGTGCTCAGTGTCACATAGAGAGCACAAATGACCAAATTCCCACAACAATAAATGGAAAAAGATTGTGCTTTCCTGTCATATGAGCTTAAAGAACCAAAGTCACATCATTTATGTATGTAGTCTGAGTAAAGGACAAGAACACGTGGAGGCATTCCAGGGTGTTAAGAAAAAAGACAAATCTCAGAAACAGTGATGATAAAGAGAAATTCATGTTTGCCTTTCTTTGTACCCCTAGCATATAATACGAAATAAAAGAAATATGAAATAAAAAAGAAGCAGCTTAGCAAGTGCTTATCGCCTGACTAATAAGAAGTGGGCATCAGTATAGTTGGGAACCATTCACAATTAAGGTCCCACATGAAAAAGTCAGCAGGAAGAAGTAGGAGGAACCATTAGGATTTATTTATTTATTTATTATTATCTTTTAGGTATCAATATAATTTTTAATAAAACGCTTTCTGACATTTTGCTATCCATGTTCTCTCCTTCCTTCCTCTCCCACTCCCCCAAGAGGGCAGGTAATATGAAGTAGGTTATACATGTTCAATTATGCAACGCATATTTCCATGTTCACCATGTTGTGAAAGAAGGCATATATTGCATATATAAGAAAAAAAAACAAACAAACCTGAAGGAGATTAAGTGAAGAATTGTATACTTCCGTCTGCATTCAGACTCCATCTATATATTCCTTCTATGGAAGTGGATAGCTTTTTTCCTCATGAGTCTCTTGGAGCTGTTTTGGATTTTTGAATTGTTGCTAATAGTTAATTTTTTAACAGTCGATCATTGTACATCATGGTTGTTACTGGGTATAACGTTCCCCTGATCCTGCTTTGCTGCCATTAGGGTTTAAAAGCCATCTATCTAACTTCAAAAATCTGCCCCCTCTCACTGCAAACTTAGAAAAGATGGATTTTGCCTGGCCTTAATTTAGGAACTTTGGTTGTTTGCTTTTTATCTTAAAAATGGGAGATAGTTAAGTTGATTTTTTTTTTTATTTCAAAGCTCTGGAAAGGATGGAATTTTCGTTGGGATTGTGTTTTAGTTTGGAGACAGGAAGCCTTTATTTGGGGGGGATCTGTTTTATTTTGTACTGGGTAAACCCACAACAAGAAGCAGCTTAAACCATCTGGCACTGTGACTGGTATATGACTGGGGCCCGATAATGTTGGGTGTGCCCCCCGTGCTCTCTCGGGATGGTGGGGGTGGGAACATATTGGTCACAGAAGTCTTCTTCCTCTCCTAATTCACTTAGAAAAAAAAAAGTTGTTTCTGTTCAGGACAATAAAAAGAAAGAAAAGAAGAAAATGTAGGTCAGAACTTGCTTACTGAAACAATGGCAGAAATGCAAGAGTGATATTAATTGTGACACAAAGGAAGGGAAGGGAAGATTGTGTCAACCTAGAGCCTGAGGAGGAAGATGGAGAAAAACCATTTTCAAGGCTTCTCAAAGTAGCCTTATTTTTTGCTCCTGAGACGTGCTTTAAAAAACAACAACCTTGTAGGAATTTACTGTATAATCAGAAGAAGACTTGAGGCATTCCAAGGAAGCATTAGGGCCAAGAGGTTTACTTTTACAAGTAGAATCCAGAATTTCAAACAAAACTGGTTTATCTTTTTGTTCTTATCTTTTTAGGTATACAGGAGGCAGGAGCAGCTTAGTGTTGCTAAAATAATAATAGCCTAATGAATTATTCTGTAGTGGAAAGAGAAATGGGTTTGCAAATCAAAACACATTTCACAGCATCACAAACTCTAAAAGCCAGAATGGTCTTCAGAGGTCCTGTAGTCATTCAACATGTATTTTTTCAGCACCTACTGTGTGCTGGGCACTGTGCCAGGTCCTGGAGCTACAGGTGCCAGGAATTGATTAAATGACTTGCAGAGGGTCATACAGTTAGGAAGTATCTGAGGCTAGATTTGAACTCATGTCTTCCTGACTCTAGGCCCAGCATTCTATCCATTAAACATAATCTGACTGCTTTAGTTGGGGTGCAGATGGGGGTTGGCTTAAGCCAGGACATGTAAGCTTCCTAGCTGTGGAGCTCTGAGCAAGTCACTGAACCCCAATTACCTAGCCCTTACTCTTTTCTACTTTGGAACCAATACACAGAATTGACTCTTTTTTTTTTTTTTAAACCCTTACCTTCCATCTTGGAGTCAATGCTGTGTAGGTTCCAAGGCAGAAGAGTGATAAGGGCTAGGCAATGGGGGGGTTAAGTGACTTGCCCAGGGTCACACAGCTGGGAAGTGTCTGAGGCCAGATTTGAACCCAGGACCTCCCGTCTCTAGGTCTGGCTCTCCATCCACTGAGCTACCCAGCTGCCCCCCACAGAATCGATTCTAAGAAAGTAAAGCTTTAGAAAAAAAAAGAATGTGCCTGAGTGGAGAGTAAGAGAAAGATGAAGGAAAGGTTGTAGAAGTAGCAACAGAGACAGTGGAGTCCAGGATAATGCTGAAATTATGTACCCGAGACATTGGTAAGATGGCGGTGCCAATAATTGGACTTGGGAAGTTTGGAAAAGGTGGTGATGTCTTTTTGGTGGAAAGATCATGAGTTCAGTTTTGGGCATGTTGAACTTAAGATGTCAAACAAAACTTAAGAATTAAATCAGAATTTCCTTCTAAACAACCCTGAGAAGTGTTTTTTCAGTTAATGTTTAGAGATATAAGTGAAAGCCAATCAGTTAGCCCCCGAGGCAAACCATTCTGCTGTTGGGGCAGGAGATAGAGCACCAAGCCTAAGTTCAATTCTGGCCTCAGACTCTTCCTAGCTATATGACCCTGGGCAAGTCACTTAACCCTCCTCTGTTTCATCTGTAAAGTGGACTAGAGTAGGAAATGGCAAACCGTTCTGACATCTTTGCCAGGAAAACCCCAAATGGGGTCACAGTGTTGGAAATAATTGAAAATGACTGAATGATAAGAACAACTATTATTATTATGAGAAATATTTGCTTTACACCACATCTAAGTATTACTCTTTGAAGCTACCACTTACTTCTCCTAGTTCTATTCTAGGGAGGTCAAGTAAAACAAGTCTTACCCATGACCACCTTTCAAATATTTAAGACAGCCATCACACCTCCCATACTACAGCTCTCTTTCAGACTTAACAAGCCTAATTCTTTTAACCTTTCTTCAGATTTCAAGAACAGGTCCTTTATCATCATCCAGATTTATTTCCTTTGGATACTTTCCAGCTCATCAATCAGTCTACAAGCGTTTATTAAGCACTAACTGTGTGCCAGGTACTCTTCTATGTGTTGACGATACAAAGATAGAAAAACAGTGCCTGTCCTCAAGGAACTTCTATTCTATCAGGGGAAATAACACGTATTTATATAAGTAAATGCAGAATATACATAATAGATGGAAAGTAATTCGGTGAAAAACTTGAGGGAGGAGGACATTAATTAAGATAGGTCTGGTGTAGAAGGTACCTCTCAAGTGGACCTTTGGATGGAGTTAAGGATTCTAAGAAACAAAAGTTAGGAGGGAGGGAGTGCATTCCAGGCACACGAGCGATCCCAGAAATGAGAGATGGAATGTACTCATGCCAAAGGAACAAGAGGTATAGCAAACCTGGAAGGTTAGTTGGAACCAAACCGATAAAGGCTTTAAATACCAAACAGGAGTTTATAGTCTCTCCTAGAAGTTATAGGATGAATAATCATTAAAAATTAGTAAATGTTTATCGAATGATAGGGAGTCACTGGAATTTTTTATGCAGAGGAGTGACATGGGTGAATCTTTGATGAGGAACATCTGTTTGGCAGCATTGTAGAAGTTAGACTGGAGGTGGGGAAAGACTTGAGATACAGAGATCAATTGGGAGATAATGATGATAATACAGGCAAAAGGCGACCTAACCTAACTTCAGAGTGCTAGCTTCATGATATGGTGAATAGGGGATAAGCGGCAGATGTTATAGAAATAAAATAAACTAGGGTTGGCAACCTAGTGGATATATGAGATAAGATATAAAATATTAAGATATAAGAGATTAATCTGAGATTTAAGAACCCTTTGCCTTAGAAGTTTACTAGTCTAACAGTTCAACAGATGAAGAAATTTGTCTGTGATAATAATAGTTGGTATATATAATGCCTATTATGTGCTAAGGTTTGGGGCAAATATTTACAAATTATATATCTCGTTGGATCCTTATAACAACTACAGAAGGTAGGCGCTGCCATTACCCCCATTTTATAGTTAAGGAACCTGAAGCAGATAGAGATTAGGTGACTTGTCCAGGGTCACACAAGTTAAGGCTGAGTTAGATTTGAACTCAGCCCTTCCTGACTCCAGGCCCAGTCCTCTTTCCACTGATCCATCTAGTGGCCAGTCGAAGTTAAGTGAGTTGTCCAAGGTGCAAGCTGCTGAGCCTGGTCATCTGACACCAAATCCCATGCTCCTTGCCCTCCATGACAAAGGAATGCTTCTTTGGAGAGAAAGGAGACAGCAATCCCTCTAATATACACTGACTAAGGAAGCAGTTAGAAAGAGGAAGTCCTTGAAACTCCAAACAGAAATGGGAAACAGACCCACTCTATGGCTAGTTGAGTTGTATGAGCATTAGGCGCCTGTTGCTTAATCTGCAAAATTCTTTCAAGGAGCTGAATGTCTGTGATGGAACAGGCTCCCAGGCACTTGGCAGAAACCTTCTGCGTAGCAGCTGCTGCTGCTTTCTGGGAGAAAGGCACAAAGAAAGCTTGATGTAGTTCGGAACTCGGCTCTTGCTACTCATCTTGACAGGCAGGGATGAACTCACTGAAACCTTGTCTACTGAACAGAAAGTATGGGCCCTGTGCTGGACATTGACAGCCTGACAAAAATGAACCAGCCTCTGCCCTTGGGGGGCTCACAATCTATTTAACTCTAGAGCTCTATTTGAGTGCATCCTATTCTAAATAAACCAGATAAGTGCAAATCTGTATTTCAGAAAGAGGAAAATGAGTTGGGCTGGGAGGAGTCATCCTGGTGCTGCCATTTGCTACTTATGTGATCCTCAGCAAATCACCTAACCTTCCTAGGATTCAGTTTATCTGTAAATGATGGAGTCAAACAACATAGCCTCTGAGGTCTCTTTGCATTCTTTTGTTATCATCTTCCTCTGGGTTCCTGTGATCTCAAAGATCCCTTTCAGCTCTAAATTTGTGAACCTAAGATGCAATCTAAACTACTACGGAAAAGTCAACAACTGGTTCTCAAATACTCATATTTGTCACAATGAAATTTGCAGTGTGAAAAAAAAATCAAAGAGGTCAGCAAAATAAGTATCCCCAAGTTCACTCCTTAGGATGTCATTGGGTAGCTCTAAGACATCTCAGAGTTAAGCATCAAATAAACCCATCTTAGTTCTTTGATCCTATAAAGGATTACAGAATTCACTTCTAATTTGTTGAAGTTAAAACAAGGGAAGAATTAAAAATAAATCAGATACAAACTTTAGAGTTTACATTAATATGGTTTCTGATAAAATGAAGTTCTTTATGATTGGTTGCTGGGTAGCCCTTTCTAATTTGTGTGTTCTTTAGAAAACTTATAAACCAGATAATACATAGGTATGAAAGACTTTGTGCAATAGTAAATGGAGTTTAGCCCCAGGGTTGGAAAGACCCTTCAAGTCAAATGTCTGATTCCTTTCCACCCTTAAGATTCTATGACTCTGCAAATTCCATTTTTAAAAATGCTGAGTACAAGATCCCAGCAGAATAGCCTGATGGGGATATCTGGAGGACTTCTGGAAATAGAACCCAGCAGAGAAACTTGGGCTATGTGATTAGATTGGGTGAATTGATTTGGGCATCATTTACATAGAATTGATCAATGAAACCATTGATGTTGTTTTTCAGACATTCAATTGTGCCCAACAATTCATGACTCCACAGACTGTGGTATGCCAGGCTCTTCTATCCTCCGCTGTCTCTCGAGGTCTGTCCTAGTTCATAATCATTGTTTCCATGGCATTCTCTATCCACCTCATCCTCTGCCATCCCCTTCTCTTTTTGCCTCCAATATTTCCCAACATTAGGGTCTTTTCACCAACACTATAGTCTTTTCCAATGTGTCCTGTCTTTTCAATATGTGGCCAAAGTATTGAAGCTTAGTTTCCGTATTTGACCTTCCAGTGAAGAGTCTGAATTAATCTCTTGAAATATTGACTGATTTGGTCTCCTTGCTGTCCAAGAGACTCTTAGAAGTCTTGTGCAGCACCACAAATTGAAAGCATCAATTCTGTGGCGCTCAACTTTCCTCAAAGTCCAACTCTCACAGCCAGACATTGCTACTGGAAAAATCATAAAAAGGCCCAGAAGTCAATAAAATCACTTAAAGAGAGAAACAGGCTGATTTAGTACCCACTTCTAGGTAGTAGAAGGGCTGATGAGCTAGAGAAAGACTGAGAAGAGACAGTTTAGTAGGAGGCAAAACAGAGAACCCAGTTTTGTGACTTCCTTTAGAAGTTGTTGGCAAAGAAGTTGACAGGGTGGATGATAGAGAAGAACATGACTGCGGATTAGTAGAGTCAGAGTAACAGAAACCCAGAGTAACAGAACCCTGGAGGTTCAGGGATAGGATTGCGGGGACCGAACATTATTGATATTGCTTATGATAGGACCGAGACTGTAAAGTATGAGGAGTGAATCCACATTCATACCAGCTTTGGATGAAATATGCCCTCTATTAGGGGGAAAATTAACTAGAAAATGTGTTTGTATATACTGATGAAAGCTAGGCAATGTTAGCTGATGTTCCCAAAGAGGTAACAACTCTTAGCAGATTAATTGGAACTCCATTCATAGAGCTATCAAGAAGGATAACCATTTCTTAAATTGAGTCTCTTGGTCTCCTTCTTAAATGAAAATATTTCATAGTAAGACATCCTTTAACAAAGGATGCCAAAATTAAGCAATTAAGATCACCTTTCAAATAAAAATATCATCATTGAAAATGGTAGAAACATAAGCGTTACTGTAATCAATTTGCTAATAATGGTACTCTGTTTTGGACATTAGCCCAAGTTCATTCTTTAGCTACATACTTCAGAAACATATAGTAATTTTTTAATAAAAATATTGACTTCACCAAAATGTTAATAAGAATTAATGACCAAAGGATCAGTACAGCCCACTGGACAATGGCGTACATGGTCAATTATTCCCTACTCTATCTAAACCATAGAGAATAGATCCTTATGCTTTCTCCCATGATTCCCTTGAAGAATCACTTAGCAGCTGAGAGCAAGCTAGACTAAGGAACTTTCAAAAGCAGCAGTTTTCTCAGGTTCCTCTGAAAATATCATTTTGTTTCTTTCCTTATTTCTTTCAGTATAATCTCATCATATTACATTCACAGTCCATGGTATGTTTAGCCATTCCCCAAATGGTGGACATCCCCTTAATTTCTAGTTCTCGTAGTTGCTTCAAGGGAAAAGGAGAGAAAGAAATGCTTGCTAATTTGAATGCATATGTATGTATATATATATATGTATATTTATGTAATATACACATATATTTAAACAATAGTTTGGTTTATTAAAATATATATCTTTCTTGGACATTCAAGAACATCATAACGCCCCAGGAACCAAGGTGCCTTCAAAAATATCCTAAACAATCAAAGTTTTCCTAAATTATAAATCCATGGCTGTTGAAATCACAGAAGAAAATGAAGAACTGGGCAATAGCAGAGATCTACTAGCAAAGCAGTCTCCTCCTGATGTCACTAATTGGGTTCGTTCTCTGGGTCCTAAGCTACTGGGGCAAGAAAAAGGTATTTGGGCATTAACTCAAGCACTGAGGATTCAAGAGTGTGTACCATATAGTGCTTTACAAAAATAAATTTCCTATACAGAAAATTAGCTGCTGGCAAGTAGTCCATGGCTCCCTCTACTACTCAACAGACATGTGCATGCAACATTATGATGAGGTTAAGGAGTCTAGAAATCACAAATGGGCAGTAGGCAAGCCTCAATCTTGGGTCAAACCTTACTTTAACCAGCTTGTGTTTACCAGTGTTTCCAGACATGTACATTTACCTACAGGTGGAAAGATTATTCTATTGGGAAGTAATTAATAATTCCTGTAATAATGAGAGGGTTGAAAAGAAGGATTTATGAATTTCATCACCATCACTAGTGAAAAATGGGTCAATTACCATTTTTATGGAAAAGTCCCACATCTATATATCCAATTCTAATACTTCTTTATCCTAGTTCCCACATCAATTGCCTCTTCTATGCCTATGGATATCTTAAGGATATCCCATAGATATATCAAACTCTACGTGGCTGAAACAGAAATTTTAGAAACACTAGATTTAAAATCAGAAAGTCTGGGTTAAAATTCCATCTTGGCAATTTTGGGCAAGCCAATTTACATCCCCTATCTGCAATTTCCTCATGCATAAAATGAAAGGATTGAACTAGGTGACTTCTAAGATCCCTTCTAGCACTAAATCTATTATCCTATGATTCCCATGACCTTTCCTATTTCTGTTGAGGGAAACCTCATTCTCCTCCCTGCCCAACTTCATAACTTCAGGGTCATTCTTGGCCCTTATTTCTTCTTCATCCTCCACATCCAATTAATTGCAAAATCTTGCTCATTCCTACCTCTAATGCATCTCTCTCATCTACCCCTTTCTCTCTATTACAAGGTAATTAACCTAATTGAGATTCTCATTTTCTCATACCTAGGATGTTCAATTTAATAAATATTTATATAATAACTCTAAGCAAGAGAGGTGGCGGGATGGTTCAGTAGGCAGAGCACCAGACCCAGAGATAGGAGGTCCTGAGTTCAAATCTGACCTCAGATACTTTCTGGCCATGTGACCCTGGACAAGTCACTTAACCCCACTTTAAGCCACTAACCTAAGGCTAGCCCTTACCGCTCTTCTGCCTTGGAATCAATACTTAATATCTTTGTATCACTTCTAAGACAGGAGGTAAGGGTTTTGTTTTCTTTTAACAGAAAAGTACTAAGCAAGACACTATAGTAAGCAAAAAAAAAAAATGGAAAAAACCCAACCTTTCTCCTTAAGAAATTTATATTCTACTACTATAATTACTTCCTAATTTGTCCCACTACTTCTAGCTTTCCCTGTTCTAATTAGTTCTTCTCGCAGATATCAAAATGACCTTCCAAAGTCCCAGTTGTGACCATGGCAATTCATTGCTACAGAATCTTATCGCCAGAATGAAATACAAACTCCCCATCCTCACATTTAAAATGCTCTACAATCTGGCTCCAGTCCTCCTTTATAGCCTTTCCCCCTCTTCATATTATTCCCCCTCACGCATTCTTTGTTCCTGCCAAACCACTCGACAGGTTTCCTGAACTTGTCTCGCTCTGGCTTCCATACATCACTCAAGTTGTCTCCTGTGCCTGGAAAGTACTCCATCCTCATCTCTGCTTCTTGGAACCCTTATAAGCTCACTTTAAAGTTCCTGCCAGGTGTCACCTTGTCGATGACATCATCCTCCCAGGTTAGGAATATTCTCTCTTTGTGTCAGTTCTCTTATAATTACTGACTTGGGTTGGTGTTGAACATCCAGTAAAATGTGAGCTCCTTGAGGGCAGGAACTATTTTATCTTTATACCCATAGTGCATAGCACAGTGCCTTGCATCTTTTATTGCATTCTTTTTTCTTATGATTTTATGAAGGTCCTGTAGGCAGATCAGTGACTGTTTTGCATCCAAATTCTAGACCTATTTTGCACCTAGTCCTAGAGTGCTGCCCAGAGCATTGAGAGGTTAAGTAAATTACCCTGAATCGTTCAGACAGTATATGGCAAAGGCTGGCCATAAACCTAGGTCTTTTCATGATTCTGAGATGTGATCTTAGTCAAGAAAACATTTATTTAGCATCTACTATATGCCTAACACTGCTAGGTGCTAAGGAGAGGAAGACAAATTTAAAACAATGTCTGTCCTCAAGGCGTATACGTTCTAATGTGGAAGATATTATGCTTATACAGATAAACACAAGTCATATGTAATTTAACTTTGGAGAAGAAAGGAAGGAAGGAACAGAGGGAAGGAAGGAAGGAAGATGAGGAGGGAAGGAGAATAGAAGAATTATTAAGAGAGGTTTCATGTGCCAAAATGTTATTTCATTTCATCTTCACAACAACCATGGGGAGAATTAGCATATAAGGGAATGAGACAAGACTCATACTACTTTTCACTTTTCATACAATATGTGAAGAATATAATTTTGTTGTTTTGTGGCACTCCCTATCTCTCTTCCTTTTCACACACTTAGGTTGCATGTTGCCTTTTGAGTGTCTTTTCCCCACCAAGACTTCTCTTGATGTTCACTTTAATTTTATTTAATCTGTATAAAAAAATGTTATTTTTCTGTTGAGATGGGTATGCGTGGCGGGGGTGACTGGGAAGGGGGAGATTACTTTTCCCCCTGCCCCAAATAAGTTAGCATTGCCTAATGTCAGTCAAAAATAGAATTGATGTGGCCTTTTTGGGAAGGATATCTTGAGTAAGAGATAAGATACATTGACGTGGGGATTTGAATTAGAAGAGTATTATATGAGTCAAAGAAAGAGGAATGTCAGGGTCCTTCACTAGAGTAAAATCAATAAATTGGGCATGGACATGTGGATAAGAAAAAAGACAGAGATGATTCTAAGATTTAGAGCCTAGGAGACTAAGATGGTGGCACCATTGGCGTGAATAGAGAAGTTAGGAGGAAGGATGCTGAGTTCAGTTTTAATTAGAGAGAGAAGAAAAGGCTGAAAGAGGAAAGAGGGAGAAGGACAGAGTCTAGAAAAGTGGTTCCCAAACTTTTTTGGCTTACTGCCCCCTTTCCAGAAAAATATTGCTTAGCCCCCTGGAAATTAATTTTTTTTAATTTTAATAGCAATTAATAGGAAAGATAAATGCACATGTGGCCATCACCTCTCCACCTGGATTGCTGCAGCACCCATCAGTGGGCGGTAGTGCCCACTTTGGGAATTACTGATCTAGACAAATGTTCACATTTGAAAACAGGCCAGAAGAATAGAAATAAAGATTATTTGGAGAGGAAAAGAGTCAAGAATAAGATATGCCAGAGAAGAACTAGAACAACATAGTATATATGCAAATGTATCTTATTTATTTTGTTTTAGCTATCGATAGCCTATTGTTGGACTTCTTTCTCTAGTTTTGCCCTTCTGGCAATATAACTACACAATAATAAGGCACATTATATTAAAAAAAAACCTTACATACATGATCCTTTTTTCAGTCTTGAAATTCAGTCTTGACAGGATAGTAACTTCACTTTTCAAATGAGGAAATTTAGACTGAAAAACTTTGAGTAAGCTGGGTAAAGCCTTACAACTAGTAAATGTCAAAGTAGGGACTTGATCCCAGGTCCTCTGACTCTTCATCCCTTAAATTCTGGTTCTGATGCCTACTAGCTATAGACCTTGGTTAAATTATTTCACATCTTTGAGCCCTAATTTCCCCAGTTTTTATTTGCAAAACAGGCAAAGTAATTCTGATCCTAGTTGTCATAGAATTGTTGTGATGAAAACATTGTCAACTTGCATTCAGTCAAGCATGTTGAAAATAAATTGGAGGCTATCAGGTAATAGGAAAGGGCTGCTAAGCCTCACTTGGGCCTGGAAGGCTCTATTTAGCTGAGTCTGCCAAGCTGCCTCTGGATCCTCAAGTGATGGATCTAGACTAAGTGTGAGATGGGATTGCCTGGGTGAACACCCAATGTGCTCGTAATCCTCAGGATTTATGAAATTGGGCTTAGCCAAGCCTGTGCCTCTTTAACAGTGCCCAAGCCAAAGTAGCAAGTGAGGAGTTGTATATGTGTTAACAACTTCTCTAGCTTCTTGGCTTAGGATTGAGATTGCTGGTAATGGTTGGTTTGGGCTGGTGTAGATGTGCTAAATGAACAATGCTGTTTTGAAGGCAATTAGCTGTAGGTGTTCACCAATTAGGAAAGGAACACCAATCTTCTTTGGATTAAACTACAACAGGATTTATTGCTTTTCTAAAGGGTTAGGAACAAGGAATAAGGATTGAGGTTTGGGAATGCTAAAATAATCTAATTGAATTAAAGTAATCTAAATCCGTAGATGATGAGTTGATAATAGGCTGGAGATTTTTCTCCCTCTCTCAATCCTAGACTTGACCCGGCCTCTGTGGTACAAACCAAAGGATAGGGAATGCTAATGATGTTCTTCTTAATAGCTGTGGTGTTTTTCTCTCTCAGTTCTATTAGTAGCAGGTAGAATAACTTCCTATGGCACTCAGGTATGGATGCTGGATTGCAGATCAATGACCTACCCTCCCTTCAACCACCCTCCTCCCAGGATTCTCAAAACTGAGACCCGGTGTGTTGTAGTCCAAGGGTATTTAGAGGGGTGGTTCCAACTGTCTTTTGGCCTTAGCTCATGCCACCTGGGTACATTCCAAAGTCTTTAACCGATGATCCTTTCACTCAAGATGTTCTCCATTTTGTCCCAGAAGTTCCTTATTACAAGCAGCAAACATTTATCAGATGCCAACGCAGCACCAGGCATTGTGCTAAGCACTGAGGATACTTGCACTTAAAAAAAGAAGCAAAAGACAGTCCCTACTTACAAGAAGCATCTAGTCAAAATAAATCTAAATTCTTAACATGATAAATCACCATAATATCTATAGAAAGACAAATTGATAGCACTAAAAGATAAAAATATTTCTCAGTATAAAGTTGTGATTTAGTGCTTGTAGCTCTATCATAAAGAGAAGATGGTGGATAGTTGTATATAACCATCATGTGATGTTTGTCCCAAATATTGTTTGTGATTACTGTGATCCTTGAAGTTCACAAAATAGCTACTGCGTGGAGAGTTGTTCATATCATAGAAGGAATGCCCTGTGCTAAGTGAACAGGGCCGTGGAACAAAGAGAGAGCACAAAGGAAGAGATGCACTGTCTGTTAGCCCTGATGTCTGCTTATGCCCTCATATTTGGCAAGAGAGAGAGCTTCTTTCCAAGAGAGGAGCTAGGATCAAGCCACCAGGTGATGCTGGGTGAGAAGTAGAACAAAAGTTCATTATGGAAGCAGAGAAGAAGTCCTGGTCAGGAAGGACATCAAAGAAACCAACATTGGGGCAAAAGGAAAGGGTGACAATGCCAGTCTAGAGCCATAGGTGATTTCAACACCAAGGGGAGATATAGCTGCAATAATCCAACTTGAAAGATTTGCTTCAGGAATAGAAAAGATTTGCACCAGTTATGGAATAGAGAAGATGGATTCAGGGTAAGAAAAGAAGCAAATTTCTAGGTGCCAAGCCTCAAAAGTCTTGGTTTGTCCCTCATGTGGCACTCTAT
Organism: Gracilinanus agilis; assembly: GCF_016433145.1. Lineage (NCBI taxonomy): Eukaryota > Metazoa > Chordata > Mammalia > Didelphimorphia > Didelphidae > Gracilinanus > Gracilinanus agilis. Next base: position 56,004,634 of record NC_058134.1, on the reverse strand, counting down.
TTTTAAGCAGGCACGGGAGCCATGCTTCACTTTAGTTCCTAGCAATCTCTTTGATGGCTACCTTGGAGCAAGTCTACCCTCCAGGAGCTCAGGATCTCCCCCTTTCCATAGCTAGAGCCATAATTACCTCTGTATAGTACAATCTTTGCTATCAGAAAAGGAAAGTCAGTCTACTCCTCTCCATCATTCCATTCACTATTCCTTCAACTTTCAAAATCATAATATTCATTCCTTCCTTTCACCACGTCCCTATAGGAATTATCTCTCCAGTTAGAATGTAAGCCTCTGCAATGCAGGGACTTGCTTCACTTTTGTACTCATTTCCCTGGCCCATCATATACCATTTGATATATATAAATCACCTAATCAATGCTTTTTTCTTCATTAATATGGAATTATGAGAGGAGGATGAGGAAAACAAAAAATTTTGCTTTGGGAGAATCAGAAGTTAGCCTTATACACACTCTTCATAATTAGAACCACTTCTGGGTTCTGTGTCCTTCATCTCATGGCAACAGTGACAATCCTTTCTCATTCTCCTCTTTTTGTCCTCTTCTGCTGTCTCATTCTAACTACAACACCAGTCATAAATTCTTAACACACAGCCTTATCCCCTAGGAAATGTGAGTTTAGGAGAGAACAGTTCAGTTTGTGTAACTTCCTTAAACAAAGTGAAGGTACATTATCAAATTCTGTGCTCTTTGATTGGAGGCAGCATGTTGTCATCAATACTACTACACTGGCCTTGGAATTAGGAAGATCCGTGTTCAAATCCTGCTTGGACACAATAGCTAGATAACTCTGGACAACTCACTTAACCTTTTTTGTGTACCCTTATATGTAAAATGAAAGAGTTGGACTCAATACAGTTTAAAGTACCTTCAACATCTAAATCTATGATGAGAAGACCTAACCTGGTTTTTGCCCAGGCCCACCTCTCTCCCTATTTTAACCCCTTAGACACCATAACAATTTCTTTTTAGACTCTTCCCTAACTTACTAAGAGAACATGAAAGTAAAAGGAAAGTAAATGATTATGCAATTTGAGCTTTGTGACCCGAGTGTTTAATATTATTTCCATTTCTGAGTTATGAATTGGGGAATTAGATTTCATGTGGTGTGGATAGTTTTAGTTTCCCTTTTGGGGAGATTTATTTCTTAGGCCAGAGCATTGATTTTTGTACATAGTACATAATATTCAATCCATACTCATCATACTCATTACTCATAGAACTCTATCAGTACTTAGAGCACTTTGAGTACACCAAAAGGAAAACTTTTAATACTTGCAAAAAAAAATTCCATGATGAGGTTCCATGAAGATGCCCACAAATCAGTGATCTTCCCCCAACAGTAGCGAATTTAGATCAGTTAAGGAAATTCCAACAAGTGGCTCTCAGGCCACACTTGCAGGATACATCAACACTATTCAGATATACCCTCTTAAATGTACTTTTTTGATCTAGACTGGAGCTGTCCAGAGCCTGACATATACAGGATTTATAGATTTAGAACTAGAAAGACTTTTATAGGGTACCAGGTTGACCCTTCTCTATTTTTAGAAATGAGAAAATTGTGGCACAGAGAAGTTAAGTGATTTTTCCAAAGTCATCCAGCAGGCAAATGTATGAGGGGGATTTGAACCCAGTTCTTCCCAATTCCAAGTCCAAACCTTTATCTACTATGCCATACCCATGGGAGACAGAGATATACCTTACAAAATCCCAGAAATAGGGAACACACAACCCTATAGAAGACATGAAAAGAAAAGCCATATCAAAAATCGATATACCATTGCAAGCATTTCACATTATTTCCCTGATTTTATTCTCCCATTTCCCCACACAGTGCATTGTGATTCTCTCACAAGGATAGATGAACCAGGATTTACCAACACTAAAGAAAGAAGGAAATTAGCTTATGCTTTCTTCTTAAGTAAATTAGGTATTGGATGAAACTTTGATGTTTATCTCTCATGCCCAATCGCTTGGTTTTTTTCCTCCCCCAATAACCAACAGTGCAAGATTGGGTTTTAGAGATCATTTAGTCCAAGTCCTTAATTTGTAGAGTTGAAAGACCTGAGCCGCAGAGCAGTGGAATGATTTTCCCAAGAAGCTGTCATTTGACCAAGGCCACAACAAATTAGTGTAAAAGCTAGAACAGAGACCCAGGTAGCATTCTCTTTCTATCCTATGGTACCATCATGTTTATAAGTATAAGGCTATTTTTTGAAATGTTTTCTGGTAGCTGCAGCAATACTTACAGATCATCGTTAGGTAATTCTTTAGAAGAGTAAATTTGAACTGAACACTTAGTATTATGAGGAAATTTGCTGATTCTTCCCCAGGATCTTACATACATGTTTTATAAATGATTTAGTTTGCCAAATATCATTGGCCTTACTCACCTTTTTTACCTCTTCTCTCACCTCCATCATGAGCTATCTTCACTTCTTGGACTGCTTCTCATTTCACTGAGTTAAGAGAACAGAAGAAACTGTCTGTGGACCATATGTTCAACATGTTTTTTGTGTTCCCAGAGAAGAAACGGGAAGCATGGATTCCCATGAAAATCAAACCAAAAAGAAGTAGGGTTGCCACCCAAGATTCTACCAGACCCCAGAAATTGGAGTGTCTATTGAGAAGGACTTTCTTTAAAGTCTGGTAGTGAAGTCATGGTAGGTCCCCTTTCCCTGCCCCACATCAGAAGCTTTTCTGGTTTTCAAGGACCCAACTGCTTAAGCCATGCAGCTGTCACTTTAAAATATTGGGAGGCCCCCCTCAAACTTAGCATCTATTCAGGATTCACCTGAACATCCCCTTGAAAATTGCCGGATAACTCTTAGGTCTGGAATAAGCATAATCCTATATACTTTGCCCCAAGTCAACAGAGAACGCAACCAATTCAGGTGAACAATATGAACAATTCTGAACAATAATTTATTATATATTAATAATGAAGCCACAAAATAAAGTTTAGATCTTGCCACTTATTTTTCTCTCAATCGGTTTAGGGATTTGCTGTGCATATGATCAATTCCTTAAATTATTGGTCTAGCTTATTTTTCCAAGTGCTTGAAAATTTCCTTATTAATTTTTATAGGGAGAGTAAAAATTTTCTAATCTACATATTTTTCCTGTCGTATACATGTTTTCCTTTCCTTTTTCCAGATAAACTCTGACAATCCTAGCCCTTTCTCCTGATCCTTAACCAAAAAGATGTCATCAATCCTGTGAAACTCCACTCATCTTAAATTTTGGCTAAAAGCTCCCACTGAGGCAATGTTATTCATTTCCCATTAGAGGCTACCTACTGGTTGACTCCAGGTTAGATTATTTATGGTTTAAGTTAATGAAGGAGCATTTGAAGAAAAATTAAGTATCTTAAGGAACGTATACCAGATCTAGAAGATAGGTGTCCATTCTGAATAGAAATAGATTTATTTTAACCTTATTCTCCTTTACAAGATAATAGATAGAGTCATTAGGAATCTTGTTTATCACTAGAGAAGCACCATGATACAATGGAAAGAGTATTGGGTTTGGTGCCAAACCTACTTTCACCACTTACTTGTTTGATGATTGGCAACTTATTCAAGCTACATACTCAACGGCTGTAGACTTTAGTTTGCTCCTTTGCAAAATGAGAGACTTGGACTAGACCAGGAGTTCTTAACACGGGGCCCATGAACTTGGGTTTTGGGGGCTATTTTGATGACTGAATCTTAATGTAATTGGTTTCCCTTGTAATCTTACATTTTTTTCTTTTACAAATTAAAAAACAACAACATGATTTTAGGGACTCCATAGGCATCACCAGGCTACTACCAAAGGGATCCATGAACAGAAGAAAAGAAAGAGAATCCCTGAACTAAATGATCTTTAAGGTCTCTTCCAGCTCTGATCCAATGATTGACTACCTAAGTGATACAGTGGCTAGAGTATCCAGCCTGCAGTCAGGAAGAGTCACCTTCCCGAGTTCAAAACTCACCTCAGACAGTTACTGTCTATGTGGCAAGTCATTTAATCTAGTTTACCTCACTTTTCTCATCTGTACAAATGAGCTGGAGAAGGAAATGACAAACCACCCCACTATTTTTGCCCCCCCCAAAACCCAAACAGTGTTACAGAATCAGACACAATTGAAACAACTGAACAGCAAGATCCTATGATTAGATGACATAGCTTCTTCTTCATCATGTGTCTCCCTAAACCTGTGATAGTAGATCATAAGCCCCAGAAGATCCTACAAAATTGGAAAGACCTTAAATACAAATTTGGGGATAGTGCAAGGTCCAACCTAGCCAACCATGTGGAGATTTGTTGCCAGAAATTTGGCAAAGTGATGAATTTTTTGGATGTAACAACTGATGAAACTAAATCTAAGGATCTGCTCTTTATCAAAATGTGATATATGCATCGGGATAGGGAGCACTTACATCACTGAAAGATCTTTGGAAATGTTGAAGCCTATTTTACTTGTTAAAAAGCTATTAAAGTCAGGTAGGTGATGCAATGTTTAGAGCACCTGGCCTGGAACAAGGAAGATCTAAATTCAAATCTGATCACTGACACTTGTTAGATGTATGATCCTGGGCAGGTCACAGGTCATTTAACTTTGCCTCAGCTTCCTCCACTGTAAAATAAGCATAATAATACCTACGTTTCACGCTTTTGGTGAAGATCCAATGAAACAATATTTCTAAAGTACTTAACACAGCACCTGGCATATCATAGGCATTTAAAAGTTTTCTAAAATCTAGTGAATCAATACTATGGTTTTTTTAAAACACATTTGTATTTTATTTTTTTTACTAATAAGCAAGAAAAGTACAAACATTTTGATAAGTTAATTATATGACTTTTGCCAATATAATACAATTATACATTTTAAAAAATTTATATTGTAAGTTTTATGTGTTTATGAAACCCACGAGATAAAAAATAAACTTTAAAATTAAAATCTAGCAATTTGAATGTTTCTCTTTGCCAACTTGGAGATGTATCCTAAAATAATATCATAAAAATTATGTAAGCAAGAAATAAAAAAGTAAAAGAGCCCAAACACCAAAGGAGAATCCCGCAAGCAAGGTTAGGGTCTTGGGAAATTCATTGGCTTTGACTAGTGAAGGAGGAGCTCAGTTTTGGTTAGAACCATGTGGGAAATCAGTTTACTTTAGAGAACTGAGGGTGAAAGAAAGGGATATCTGCTTTTTATTAAAACCTGAAGTGTATTATAATTGGGCTGCATTTCTCCCCAGATGGCCTCTCTTAAGTTGACATCTGCAACATGTATATAGAGCAGTGTGAAAGAGCTGTCTTCTGTGCCAGGGTGGACACATGTAATTCAGTTAAAACCTGCGTCCTTGGCTATCCTTAGTGCTGGTTCATCAATAATACACACTGTAAAGGCCTTCATTTGTCTGTCCACAACAAGATTGCTGTGTGTTTCACCAGCAAAAGGTCTTAATAACATTTAAAAGGGTTCAATCTGAATAGGTTAAATTAAAAATCAGACTGAGTAAGCATGGATGAAAGTCAAGATGTCTTTGTAAACAGTAAGTGTTCACAAGGCTTATCATTTGAAATGAAAATCATTAATGATGTTTTTTTTTGTTGTTGTTGTTGTTTTGGTTTCTTTGAAATTAAATTAGAAACATAATCTGCAGGAAGAAATTTTCATCAAAGGATGACCTGTCCTCCCCCTTTCCCCTCTCTTTTTCGCTCTCTTTCTCTCTCTTTTTCTTTCTTTTTTTTTTATTCATTTTCTCTTTCTCCCTTTATTTCTTGCTCTCTTTCTTGCCCTTCCTTCCTTCCTTCCTTCCTTCCTC
>NC_058134.1:55871801-55995905 GCF_016433145.1 Gracilinanus agilis | reverse complement strand
TTTCTTTCTTTCTTTCTTTCTTTCTTTCTTTCTTTCTTTCTTTCTTTCTTTCTTTCTTTCTTTCTTTCTTTCTTCCTTCCTTTCTTTCTTTCTTTCCTTTTCTCTCTCTCTCTACCTCCATCCCTGCCTCCCTCCTTCCTTCCTTTCTTTCTTTTTCTCCTGAATTCCATTATATATGCTCAATAAAACAAATCTGAAATTGGCATTTGAGTAGTAATAGGCTTTTATCTTATTTATAGATTTATTATTGTCTACTTCTTTAGTGCTTTGATAATTGGTATGTTTTTTAAATTAACAATCCTTCTTCCTCTTTTATCAGACAATAGAAAAATTAGAGTCAATGGAACCAAGGAACCTATTGAGTTTAAATCAAATCAGTGGTTTGGTGCAACAGTGAAAGCTCATAAAGGGAAAGTGGTGGTAAGTCTTGATTCTTCATTTGTTCTTTTTTTTTCTTCAGAAAATTCTGTATACATCTCTTCTTTGATTTCAAAGCAAGATTTTAAGAAACAAAATCATGTGCAAATTAGATTCTATAATTTAAGATTCAAAATCTTAAAGAAAACTTTGCTTACATTTTAATAGTAAAACATTCCTCTTTTCTCACAAAGTCACTTATTGCTTAGAACCACAAGTCAATGAACATTTATTAATTGCTTACTATGACCCAGGCACTGTTCCATAGTAAATAAAACTCCATTTCTAAATATACCTTTGTCAAGTTACTATTTTCAATTAAAAATACAAATGTTTCCAAGGTTGATAAAAAAAAATAAATAAACATTTAAAATCAGAGATGGTCAAGATATTTAAGACTGCTGGTAAAGACCTATTACCCCACTATGTTCTTTGTACTATTGTTGGAATAATATCAATATGGAGTTTAAATTATCTTGTGATAACTAACCCATTTTGTTATATATCCAGATTTCTGTTAACAGAGTGGTTTTTTGTTAAGTTCAATGATCAGCACTATAGAAAACTAATTCAGAATGAAGTCATGTTTTTTAAAACCTTTGACGTTCCATGATTCAGTGATTCCATTGCATTTTTATCCTGACTATGATACATGTTTCAATTATTGATTATTCATTATCTATTCTTTCACAGAAATAATACCAAAATATTTTCTGTTGTTTTTAAGTTGATTAGCTTTTATTTTCCTTATAAGACTATGGAAATAACTTCAGCTTTGATTTGTTTAAAGCTATTTCTATTATGATTTAATAGGAATAAGTGCCTAAAGGAAATGCCTTGTTTATTTGGTCTTGTGGTTAACCCCCAAAAGGGGTTTTGAAAGAAAGCAGATAATCTATAAAATACTGCCCTCTCTGGTTACAAACCAAGCATTTACACAGTATACTCCCTCTAGTCCTTTTCTTGAGTTATTGTTATAGATCTCATATTCCAGAATGTTGATTTCTTTCCTTTGGGGGCAGGATAATATATTCATTTTAATCGAAAAGGTCATTTGGTCCAATAACTCATTAAAGAAAAATCTTAACTCCTTTCAAATTGCTTTTTCTCTGAGATTTTTAAGTGCTAAAAATGCCTGAAAAATTGTTAGCACTCATAAAAACTCTAAATTCTTATATAATCATCTATGAAATCTTCTCAGAAAGCACAAAATGAGATCCTTCAAGACAATAGGAAACAAAAATAGCACACGTGAGCCATTCTGAAAAAGGTAAATTGTTGGTTAGCGCTGGAGCATAGAGGAAAAAGTGACAGTATATTAAAAAAAAAGTTAGAGAGACTTTTTTAACCTGTGAAAAATTTTTATACAAAATTTTGAATTCAGTTTCACAAAATTTTTACTTATCAAACACTCAAAACATTGCCTTGCACACACAAATGGATAAGGTAGATTATTACTTAGGTAGCTCATTGGTATAGTGGAGAGAACACTGGTCTTGGAATAAGGAAGACTGGGCTACCTGAGTTTGAATCTGGTCTCGGACATTAGCTCTGTGATCCTGGGAACATCACTAAACTCTGCCTCAGTTTCCTCAGCTCCAGTATCTTTCCCAAGAAAACTTTAAATGGGGCCACAGAGTCAGACATAACTAAAAACAACTGAACAACCACAATAGAGAAGCAGTTTATTAGAGTGGTTAGGAAGATGATTGCAGAATCAGAGGATGGCTTCAGATTTTGTCTTTGAAACTTACCTTTGGTGACCTTGAGTAAACAGTCTAAGCTTCCTGGACCATATTTTTCTCAACTGTAAACTGAGAGGGTTGTACTAGATGGTCTTGGAAGTCCCTTCTAGCTCTAGATCAGTGATTCCCAAAGTGGGCGCTACCACCCCCTGGTGGGTGCTGCAGTGATCCAGGAAGGTGGTGATGGCCACAGGTACATTTATCTTTCCTATTAATTGCTATTAAAATTAAAAAAAATAATTTCCAGGGGGCTAAGTAATATTTTTTCTGGAAAGGGGGCGGTAGGCCAAAAACGTTTGGGACCATTGCTCTAGATCAATGACCCTGAGATGATATAGCCAGTGCCCTCCCTGTCCCACAACCTCTATTGCTAACTTCTTCTCATGGACTATCTCAGAGTTCCTAGTTAATTCTTATTGTAATTTTAGATGCTAAAAGATGTGCTATATGGCTAAGTAATAAGATGTAATAAACAAATCACTGAACCAAGGTTTGTGTCTCCCCTGGGATCCTTCCTAAAATTGTGATCAAGAGCAAGTCAATTCATCTCTTCGAAATTCAGTAGACTCATTTGAAAGACAACTCTATTTTCACTCTGGCTACTTTACAGGGTAGCTTTTAGGAGAGTGCTTTGTTAACTATAATATTACTTAAGTCTGAAATATGGAAGTGTATGATGTTGTAATGACACTAGCACAGTACTTGGAGCCAGAATGACTCAGAGTTCTGAATCTGCTTATTTCGCCCTGTAGAACCTTAGAGGGATAACGGATTCTTTAACTATCTCCTTCATAGGCCCTCTGGGAGAAGAGTACTTTTATATTTAGGAAGCCAACCCTCTTTCAATGCAGGCTGTCATTGAGGTTTCCACATAACACAAATATTTGAAGGATATCCTCCAGCCATATCCAGTTGTCTAGTTCAACCCCCCCCCCATTTTAGAGATGAAGAAACTGAGGCCTAGACAGAATGTGATTTCCTCAAAATCCCACAAGTTTTATTCTAACTAGTTGGAATTGGAACCCACATCTTTTGACTTCAGAAACAATATTCTTGACCCTATACCACGTTTCTTCTTTAAGTGACAACCTTAAGCTTCTGTCAGACTTTTTAAAAAATCATTTCTGTGCTTTGTAGATGACCCTGGGCCATTTCATTTCATTTCTTTAGGATTTATTTTCTTTTCCCCCTCTGTGACTTCCCAAGTTCCTTTGAGACTACTGAGTGAACTTCCAAGGAAAGATTGTTGTTTTATTCCTGCTTGAGCTAAGATTTCATCTTGCTCCTGACTGGCAGAGTTCTTAATGCTCATGCATTTTATTGCCCAACTCAATTCGTATGGCTTCTCTGATTATTGCTTTATTGCCTACTTTGATAAATATATTTGCCTCCTTTCCATGATTATCTTTCATGCCTTTGGTGGGAGAAGAGCTAAGCTGGCCAAGATTAAGCTATTGCCTTCTCACTGAATGGGGCAGTCATGAAGAGGCCAACATAGTTATCTGAGTAAGCAGTAAAGCAATAACTGGGGATGTCATATGTTCATGGAAGAGAATACAAAAGATAAGGGCTCTGTGACTTGAGATCTAAATGAAAACTTGGTTTAACCATGGAGAGAAGTTCACTATCAGTAGTTTCTGAGGGGTAAGACCTGGAAACCAAGGAGCACATTTGGGTGTTGGGTGCTTCTTGCCTGTCTCCAACTTTGGAAGGCTCTCATTCATCATTCAGTCTGAGCTTTTCCTTCCTTGTTCTCTCTCCCCAATATACTCCATAATTCTCTCTTAGACTCTGCTAGTCAGAAGCCATATCTCCCTACATGAACTGAATTGAGCATCCCAGAACTGTTCTTCAGAGGACTGACAAACCCTCCTGACTAGGGTAGAGTCACATCTAGAAAACAGGGGTGATGATTCCAGAATGAGCCATCACACAGAGGTGAAGGCATTTTATAAACCCCAGTCATATGGAAGTGTGAGTTATTATTATTTGTAAAGTGTTGTTAAAAATCGTCCTTTCCTTCAAGAGCTAACAGATGTACTACCTCTGTGAAGCTTCCTTGCTTTCCCAAGCTGAAAGTGATCTCTTATTTCTCACATTTGCCACAGCACTTTTTCTGGATCTCTTCTTTGTGCTTTTCAATTTAATTTGATTCAACAAGTATTAAGTGCTTACTATGTGGAGGAGACTGTGCTAGGCACTGGGGATGCAAAGACCAAAGCAGACTTGTCCCAGCCTTTGAGGAGTTGACATTCTATTGAGAGAACCCAATATGTCTATGAACAAGGATACCATTCCTAGCTTAAGAAGGAAGCTGGCAGGAAGACTTAGGGACAGATTGGGAAAGGATTTGTAAGGGGTAACAACTGAGTAGGGCCTTAGAGGAAAATCCCAAGAAGAAATGAGAAGGGATTACATTCTGGGCATGAGAGACAGTGACAGAAGAGCAAGAGCAAGGGTAGAAAATGGCTAATGCACCAGGAGCTGGAATGCAGCATGCAGAGAATAAATTAATGTGAAGAAAACTTAAAAAGGCAAGTTGAAATAAAATTTAGGTAGAGTCTTAAGAGTCAAGTAGAAGAATTGGTTTTATATCCTGGAGACAATAAAGACATACTAAAAGTTTTTGAAGGGCAGCAAAATGGTGCAATGGGTAGAGTGATAGGAAATAGAAGATGGAGATAGAAAGACCTGAGTTCAAACCTGACCTCAGACACATAATAGCTATGTGACCTAGGAAAGTCACTTAATCCTTTCTGTCCCAATTTCCTGAACCGTGAAATAAGCTGGAAAAGGAAATGGCAAACATATTCTAGTGTCTTTGCCAAGAAAATCCCAAATGAGGTCATAGAGTTGGACATGACTGAACAACAACAAAAGTTCTTTCAATAGGAGAATGATGTCTTTAGACCTTTTGCACAAACACATTACGTGGAAACTGTGTAGAGAGGATGGATGAATAAATGAATTAATGGAGAGGAGAGAGAGCAGGAAAGAGGTCATGGGGAGCCAGACTAGAGTAGTTCCTATGTAAGTAGAGACAACAGGACTGATGAAAAGGTGTCCTAGATATACAAATGATAAGATTTGGATGAAGGACAAGCAAGAGTCCAGGATGACTTGGGTATTATGAATCTGGATGATGAGAAACTCGAATAGGGAAGTCAGAAAGATAATAAGTCCCATTTCAGACCTTTTATGTTTAAAATATGGCCAAATGGGTGGTAATAGAGCTTGCAGTTCAGGAGGAAAACAATGACTAGATTAATAACAAGACCTTTTTGAGTCATCTTCATAGAAATAATTGAACTGTTGGTTTACCATGGAGGGTAGGGAATAATCATTTTATTAAGTATCTACTATGTGTTAGGTGCTGTGCTACATGATTTTTTAATATTATCTTATTTCATCCTCATAAATATGTTATGGGGCAAAAGTGATTATTCCCTTTGGATTATTTTGGCCAATGTGAAGAATTTCTCTGGGCAAAAAATTGTAAATCAGAGAAGGAGTAAGAAATGTTATTATCCCCATTATATAGTTGAAGAAACAGAGGCAGATAAAGATGAAGTAATTTGTTGATGGTCATACAACTAGTAAGTGTCTAAGGCTGGATTTGAACTTGGGTCTTCCTGACTCCAATTCCAGTGTTCTATCTACCTCTACCTCTTTTATCAATGGAGCGAAAGCAGAAAGGGAAAATTCAGCCCAAGCAAGAGCTTTGGAGTCAGCAACGCTTATCACATTATGATCTATATCATTATCATCTTGTATATGTCTTATTTTCCCTATTCAATTGTAAGTTACCTTTGGGAATAGAGTCAGCTTTATGTTGTTTTGTATTTCCAGTGTTAGTACAATGCCTTGTTCACAGTGGGTACTTAAAATTTTTGCTAGATTGAATCGAAAGTGGCAATCCAGGTTGTGGTCAGCATTTTGGATGGCTGTATATATTCAGTATAACCCTGGTAAACTAATAAAGACCAAAGACACCGGTTCATAATGTCTAAGTGTTTGGAGAGGTCTTACTGAGAGTATAGAAATTAGAGATTCCCATTCGATAGAGAATTTGCACTCTGACATGATTGATTGAGGCTAGAATATAAAAGTCTTTTAGGATGAAGTTGGTTAAACACTGGAATGAATTACCAAGACTTTGTGGACACCATGTCTTTAAAATTAGGATATGTCCTCATCCATCTGGAATCATTTTAAGTGTGAGCTTGCCTAAAGCAGGGAGATAGACATGATGACTTCTCAAGTTCACTCCCAGTCCTACAGTTCCAGGATTCTGCGTCCTTAGAAATAAATGCTTGACTAAATAAGGGCAAACACACTCATCCAGGATTAGGTCCAACAGGCAGGAGTAAAAAACTAAGAGTCTATGTCATATAGAAAATAATACATATATGTGTGTGAGTATGTATATATACATATGCACACATATAAATTTCATTATGTAAAACATTTTCTATCAATATTTTCATTTATCAAATTTATTGAAATCTTTATTAAAATAAATCTTTTCTCCTTTTTTTTTTTAATATAAAATGTTTCTGGAGAACTGAGTAATATAGTTTGGGCAAACATTCCTTATTCCTGCTCTGATTTACATTTATTTTGTCCAGAAAAATTCTTGACATGGGCCAAAATAATCTAAAGGGAATGATTGCTTTCACCCCATAATGCATTTCTGGAAACCATGGAATAAAACAGACCATTTGCGAATGGGTCCTATTTTTCCATACAAGCAGTGCCATTTGTTGCATCATTGACTGAAAATCTGGTCTTAAATAAATGATGGATGTGGTCAGCAATATGTCATAAAAACAAAGGTACAACAATCATAAACTTCTGTGATCACTTAAATTAATTAATAAAATTTATTCTAGTTCCAATAAATTGGGAAGAAATGTGCTACACACAAAGAACCCCCAATGTCCCATGAATTTTATAAGTAGCACATAGAAATAGAGATCTAATATAATATAAATGTGATATGAATTAATGAATTTGCTATAAAGATGTTTAAATATTTAATTAACAGTAATCTTGTAGGACTTCTTAGAATTAGAAAGGTTTTGGAGGTATAATATGGTGTCCCAAATCTCATTAAAAAGCTCTCCAAGAGACTTTGAGCTAACCCTCTTTTTTCCTCCGTAAAAGTCCCTCGAGGAAATGGAAAGCCTCAAAATGATTCCATTGACCTTGGAATCTCCATCGCAACATAAGATTAACCCTTGTCCTACTGGATGATTTGTTGATCACCTCTGAAACAGTCTTATACTTTTTTGGAAATCCACTTAAATTACACATTTATTAAGTGCATACTCTATGTGAAGCACTGTGAGAAATATTAAATAACTACCATGCTTTTAAAAGAGAATTTCCAACAGTTTATTAAACTACTAATGTCACAGTATCCTTTGCATATCCAACTACCTTACATAGCACTGAGATACGAGCATTATTTAGATGACGTTTAGTAAGTACAGCAAGCACAGCGCCATGCCAGCTTTAAAACAAGTAAAGCTGGGAATTATCTCTACAAATTAAACTGATTTTTAAAAAGCCATAGAACTGTGTTTTCAACATCAAAGGATGCCTCTATTCTACTAGATCCCTTTGCATGAGATAATTTTAACTCTAATTAGCTTAGCAAAATATCAGTGACCTTGGAGGTCCTTTCCAGCTTTAAATATCTGGTCCTGAGTGTTTGGAAACCAAGGCAAAACAGAACAGGGGATGGACCTTGATTCCCATATCAAGAAATCAGGCTGATGTACTCTATCTCAAAGAAAGCATAGGGATCCTCTAGTTAAATATATTCATTTTATACCTGAGGCCCCTGAGGCTGGAAGAGTGATATAAGTTGCCAGAGGTCACACAGATAAAAAGTGGAAGAGTTCAACCTTCAAATGCAGGTTCAATGATCTCAAATCCGGTGCCCTTTTCATGATATCACACATATGCAAATTTGGTGAGACAGGACAAGCTATCTCTGCTTTAGGTGGCATTTTTATCTGCCTGGGTATTTTTCCTTCAATACTAAAATGATGTTTACATTTATTTCAGTAGATGCATTGTTGATTGTTTATTTTATCCCACCTCTTTGGGTTAAATATTATATTCATATTTTAAAAATTTATATTTTAAAATATTTTAATTATTAATAAATATTATATTTATATTTATAAAATTTGTATTTTAAAATATTTTAATTAATAATAAATATTATATTTATATTTTTAAAATTTGTATTTTTAAAAATATTTTAATTAATAATAAAAATTTCATTATATTTAAAATAACTAATATTCAGTGAGATTTGCAGTGTGACTGCTATACAGGCTGCCCCAGAGTATAATATGCTCCCCTACCAAAGGTTTTCAGATAGAGGCCAGATAAGAATTTGTGTGAGCTCCTCCAGTCTTCTTTCTTTGCATCCTCAGTGCCTAGCACAATGCTTGGTACATAATACTGGTGCTTAATAAGTGCATGTTGATAATAAATAATAAAATCTAAAATAAAACAAACTAACAAACAAGTAGATAAATATATTACTTAGTAACCTCTGAGATCCCTAGAAATTCTGAAAGTCAAGATTATACAATAAATTTCCAAGGTAGCCTTTATTATTCTGTAAGAGAACNTACAATGCCTTGTTCACAGTGGGTACTTAAAATTTTTGCTAGATTGAATCGAAAGTGGCAATCCAGGTTGTGGTCAGCATTTTGGATGGCTGTGTATATTCAGTATAACCCTGGTAAACTAATAAAGACCAAAGACACCGGTTCATAATGTCTAAGTGTTTGGAGAGGTCTTACTGAGAGTATAGAAATTAGAGATTCCCATTCGATAGAGAATTTGCACTCTGACATGATTGATTGAGGCTAGAATATAAAAGTCTTTTAGGATGAAGTTGGTTAAACACTGGAATGAATTACCAAGACTTTGTGGACACCATGTCTTTAAAATTAGGATATGTCCTCATCCATCTGGAATCATTTTAAGTGTGAGCTTGCCTAAAGCAGGGAGATAGACATGATGACTTCTCAAGTTCACTCCCAGTCCTACAGTTCCAGGATTCTGCGTCCTTAGAAATAAATGCTTGACTAAATAAGGGCAAACACACTCATCCAGGATTAGGTCCAACAGGCAGGATTAAAAAACTAAGAGTCTATGTCATATAGAAAATAATACATATATGTGTGTGAGTATGTATATATACATATATACACATATAAATTTCATTATGTAAAACATTTTCTATCAATATTTTCATTTATCAAATTTATTGAAATCTTTATTAAAATAAATCTTTTCTCTTTTTTTTAATATAAAATGTTTCTGGAGAACCGAGTAATATAGTTTGGGCAAACATTCCTTATTCCTGCTCTGATTTACATTTATTTTGTCCAGAAAAATTCTTGACATGGGCCAAAATAATCTAAAGGGAATGATTGCTTTCACCCCATAATGCATTTCTGGAAACCATGGAATAAAACAGACCATTTGCGAATGGGTCCTATTTTTCCATACAAGCAGTGCCATTTGTTGCATCATTGACTGAAAATCTGGTCTTAAATAAATGATGGATGTGGTCAGCAATATGTCATAAAAACAAAGGCACAACAATCATAAACTTCTGTGATCACTTAAATTAATTAATAAAATTTATTCTAGTTCCAATAAATTGGGAAGAAATGTGCTACACACAAAGAACCCCCAATGTCCCATGAATTTTATAAGTAGCACATAGAAATAGAGATCTAATATAATATAAATGTGATAAGAATTAATGAATTTGCTATAAAGATGTTTAAATATTTAATTAACAGTAATCTTGTAGGACTTCTTAGAATTAGAAAGGTTTTGGAGGTATAATATGGTGTCCCAAATCTCATTAAAAAGCTCTCCAAGAGACTTTGAGCTAACCCTCTTTTTTCCTCTGTAAAAGTCCCTCGAGGAAATGGAAAGCCTCAAAATGATTCCATTGACCTTGGAATCTCCATCACAACATAAGATTAACCCTTGTCCTACTGGATGATTTGTTGATCACCTCTGAAACAGTCTTATACTTTTTTGGAAATCCACTTAAATTACACATTTATTAAGTGCATACTGTATGTGAAGCACTGTGAGAAATATTAAATAACTACCATGCTTTTAAAAGAGAATTTCCAACAGTTTATTAAACTACTAATGTCACAGTATCCTTTGCATATCCAACTACCTTACATAGCACTGAGATACGAACATTATTTAGATGACGTTTAGTAAGTACAGCGAGCACAGCGCCATGCCAGCTTTAAAACAAGTAAAGCTGGGAATTATCTCTACAAGTTAAACTGATTTTTAAAAAGCCATAGAACTGTGTTTTCAACATCAAAGGATGCCTCTATTCTACTAGATCCCTTTGCATGAGATAATTTTAACTCTAATTAGCTTAGCAAAATATCAGTGACCTTGGAGGTCCTTTCCAGCTTTAAATATCTGGTCCTGAGTGTTTGGAAACCAAGGCAAAACAGAACAGGGGATGGACCTTGATTCCCATATCAAGAAATCAGGCTGATGTACTCTATCTCAAAGAAAGCATAGGGATCCTCTAGTTAAATATATTCATTTTATACCTGAGGCCACTGAGGCTGGAAGAGTGATATAAATTGCCAGAGGTCACACAGATAAAAAGTGGAAGAGTTCAACCTTCAAATGCAGGTTCAATGATCTCAAATCCGGTGCCCTTTTCATGATATCACACATATGCAAATTTGGTGAGACAGGACAAGCTATCTCTGCTTTAGGTGGCATTTTTATCTGCCTGGGTATTTTTCCTTCAATACTAAAATGATGTTTACATTTATTTCAGTAGATGCATTGTTGATTGTTTATTTTATCCCACCTCTTTGGGTTAAATATTATATTCATATTTTAAAAATTTATATTTTAAAATATTTTAATTATTAATAAATATTATATTTATATTTATAAAATTTGTATTTTAAAATATTTTAATTAATAATAAATATTATATTTATATTTTTAAAATTTGTATTTTTAAAAATATTTTAATTAATAATAAAAATTTCATTATATTTAAAATAACTAATATTCAGTGAGATTTGCAGTGTGACTGCTATACAGGCTGCCCCAGAGTATAATATGCTCCCCTACCAAAGGTTTTCAGATAGAGGCCAGATAAGAATTTGTGTGAGCTCCTCCAGTCTTCTTTCTTTGCATCCTCAGTGCCTAGCACAATGCTTGGTACATAATACTGGTGCTTAATAAGTGCATGTTGATAATAAATAATAAAATCTAAAATAAAACAAACTAACAAACAAGTAGATAAATATATTACTTAGTAACCTCTGAGATCCCTAGAAATTCTGAAAGTCAAGATTATACAATAAATTTCCAAGGTAGCCTTTATTATTCTGTAAGAGAACCACTGAAGACAAGCTTACATCAGGTAAATTCAATTGACACTGTAGCTGTGTTCTCCCTTCCTGTGGGTTGCCATGCATAAGGAAACAAGGTGGCTAGATCCTCATCCAAGTGTGCCTGCTGTCTTTCATATTTTAACAGGCCTGCGCTCCTTTGTATCACTGGAGAACTCTCAAAGCTACTCGGGAAAAGGATCCTGTTGGCACCTGCTATGTAGCAATTCAGAATTTCAGTGCCTATGCAGAATACTCTCCTTGTCGGAACAGTAAGTGGTGTTTATAATGTCCTCTTGTGGAAAGGGATGCTTGATTCCAGATACTCTTCCTTGTTCCTGTAAGTACAGACAAAGTCCAAATGTTGGATCCATTTTGGTTTGGTTTCCAGTCACTATGAAGGCAGCAGAAGTGGGCGCTGTGGAGTGCTCAGAGCTTGAATTAGACATTGAAGTCTAATTCAATGGTCATCCATCGCGTCCCCAGCCATCAGAAGTCATCTTGACTTTTGTCTTGCAGCTGGACTTTGATGACTGGAAGAGAGAGGGAGGCCAAAGACTCTCTGCCACTCTACCTTGCTTAAAGTGCATTTATGCTCAAGTCAAAAAACATCACCAGTGATGTCATTTTGATCTTCTTCCAGTATGAAGGACATCCAACCAGCCAACAAAACCAAAACAAGAGTATAATGACCTCACACAAAAAAAGCCTCAAAAGGATTATCTTACTATAAAAATACTATAACAATTAGAGGTAGCTAGGTGGCACAATGGATAGAGTTCTGAGTTTGGATTAGGAAAACCTGAAATCAAATCCAGCCTCAGCTAGAAAAAGTGTGCTACTGTAAATATATATATAATATTATTATACTAATTATAGTATATAATTTAAATATATCAATATAAAATATCAATGTATCATTATAAAATCAATATAAAATATAATGTATATTATGTTAATATATGATATTAAATATATAAATCAACATATATCTATATATGCACATACACATATATAAACATATATACATACATGTATATACTTCATTTTTCAAAATACATCATGACAATAGTACATGGTTATATGTAAAGTCCTTTGTTTTCATTTTGAAAAAGAAAAAAAGATGGAGATTAAACTGGGTGATACACTACATAAATGTGAGTCAAGACTAATAAAACACTCTCTACCCAATAGCTCTAAAATGTCATCAGTTTGGGGGTTTCTTTGTCTAGATCAATGATGGGCAAACTTTTTAAAGAGGGGGCCAAAGGAAAGGAAATGCTCATTTGTTAGTCTGTTTCTAAGGCAACTCTTTCGAAGTTTCATGTATTGTATCCTACTCATTGTATTCGTCAAATTAGGAATAATGTCCCACAGCCTGGATAGAACATTTCAAAGGGCCACATCTGGCCTGTGAGCTTTAGTTTGCCCATCACTGGTCTAGATAAATTATTTCAATTGCTGGTGTGTAAGTGTATTCCACTGAAAGGAGGCATGTCATGGGCAATGTAGAGTCTTAGACAACTGTCTGAGGGCACTGAGACATGCTAGTTATGTGTCAGAGGCAGCACTTGAACCCAGGACTTACGCTACTACCCACTAAGCCATGTTGCATCTAGAGATAGGGAATGCAAACATTATTATCCCTATTTTACCCATGCAGAATCTATAACTCAGGGAAATCCAGGAACTAATGCAGAGCCCTAGAATTCATTTATATTAAGGTAAGATACGAATTAGGCAGCTGGGGGAACAGTCAATAGAGTACTGGGCTTAGATCAAGAAGCCTCATCTTCATGAGTTCAAATCCAGCTTCAGATACTTACTAGCTCTGTGACCCTGGGCAAGCCACTTAATCCTATTTGCCTTGGTTTCTTCATCATTAAAATGAGCTGGAGAAGGAAATTTTGAACCACTCCAGAATCTTTTGCTAAGAAAACTCCAAATGATGGGGCAGCTGGGTGACTCAATGGATTGAGAGTCAGGCCTAGAGATGGGAGGTCCTGGGTTCAAATCTGGCCTCAGACATTTCCTAGCTGTGCAACCCTGGACAAGTCACTTAACCCCCATTGCCTAGCCCTTACCACTCTTCTGCCTTGGAACCAATATGCAGTATTGATTCTAAGATGGAAGGAAAGGGTTTAAGGGAAAAAAAAAGAAAGAAGACCCCAAGCGGGGTCACAAAGACTCATCTGAAATGACTCAACAAGATGAAGATTCAGCTTTTCAGACTCTAGATCCAGTATGCATTCTACCAGGCAACACTATCCCATCATCCATTCTCTATTTTTCTCTACTTCTAAAAATGCTTTGATCTTAAATTTTTCTACCTTACTGAATAGTATACCTTGAAGAGACAGCTTGGTGGTTCAATGGATAGAGTGCCAAACCTGTATCAGAAACTTCCTAGTTGTATAATCATGGGCAAGTCACTTATTTCCCCATTGGCTAACCCTTCCCATTCTTCTGTCTTAGAATATCATGATATTTATTATCAATTCTAATAAAGAGTTTTAAAAATATCCTTAGAAGAAATGACCCAGTAAATACCAACAATTACTTCTGAGAAAAGACATTTTCAAATTAAGCATTTTTAATTGCATCAACTGTCGAGGCTTTTCTCTTTCTCTCTCTCAATTGCGCATTTATCCCATAGCTTAACTTAATGTCATCTCTTGAGATTCTTCTTCAGAAGGTCAGGGAATCTGATAAAGTGTGGCAGAAAGAAAATCCGACTTCATGAAAATCAATGGAGATACGTTATTTATTGCTAATAGCTGATGTTGATAAGTACTCTGACTATAGTTTTAGATGAATCCATGTTCATGCTTAATTATATTAAATTTTAATGCTAATGAGCTATCTGTGTATAATGTACATTAGCAAGTAGGTTCCCAGAACTAGAAATGACTAGTCGATCTTCCCTTCCTGTGTGGAGCAATGTATCTTTTCACTTACTCTATCCTTCTTGACTGTGACTTCTTTGTTTAATAAGCTTCCTCACATTTTTTTCTCTCCCTAAAAGTTAGCTAAATCTTTCTTTTCTTTTCATTTAATCCTTACCTTCTGTCTTAGAAAGAGCACTAAGTATCAGTTCCAAGACAAAAGAGCAGTAAAGACTAGGAAATTGCGGTTACGTGACTTGCCCACGGCCACACAGCTAGGATGTGTCTGAGGGCAGATTTGAATCCAGGACCTCCAGTCTCTAGGCCTGGTACTCCATCCACTGAGTCACTAGCATCCCTTATATCCTTCTTGTTAGGACTGACGTGAAAAGAACACGTAGGGAAAAGAGTCATAATGGTAAACCAGAGGCCCCTCTTTGTGAAATTTGACCCTTTGAAAATGGTATTGCTTGGCTCAGATCTACATCCACTTTTTGGCCTTTAAAAATCACCTTTCTTGCCATCAGGCAGAGATACTTTTCATTAGCATCTTTGAAGCTCTTGTGATGCTTGTTATTTAGTTGTTTCAGTTGTGTCTGATTCTTCATGACCCAATTTGGAGTTTTCTTGGCAAAGATACCAAAGTGGTTTGCCTTTTCCTTCTTCAGCTCATTTTACAGATGAAAAAACTGAAGCAAACAGGGTGAAGGGACTTGCCCAGGGTCACACAACTAGTAAGTGTCTGAATCCAGATTTGAATTCACATGTTCCAATAATCTATGCATGGGACCACCTAGCTGCCCTATGTAAGAAACTATCCAAT
Organism: Gracilinanus agilis; assembly: GCF_016433145.1. NCBI lineage: Eukaryota > Metazoa > Chordata > Mammalia > Didelphimorphia > Didelphidae > Gracilinanus > Gracilinanus agilis. The sequence continues at coordinate 55,980,598 of NC_058134.1, read as the reverse complement.
TATATAGAACCAATTTTATAAGGGCTGTTGATCTCCATTTCTCCCAATTTAAATTAGTCTGATATTACTTCCATTCTTTTATATCTAGCTTTATTCTAAATCTATTGAAAAACCCAAGATAGGACTCCTAAAGAAGTCAAATCTGGTCTGGTTGCCTTTGATTGAGTTCTTAGATCTCTGAGGCACAGAAAAAAAGCATAGATTTCCCTGGGTAAACGGCTGTTCATTGCTCATTGCTGGATTTTTATAGTACCCTGAAGCATGCCATGAAGAAGTAACTCCTTGAAAGTAGAGATGATCCTATCTTGGGTTCATATCCATAGCACCATGAAGCATTCCTGGGCCACAGAAAGTGTCTAAAGAATTGAATTAAACTGAATCTAGGAGGAATCTTGAAATTAAATGTATTTACCTTAGCCAGGAGATATTTGAGGAAAGACAGTGTTTCCCTGTCTTTCACAGCACTAGGAATTAGGCAAGAGAAATATTGATCTGGGATATCTCAAGCCCACTAGCCAGCATTATTTCACAGATTATAAATTACTTTTCGTTCCCTTGGCATACATATGGTCCCTTTATCTGGCATTGTTGAGGAATGAATCTTTTGCTTATATGAGCTTCTCAGATAACTACAGCTTAACTGTTTTTAGGTTACATCGTTAAAGACCACATTACTGGAAATCTTTATAGAATTTATAACCCGTCTTCTAAAATGCATTGCATGTTTGTTTAAATAGAACATATGATGTGAGATTTAACATTTTTCTTGATCACAGTTCATTATATCTGTCTCTATAAATATACTCTACTGCAGTGAATTATCTGAGGATAATGTGTATTGCCACTTCTTTGTTCCTGTTATAAATGAACCTTGACTACTTGAGGTTTTTCAGTGTTATTGTTGTTTTTATATATTGATTCTGGGTGTTGGTGTTTAGTTTGGAGATGTTGGTCACTTCTCATGTTGTTACTTGTTGCTCTTGATAGTACATCTGCCGTCATGAATATTGGCAATATTATACACCAGAAGGATCAACCCCTGTTGCATTGCAACTCGCCACACTCAGAACTATGTCCTGAACCAGATTAAAACATCAATGGAAAGTGTTTCACAAAATAAATAAAAATACAGTACAAATCAACACAGATAACATTAATTTATGATTTTCTAAGTCAGTGTGTGGCCTGCAAACTCTCTTTTTGAATTTGACAACACTACTCTGTACCGTACCCCTGAACTCCAGTTTGATTAGCTTAAATATAAATTGGAAATCAGATAACAAAGTTTATTAGAATTGTTTTGCTGTTGTTCAGTTGGTTGAGTTGTTTCTCTAATTCTTTGTGATCCCATTTGGGGTTTTCCTGGCAAAGATGTCAGAGTAGTTTTCTATCTCCTTCTCTAGATCATTTTATAGATGTCTAAAATGAGACAAATAGGGTTAGTGTCTTATCTAAGGTCATATACCTAGTAATTTTTTGAGGCCAGATTTCAAATCAGATCTTCCCATCGCTAAGCCTGCCATTTTATCCATTGTACCACCTAACTACTCCCATAATTACTACTTCTAGGAGTAATATAATTGCTTTCCTTTTTTTTTAAATAAAGACTCACCGATTCTTTTTCTGGATAATTCTAACCTTAATATCTTATAGAAGCTATTTAAGATAATTTCATAGATTTGAAATGCTTCTAGGTAGTCCAATTTTTAAATTAATTCTATTTTCCAGGTCAGTTTCTTTTTCCTGATGAGATTGTTCAAATGTTCTATTTTTTCATTAGTTTGACTTTGTTTTATTGTTTCTTGATAGTTCATGGAGTCATTAGCTTTTGCTTGCCCAATTCTAATTTTTAAGAAATTATTTTCTTTTGTGAGCTTTTGTACCTCTTTTTTCTGATTTGTCTAATTCTACTTTTTAGCAAGTTCTTTTCTGCAGTGATTTTATACCTCCTTTTCCATTTGGCCTATTCTGCTTTTTAGAAAATTTTTTCTTCAGTTAATTTTTGGGCTTCTTTAATCATCTGAGCAATTCTAGTTTATAAGTTTTTTTCCCTTCAGTGTGTGTGTGTGTGTGTGTGTGTGTGTGTGTGTGTGTGTGTGTGTTTACTATTAATTCTTTTTTCATTCTTTTTTTCATCACTTTTATTTCTCTTCACATTTTTTCCCTCTACCACTAATCTCTTTTTTTAAGTCTTCTAGGAATTCTTGTTGGGATTGAGTAGAATTAGCATTTTTCTTCAAGATTTTTTTTTGGTAGCTATTTTCACATTGTTGTCTCTTTCTAAGTGTATGTTTTGGTTTCTTCCCTGCCTCCAAAGCAGCTTTTAATGCCCAAGTACTTTTTTGTTGTTTGCTTTTTTTCTCAGACTATTTCTTCACTTTGAATTTTATGTTAAAGGTGGGCTCTGCTCTCCTTGTGGTGGGGAGGAATTGTGCCAAGCATCAGGATTTTTCATGCTGTTGTTTTCAGTGTTAGTTCTGGATGTCTGTAAGTTTCTGGTACATCCAAGGTGGGTGTGATCATGGGAGAGATAAGGTAATTACTGCCCCGATCTGAGCTCTGATCTTTATCCAGAAAGCACCCCTGTTCTCCTGCAAATACTAATGCTCTTCTCCTTCCTGAAACTGCAATGAAGAACTGTCCTTATGGGCAATAGAGTTCTCAATCAACACTAGCTACACCATCTGGCAGGAAAGGGTTCCTTGTCATCTCTTTCTGACTGCTATCTGACTTCCTTATAGTCTCTGGGCTGAAAGCTCCCCAAACTTCTGCTTCTGCATTGTAGTCACCTCTAAGGCCTACTTCTGGTTCTCCTGCCCTTCTGCAGAACTGTACCCACCCCAATGTTGCAGACCTCTTTAGTTCTCTTATCCTGGGAATATGTCTCTTTTTAATCTTTTGTTGTCTCTGTTTTTCAAAAACTTGACTTGAGGCATTAATTTAAAGTTGTTTGGAAGGCAACTGTGTCCCAGCCTATACTTTGTGTTCTTGACTCCATGGGAAGCTGATCCTTAAGAGCAGAATTTTTTACAAAAGTGATATTCATTTAATATTGTACTCATATACCAATAGAAGAATAATTTGATCCATGGAGTACAACCACTTCTTTCTCTACCTCTGAGGCTTCTTCTCATTTCTCAGCAGTTCTATTGTCCTGCAAATGCCCAAAGAAGATTTCTCTTGGTTCCTAATGTCCTCACCACTCACTAACATGAAAAGATCACTTTTCACGTTCATCTGGTCATGAAGCTGAAACATGTGCAATGAGACTTTTCAAACAGGAGTCAGAAAAGCCTATCTTGTTAATTTCCCCAAGATAAGCTTCAATAATGTCATTACTACACTGATCAATATGGAGTTCACTTTCCTCTTAGAGTGGGAGCTTTTAACTACTTATACACACAGTTTTTCAGTTCGATCATATTGGAGGAACAAAATAGCTCAGAATACCTTTGCTTCCTGTTTTGGAAGTCAAGGCATATAATTAGCATGATTGTCTGGGTATAAGGATGCTGAATATAACATGGATGCAGAATGGTATAATAGAAAGATTTCTGACTTGGGAGTGAGAGGAATTGAGTTCAAATCCCTATTCTATCACTTATTATTACTTTGAACAATTCACTTAAGTTTTCTGGGCCTCAGTTTTTCAATCTGTAAACAGAAAAGATTTCTCTGGAAAGTCTCTGCAGTTGCTTCTGGCCTCTAAATCTGTGATCCTGGTACAGAGTTTTAGAATGCACTGTTGTATTGGGGGAAAGGATATTTCCTTTTATAGTCTCCCTCCAATATGGAATGTCCCAAAAGTCTTAGTGTAATTTTAAGCTGGCTTAAAATTGTATTAAGATTTTGGGGACACTCTATAAAAGCTAAATGAGAATGAATCATTTTTGCAACGGAAAAAAATTCTATTTATTATCGAATTTCTAAGGAAAACTTTTTCCATGGGACTTCTCCTTTTCATGGTATTTTGAGAGCAGTTTTTAAACACATACACACACTCACACAAACAACCGTATTCACACTCATATATACTTATACACTCACATAATCCCATACATACATATAGTCACACTCACATTTGTTCACACACAAATGCTCTCCTACTCACACACACTCCCTCAAGAACTTCAAGAAAAATGGCACCCAGAAGTCAGAGGCCACCCATTTGCTGGGCCTCACACACGTAAACCATAAAAGTTGATGTAGGGGGAAAATGAAAAGTAGTAAATATAGTACGCAAGATAGGAAATTATGAAAAGAAATAGGGACATCTGGAAAGAATGGGAGATGACCCAATGCCAGAAGCAGCTCAAGTAAATGGAGAAAGAGCAGAGTCCATCCTCAGAAAAGATGGGAAGGCCAAGCCCAGTTGGAAAGTCTGGGAATAGCCCTCCATGCCCAAACTATAAATTTTTTTCTGCAGATGATGTGATGATGATATGTGCTTCCTTCCTTGCCCTCTCATTTCCATTTCTATCCTGACAAAACAAATGAATAATTATTCACATATTTGCCACACAGTCTTTAAAGAATTCAGTTTCTGCAAGTGCTGAAGCTACTTTCTGGTTACAATTTAGACACCTTTCGAAGCTGCGGTGACTCTTTCAAGTTACAATTTATGAGTAGTCAGAGTTGGAGTGGGGTGGGGAGGCTGATTCCACATCCTCTGAAGCCTTGCAATAAGGCTGCTTTTGGGGTCCATGTGTGAATCTGATTGCTGGGTGAAAGGATCTTGTGAGCACCAGTTCAGGAGGCAGAAGATTTGAGTGCATGTTTTATTAGCTCAGATGCTCACTACCTATGTGACTTCAGTCTCTTAATCCCCTTGAGCCTCAGTTCCCTGATTTTAAAAATGAAGAATTGGCAGAGGCGACTAGGTACCTCAGAGAATAAAGAACCAAACCTAGAGATGGAAGGTCCTGGGTTCAAATTTGACCTCAGACACTTCCTAGCTGTGTGACCTTGGGCAAGTCACTTGACCCCCATTTACTAGCCCTTATTGCACTTCTGCTTTAGAACCAATGCATTGTATTGATTCTAAGATGGAAGGTAAAGGTTTAAAAATAAAATGATGGGTTAGACTGCAAGCTCTATAGAGTTCCTTCCAACTCTTGACTTAAAATCCTATAAGTTAGCTTCGTCAGTATTTCACTCCCATATCCAAGCTGTTGCCAAGATCTACTGATTTCACCTCTGCCACTTCTCTTGAATATGCCCCCTTCTCTCCTCTGGCATTGCAGGCCCTCATCACCTCACAGCTGCATTATTGAAATTACAGTCTACCTCAAATCTCTCCCCATTCCCATTCATACTCCACTCAGCCACTAAAGGTATTTTCTTAAAACTTAGGACTGTTGATAGCCTAGCTCTTTGTGGTGGCAAAAAATTGGAAAATGAGGGGATGCCCTTCAATTGAGGAATGGCTGAACAGATTGTGGTATCAGTTGGAGGTGGAATACTATTGTGCTCAAAGGAATAATAAACTGGAGGAATTCCATGTGAACTGGAACGACTTCCAGGAACTGATGCAGAGTGAAAGTTGCTGATCCAGGAGAACATTGTACACAGAGACTGATACACTGGGGTACAATCGAATGTAATAGACTAATGTACTAGCAGCAATGCAATGATACAGGTCATTTCTGAGGGACTTATGGGAAAGAATACTATTGGTTGAGACTTTGATGCTTATCTCCCATGCCCAATCCCTTGTTTGTTTTTTTCTTCCTCAATAACCAACCTCAATAACCTCCCTCAATGACTTTTAAAAGTCATTGAGTCCCAAGTCCTTAATTGTAGAGTTGAAAGATCTGAGTCTTAGAGTAGTGGCATGATTTCCCCAAGAAGCTGTTGTTTGACCAAGGCCACAACAAATTAATATATAAGCTAGAACAGAGACCCAGGCAGTGTTCTCTTTCTATTCTATGGTACCATTTTATGGAAAAATGGAACCATGGGATCAAGTAGTTGTTTTTCTTCTGTGGTTGTAGAGTGTAGTTCTCGGGTGTTGGTGGCCGTTGCTGTGTAAGTTTTTTCTTTCCTTCCCAGTCAGAAATCTGAGTGAGGAGGGTAGGCAGGTCTCTATTTTTGCCCTGAGGCTATTTTTCGGTCTCTGGTAAAAAGCATTAGGGAGGGGCAACTATGTTCTTCAGTGGATAGAGAGTTTGGTTTAGAGATGAGAGCTCCTAGGTTCAAATCTGGCTTTAGACACTTCCTAGCTATGTCACCCTGGACATGCCACTTAATCCCAATTGCCTAGTCTTTACTGCTTTTCTGCTTTGGAACCAATAATTTGTATTAATTCTAAGATGGAAGGTAAGGATTTTTAAAAAATGGGAAAATCCTAACATGAATGAAAGAAGATACCCTTTGGGTGCTCCATATTTAACAGCTTTATATTTCCATCTTTGCAGGCAATGCTGATCCTGAAGGTCAAGGTTACTGTCAAGCAGGCTTCAGTTTGGACTTTTACAAGGTGAGATTTGTTTCACTCAGCTTCTAGGCAACACTTAATTAATCTGTTTTAGAAACTCTCTCCAAATTATTTATCTATCCTGCTGGCTTATTTGGATGCCATTTGCTTTAGTAATAGCAAAAAAAAAATCACTGTATGTTTATACTAACTCATAAATCATTGTTTTGAAAAATATCATTGTTTTGTACTGCATATTAAATATATTACACATGAGTACCAAAACCCATATATTCTTTGATAAATGCTAGATCAAAGTAATATGCAACTAGAATGGAGGTTGGGATATATATCTACAATACAATTCAAGAATACTAGCATAGGGCAGCTAGGTGACTCAGGGGATTGAGAATCTGGCCCAGAGATGGGAGGTCCTGGGTTAAAATCTGGCCTCAGACAATTCCTAACTATATGACCCTGGGCAAGTCACTTAACCCCCATTGTCTAGTCCTTACTGCTCTTCTACCTTGGAACCAATACAAAGTATTGACTCTAAGACAGAAGGTAAGGGTTTAAAAAATATTAAAAACCTACAGATTGCTTTCCAATAGAACTTTTTCCCTCTGAAATTAGGGGTGGGGAAAGACTGGTTGTGATTAGGATCAGGAAGGCTGAGGGCCCAAGAACAGTTGTCACTGGAGTTTCAGATCTTTGTGCTATAGATATTATTAGGTTGCTAGATTGTGCAGTGAATAGAGAAAAAGGGATCATCTTTATGAGATCAAATCTGATCTCACATATTTACTAGCAAGTCCAAAAAAACCTGTTTGACTTTGTTTCCTCACCTGTAAAATGTCTTGGAGGAGGAAGAAATGGTAAACCACTCTAGTATCTTTGCAAAAAAAAATTCCAAACTGTAATCACAGAATGTGGGACATACCTGAAATGACCAAACATCAACAACAATAGCAGATATATGAAAAGAAAAAAAGTGGGAGCCTGCTGTCCAGCCACTTTCACTCAAAAAATAAGTCTGAGATTCATTTGAGCCTCGTTCTTTAAGATTCAAATGATTATGTGAATTATTAGATGGAATTAAGGTTCTTTGAAAGCATTAGAGATTTCCTTTGGTGATGCAGGCCTAGAGAGCTGGATTCACCCCTTTCTAAGAAAGAAGCCCATTCATCTAATTAATTGAGATTTAAAATGCAAAAATAGCTATATTCTTATTGGTAGTTTAATTTTAAATCCTTCTTGTGGACCTTTCTTCTAAATAAATCAGAGCCGAGGAAAAGAAAGGAAATTAACCCAGGCACCTGTAGTGGAGCCAAGAGAAACCTGGTTTGAATCCTGCCTTTCAAATTTACAAGCTGTATGAGCATGGGCAAGTCATTTACCTTTCTGAACCTCAATTTTCTCATCTGTAAAATGGAGGTAATATAATCTGTAGCACCTACATCATAAGGTTCCTATAAAGTGAAATAATGTCTGGAAAATGTCTTGAAAACTTTAAAGCACAAAATACACCCCAGTTATTACTCTTAAAACATATAAATATGGTTGGTAGAGAAGTTTGTTTTAATAATTTTTTACCTATGTAGTTAGTCAAGCATTTATTCAGTACCTCCTATGTACCAGGCAATGTGATAAGAATGACTTTTAAAATTTTATATATTTACTTTGCATTAATAATTTTAAAAATTGATTGAATTACCATTGGTTTCTTTTTTGTAGAATGGAGATCTCATAGTGGGAGGACCTGGCAGTTTTTACTGGCAAGGTAAGTTTTGTTGGCATAGAGGAAATTAGTTTTGGTAGCTACTAATATAAGAAAATTATGAGTCAAAACCAATTGGTCTTTAATTATATTCGGTTTTGTATCTGCATCCATAGAATCTGTACTTGACTACGCAAATGATATTTTGAAATCGTCTCACAATTAAACCATTCCTTGTAACCATCCAAATAGATTAAAACCAAATAAATTGACACCTTGCATTTTCTTATTAATTTCTTTTTTACAAAATGGTCAAAATATTTGAGAATCTCTTTAAGACTATACTTTGAATAGAGTGGCCAATCTGTCTCTGAAAAGAGAGTTTCTGTACCAACAGATGTCTTCACACCAATGAAATTCCACCAGCATCCCTACAATAGAGCCACTGAAGCACTTACTTTTTCCTGAGAAATTTACAACTTTAAGTTCATTTTGTGACTACATCCAAGTTTAGTTTAATGTGAGAATTCTTAGGAATATCAAAAAACAAGGTTCTTGTTTTTTTTCCTTTATCCCAGACTGGGAAACTTGGCAAATTTTCTAGCATTGTTCTCCCTTTATAAGACATGAGTAATTGCCATTGTCTGACTCAGAACAGTCCTCTAAATCATAGCCATCAAATCAAGTTTATGGCCCTGTTTCCTTGTTGTACTTGCTCTGGTCCCAAGCAGTGTGGGAACCATGTGTTAATTCACTGGAGAAATTTGGCTTTTAAATTAATTATTACATGTTGGCCTTTAAAGAGCATATCCCCAAGTTGACAGATTTAATATCTTCCCTCTGACAGACAGGAAATTGCCAGATTGCATTCTTTCTTTAGATGCTCATCTTAAACTCTGAAAGGCAACATAGTGTGTCCAAATAGCAGGCTCTCAACTCAGTAAGATCAAGGTTAAGTTCTAGTGGGTATCCCCATGGAATATAAGCTTCACAAGAGTACAACTCTCTCTGAACTCACCCACAAAACAGAAATGGACAGCAGAATGGTTTAAAAAACAGAATCCTACTATATATTGTTTACAAGAAACACATCTGAGGCAGGATGACACACACAGATTCAAGGTAAACGGCTGGAGCAGAATTTATTATCCATCATCTAAAGTAAAAAAAAAAAAAAAAAAAAAAAAGCAGGAGTAGCAATTATGATACCAGACGAATCTAAAGTAGAAATTGATCTGATTAAAAGAGATAAGGAAGGAAATTACATTTTGCTAAAGGGTACTATAAACAATGAAGTAATATCATTACTAAACATTTATGTACCAAATTGCATAAAATTTAGATTTCTAAAGGAAAAATTGAAGGAGTTCAAAGAGAAAATAAATAGTAAGACCATAATAGTGGGGGATCTTAACCTTCCCCTTTCAGAATTAGATAAACTGAACCAAAAAATACATAAGAAAGAAGTAAGGGAAATGAATGAAATGCTAGAAAAATTAGAGTTAATAGATATCTGAAGAACATTGAACAGGAATAAAAAGGAATATTCCTTCTTCTCAGTAGTATATGGAACATATACAAAGACTAACCATGTACTAGGACATAGGAATATTGCAAACAAACGCAGAAAAGCAGAAATGATAAATGCAACTTTTTCAGATCATAATTCTTTAAAATTATACTTAACAAGTATTCATGGAAAAGCCAATTTAAAATTAATTGGAAACTAAATAATCTAATTCTCCAAAACTGGTGGATCAAAGAAGAAATCATAGAAACAATTACGGACTTCATTAAAGAGAATGACAATGAGACAATATATCAAAACCTATGGGATACATCCAAAGGATTACTCAGGGGAAAATTTATATCACTGAATGCCTATTGCAACAAAATAGAGAGTGAAAATATCAATGAATTGGATTTGCAACTTCAAAAATTAGAAAAAGTACAAATTAAAAATCCCCAGATAAAAACTAAATTGGAAGTCCTAAAAATTAAAGGAGAAATGAATAAAATTGAAAGTAAAAGAACTATTGGACTAATAAGTAAAGACTAGGAGCTGGTACTATAAAAAAAAAACAAATAAAATAAAATACTTGTTGATCTAATAAAAAAGAAAGAAGAGAATCAAATTAACAGTATCAGAGATGAAAAGGGTGATCTTATCTCTAATGAAGAGGAAATTAAGGTGATTATTAAGAACTATTTTGCCCATTATATGGCAATAAATATGACAATCTGGGTGAAATGGATGAATATTTTCAAAAATATCAATTGTCTAGATTAACAAAAGAGGAGATAGAATACTTAAATAATCCCATCTCAGAAAAAGGATTCGACAAGCCATCAAGGAACTTCCTAAGAAAAAAACCCCCAGGGTCAGATGGATTCACACAAGTGAATTTTATCAAATATTCAAAGAATAACTAATCCCAATACTATACAAATTATTTGAACAAAATAAGCAAAGAAGAAATCTTACCAAATTCTTTTTATGACATAAGTATGATATTGATTCCAGAGCCAGGCAGACAAAAAACAGAGAAAGAATACAAATTTCTCTCTCTCTCTCTCTCTCTCTCTCTCTCTCTCTCTCTCTCTCTCTCTCTCTCTCTCTCCCTCTCCCTCTACCTCTACCTCTGTCTCTCTCCTATCTATCTTCCTTCCTCCCTCCTTCCCTTCCTTCCTTCTCCTTCTTTCTCTCTTTCTTTCCTTCTCTTTTCATCCCCAATACTCAGCACATAAGTACTTGTGAAATTTCTGTTGATGGATAATTGATTGGTACTGACTGTACTAGTTTTGTAATCTTAAGCAAGTTACTGAGTTTCAGCTTCCTTCTCAAGAATATTGTTAAGTGAATTTTCCAGGGCCACAAAAATAGTGTCTACATAACCTTAAACAATAATGGAATTAACCAATTGACTTTTACAATGATGTAAATAAATGGGTTTTCAAATGTTTTAATAGAATGGTTGGTCATTGATTCACTTATGGTTTGGGAACTGTGAAAATAAATTAATTAAACGTTAGTATATTGACCTGAGATTTCACCACCATTGGATCCTTTTTTCCTTTAAATAAAGAGAGCTTGGGATGGACAGGAAGGAAGGAAGGGACTTCCTCTACTTCAGAATAAATTACTTAGGTCTATCCTGCTGCTCAAGTCAGTCAGGAAAGCTGATGATGAGAACAGGGCAATCATAGTAGTCATGACCCTGACCCTTTCACACTGCGTTGACAGCATTAATTTTGCATTCTAATAGAATCTACAAAAACTTTGTTCTTAAAAATGATTCTGACTTTAATGGAAAGTAAGTAAATTTTTTTTTGGAGAAAATAACTTGAATTTTCTCACACTAATCTGCAACAATAATAGTCATTTTGTATGGTATACTAATAATACCTCACCATGTGGAAGAATTGGATAACCCAATGTGGGCTTGGTTGAGGTTTTCTCTTACATTTGGAAATTTTATATCTTGGTACTTAGGAGTTCATAATATACACGAATTAGAGTCAATTAAAATCAACATATATTTATGAAGTGCATAATTTGTATCAGGCATTGCCCTTAGCACTGGGAAGACAAAAGCAAAAATGACCTACCGTACTGCCCTTAAGCTATCCTCTAGTCTAACCCCTTTATTGGATAGATGAGGAAGCCAAGACTACAAGTGTATTTTTTTACTGTGGATACCAATGAGATGTACAGATGTTGTATCATGGAAGAATACCGTATTTAAAATCAGAGGATCTGGGTTCAAATTTTGTCTTCTTCACACTTCTTGAGTGATCTTATTTGGTAAACCATTTCACTGATTTAGCTAGACCTAGTTTCCTTATTTATGAAAGGATTAGATCACCTCTGAAGACAGTATTACAGTTAAATCTATGATCTTATAAATTTAAATAGAATTCCAACAAATGTCTTTCCAAGTATAAGGATACATGTTAGACCTAGTAGTTCAAGGTAACTCAAGGTTGGCAGATTCAGAATTAGAATAACCCAAAATATAGTAATTTATTCTATGTCAACTTATTTTGGGGCAACTAGGTAGTGCAGTAGATAGAGCACTAGGTTTATATTCCTGAGTTCAAATCCAGATTTTGACACTAGCCTTGTGACCCTAGACAGGTCATTTAATCCTGTTGACCTCAGTTTCCTCATCTGTAAAATGATCTGGAGAAGGAGATGGAAAACCACTTCAGTATCTCTGCCAAGGAAATCTCAAATGGGGTCCTGAAGAATCAGGGATAACTGAAAAGCAAATAAACAAAATTTATTCTAATCAGAATTCCTGATGTACATTTTGTTGTTGTAGTTACCCCAGAGATCATCAATAGTTCCCTCCATGCATTAAAAACGGAGCATTTCAGTAGACTGAAAGGCTTTATCTTGGATATGGTTATAGGAAACATGGTGCTTTGCTTTCTTTTAACATATGAAGTTATTTGATTCCAGGCCAGGTGATTACAGCCAACATTGCCGACATCATTGCCAATTACTCATTCAAAGATATCCTAAGAAAATTGACTCGAGAAAAGCAAACCGAAGTCGCGCCAGCATCCTATGATGACAGCTACCTTGGTAAGACTCAGCAACTCTTTGAGGTATTTGTGATTGCTCTTGGCTAGAGATGCAAGTCTCACTGAGGACCAATGGGAAATCCTTTGGCTTTGTGGTCATGTAAGGGAAAGACTGCCTTCTTTTTCTTTTAAGTCTATAAAATGGCCTTTTCTCAAAAGTATTCCCAAATCACTTGGGTCAGCCACACTAGGTAACAAGCACAAATTCATATATGATTGTTAGTCATCAGTATGGTAAATGGAAAAGGCACTAGCTCTCTAGTCAGAGGCCCTGAGATGAACTCCCAGCTCTGATGCTTACCACCAGCACAACCCTGAGGAATTTCTTTAATTTCTCTGAGCCTCAATTTTCTCATCTATAAGCTGAGGGGATTGGACTAGAGTCTCTAAGGTTCCTTATGTCAACTTTAATTTCAAAAAATTGACATCGTTGATTATATGTGACATCCTAACTCTGCTTCTGGTCTTTGTACCAGTTCTCTCTCATTCCTAGAACGCTATTCCTGCTCACCTCTTTAAATTCCTCATTTCCTTCAAGATTTAACTCAAATATTACCTTCTCCCCAAAGTGTGTCTGGACCTTTTCCTCCTCCCCTGAGTTCTTAATGCCCTCCCCCAATCCTGAAGTTACTTTGGATCTACTTTATGTTCACTTATATGTATAAATGTTGTTCCCACATTCCCATAGAATTTAAATTCCTTGAGGTCACAGATGGTTTTATTTTTGTATACATATCTTTGGGTACCTAGCAAGGTTCTAGCACATGTAGTAAGTGCTTAATAATACATTCTTGTTAAACTGAATTGGATTGAATTAATTCAAAGGCTGTCCCTAAGTGACTGCCCAAGTAATTCTAAACACGAGGCAAAATCAGAATTCTGAAGATTCCCATAATGGCTTTCGATGGCTACAGGAGGTCAGACTGAGATCAGGAAAAATGAGGTCAAATTCCTTCCAAGTGCACCATCCTGTGATTGTATTTCTTATCTGATTCCACATAATAGTTGTCTTTCACTATACATTTTTTGGATAGAAGATAGAAGACAAAAATGGCAGGTCTTAATAGTATATCTAGGGGTATCCCTTCCACATTGCAACTTTCCCTGTTAAAATTTTGATAACAAAATATTAAATATAACATAAGAAATTAAGTGAGAATTGGGGGAGAGTTTTACAGAAGCTTAAGATGACGCACGAAGGCTAACAGATGATGCTTAAAATATTTAGAAACAATAGAACCTATGACCAAATATTTATCTTAAATTTTACATTAAGGTACTATAAACACTCCATAAAAGAAAAAAAGAGAAGAAAATAAGACTTCTCTGGTACAAAAAGGGGAAAAAAAGGGAAAAACAAAAAATTTTACACAGATTTCCAGATCACTGCAACCCTCTCCTTGGCAATGTGGAAAGGATACTTACAATATCTTGAGAAATCAAACGCCTTGGTCAAAGGATCCGATGCTGAGTTTTTCACCTCACATTTTTAGCTAAAGAAAAGTAGGAACCCAGAGCCCTTGCTGATTACCTGAAATGGAAAAACCTAAATACTTAAATGCTGTGAATCAGAGACAGTAGCTGCTAGAACTTCGATTTTAATAACCATGCTAAGTTAATTAAAAATGTAACTGCTAGCAGTCCTGATTTCAAATTGAATTGTGAAGCATCTCTGTTCTTAGCTGTGATATTGCTGTGCTCTTTATATTTAGATATTTTTAAAAAATAGTTCATTTTACAAATTACACGTAAGAACAATTGTCAACATACATTTTCCAAAGTTATAAGATCCCAGTTTTCTGTTTCCCTCTTTTCCCTCCCCCATCCTGGAGATGCTAAGCAATTTGATCTGGGTTTTACGTGTGTTATCATGCAAAATCGACATCCATGTTGGTCATTGTTGTAAGAAAATAGTTGCTGGGCTCTTAATAGTGATCAGTAGTCCAGTTTTATTGCTTTTTAGAGAAGGAACTTATACAAGTTAATTTGATTATTATGCTTTTCTTTCTCCAGTCTCAGACCTTTTTTATTAAGTTTCTAGTGCTCTGCAAAGAGAGGAGGAGCCTGGAAGTACTTAACTCTGCACATTTCTCTCTAAATAGTTTATTTGTTGGCCCCTCTAGCTGATACGTGTTCATCCATTCATTCATGTATTCATTTTGTATGACTTTATTTACAGGATATTCTGTTGCTGCCGGAGAATTTACCGGAGATTCTCAACAAGGTAGGAAATATTACATTGAGTGTTATAAGGTTGACAGAGAACTTTCATCCACAATGCCAATTGTAAACATTAACATCACCACGCTCATTTTACACATGAAAAAACTGAGGCTCAAAGAGGCTGAATGACTTAGGATCATCAGAATCTGAGCTTAGAGCTAGAAAGGACCATGGAGGCTAGTGAGTCCAACCTCCTCATTTTACACACCAAGAAATTCAGTCGCAAAAGAGGGTTGTCCCTCTAAAGGTTGCCCAGGATCAGGTCATACAGCTGGTAAATTCTAGAACTTGGAGTCCAGTGCAGGTCTCTTAATTCCAAACTCTTTCCCATACTGATAAAAGAGCGAGGGTGTCATTCTCAGGTTCTAGATAGAAGACTTACCAAATGTTTAATGACTAGAACAAATGATACATTTAGTAGCAGTTTTAGAATGAGACACCAAGAGTTCCCCAGTCCAGACAGGTCACTGATATTTGCATCTTGGGTGGACGGTAACTGCCGGTCATCTCTGGACTTGAATTCTTATTCTTCAAACAATAAAATTTACAACATGTTAAATACAATCATCTCTAGAAAGGCAAATACTACATGTAAAACATAAAAAAAAATAAGCATGCTACACTTAGCTAGAGTTTAGAATGTTGGTGGGGGGTTGTTTAT
Organism: Gracilinanus agilis; assembly: GCF_016433145.1. NCBI lineage: Eukaryota > Metazoa > Chordata > Mammalia > Didelphimorphia > Didelphidae > Gracilinanus > Gracilinanus agilis. The sequence continues at coordinate 55,964,992 of NC_058134.1, read as the reverse complement.
TTTCTTAAAGATATCTGCTTGATTCAAGCCAGTTATTACATTGGAATTTTTTGGTGGTTTTCTTTGTGGCCAAGGAAAGAGGAAGCTGGTAATCGGGGAGATTGTGAAGAAGACCAAACATCTAGTACTATCAGGGGAGTAAAAAAATAAAAAAATAAAAATCTCAGTCCTGCAGTTCCTCAGGAATTTTGCAAAGGAAACTATAAAAAGTGCCAGACAATCTGTGAGCACAACAGTTTTAGGACATTGGTTTCAGCCTTGTGGGAAAGAAATCAAGAACAGCATTACTCTTGGGCTGTTGTTCAATTGTGACCCAGGAGAAGGCCTTTGGTGATCCACAGCCACAGATTTTAGAGGAATGGGCTGGAAAAGAGCGGCTACCTTCCAATCTCAGAGATGCTTTTAAAATGAAGACTAGTCAGGCAATAGATCCAAGATTTTAGTGATTTCCAGAACCTTTGGTAAGCTGCCTTTGAAATTCCAGCATCTGAGAACATCTTCATCAGTTCAAAAGAAAATACAAACCTCCCAGGCGGGGCAAGGCTCCACAGGCCCACCCGCCTTCAGTATTTACTCAAGGAGACTGTCTCAAGAGGTGGTGAGGAAAGAAGCCTGTCAAACAAAATGAGTAACTCCACATCCTCTAGTAATCCACTTAGATGCATTGAGGTTAAGCTCAAGCAAATTCTCTGGCCCCTGGGAATCTCTACTCTCTCTTGATTAAGCCAGTCTCTGTCACTGTCTGAGAAGTAAATGGCATTTGAATGAAGGTTCCCCCAAATTATGGGAGTCAAAGGCAGGTCTCCTGACCCAAAGATCAAAACTCTTTCCCATTCTGCTAATGAAAGGACTAGAAAGGGAAGGTATATTCCTAAAGTTCTGAACAATGGACTCACCACATGTCTAGTGGCTTGGACAAAATGGGAAGAAGCTGAATGTCTTCCTCTTCAAATAAGAGTATTCCCAGTTGATTAGCAGTGGTTTTGTTTAGTCATTTTTTAGTCATGTCTGACTTTTCATGATCCCATTTGAGGTTTACTAGAGTGCTTTGCCATTTCCTTCTCCAGCTCATTTGAAGGAAACTGAGACAGAGAGTTAAATGACTTGCCTAGAGTCACACAGCTAATGTGTCTAAGACCAGATTTGAACTCAGAAAGATGAGTCTTCCTGACTCCAGGTCTGGCATTGTGCCACCTAACTGCTTTAGCAATATTATTTCTCACTTAATTAGGACTTAGGCTCCCAGCAATTAAAACTGTCTAAGTGGTTCAAATTTCCTCTAAAACAAAACAAAATGAATTTAAGGGATTTTTAAATAGAGCTCTGAAAGAATCTGAGATTTCGACTCAGAAAACCTATGTCTGTTTTCCAGTTCTGTCACTTATCAGCTGTGTGATTTTAAGCAGGTGAATTTTTGTGCTTGGGACTCAGTTTCCTCATCTGTAAAATAAGAGAGTTGAGTGAAATAAATATAGTATCCTGAGTTAAAAAAGACCTTTGAGAGCATTGAGTCTAACCCAGACCTGACCAAGAATCCCTTCTCCGGTATTTCCCATCAAGTTTATCCAGCCTCTCCTTAAAGACATCCAAAGAAGGTTAACTCAACACCTCTTATGGCATCCTATTCCACTATAATGTAGTTTTTTAATTTTTAAGAAAGTTTATTTTACATCAAAACTTAATGTGTCTTTGAAATTTTCACCTGTTTCTTGTAGTTCTATCCTTTGGGAACAAGCATAACCAGTTTCTTTCCTCATTCATGACCCTTTAAATATATGAAGACAGCTCTCATGTCTCCCCCTAATATCTTACCTTCTCTAGTCTCTAAGGTTCCTCTGAGCTTGAATTTTCTTAGATTCCTTAAGTTTAGAAAAACCAACCATTATTTTAACATAAATTTTTGAGTTAAACTCAGGAGAGCTAGCACTTTGTAGTGAAAAGAATGCTAGAAAGATTTTGAACACATCCCCAAAATGAAGGCAGAAGACGTAGGTTTGAATCCCATCTCTTCTTTCTATCACCTGTGTAATATTGAACAAGTTACTTCCCTTTGCTAAGCTTCCATTTCGTCCTTTCCAAAATGAAGAAATTGGACTAGATGGCTTCTCAGACTCTACGAGTTCTAAATCTCAAGATTTATAATCTTTGTTTGGTGATGTGAAATTGAACTCTTTCAAAAGAGATATATGTATTTGTGTGTACACATGTGCATGTGTGCTTGTGGGAAGTAAGAGATGGTAAATATCCTATACCTTGAATAAATTTATAAAACTCTTGCCTGATTGACAAAGGCAGTATTGCATAATGGATGATGAGTCAAGATGACTACCACTGTCAAAGTCAAGCCCCATCACTGGTGATCCTGGGCAAACCACTAAATATTTCTGCCTTGGGCAACTCTTTAAGACCATAAATTGCAGAGAAGATGCCGATGTGCATCTCTAGAAAGAGGTTCTTCACTTGGAGATTTCCTATACAAATGATTCCAAAGTCCCTTCCCTTTTGATCCTTATTCTTCCTTGTTGGCAGATCCCTTCCCTTCCTGAGTTCTCACAGCTTCCTGAAAGCCTTGCAGGTATCAGGTGAATTTAATTCCTCATCATCAGATGAAGATCACTCTAGCGAAGACCAAGTGCTACCAAAGTAGACAGCTCACCCACTAATGCTGTGATGGTGAACCTATGGCACACATGCCAGAGGGAGCACTCAGAGCATTCTCTGTGGGTATGTGTACCATCACCCCAGCACAAAGTTCCCTAGAGTGTGTAACTAAAAAGCCAGAGGGACATGGGGTTGGGCTGCTTCCCTCCCCCTCACCAGATTTCTCAGATCATCCACCCCTCTAAAAGATTTGCCATTACTGAACTAATACATCCACATGGCTTAATTTTACCAAAAGTTTTTTTTTTCCACCAAGTAGATGTATTTAATAATGATCTATTGAAAATTCCAATACCTACTCCCAAACCCTTTGTTCTTAATTCTAATATGGCTAGTCCAAGTCTGTCAAAATAAATCTCATCATGTCCAAATTCTTCTGGATAAGATTAGGATTACATTTGAATTTGAGAGGGGAGAGTGGGCAAAAAAGCAAAGGGAGAAGTGATTGCCCTTAGAAATAAATACAAATCTGACCTTAGTCTCTTCCTAGGTGTGTGACCCTGGGCAAATAACAACCCCATTACCTAATCCTTACTATTATTGATTCAGAAATGGAAAGGAATGGATTAAATAAAAGAAATAAACTTAATAGGTAATTTTAGACTAATATTTTATTTTTCCACAATGACATGTAAAATGTTTTTTACTATTCATTTTTTAAAAATTGACCAAATTCTTTCATTCTTCCCCTCTACAACCTCCCTCCTTAAGACACTAACAATCTTACCATGTTTTTTAATGAAAAGACCCTTCCTTACTCGTATGTCAGACTTGAGTCGGTATCATTATTTTTGCTGTACTTTCTTACACTTATTCCCCGATTTCTACAGATTTCCATTGCCATCCTAGTTTCTGAGGTGGATGATGGTTGCTCCACCCAATGTTCTGCAGCCATTTCTGAGGAGAAAATGTATTTCAAAGGGGAGTCCTCCAGCCTACACACCTCAGTCTCATAAAGCATCATAGTTGTCGTACCCGTGATAGAAGCACACCAGAGCCATCCATTCTTTCACATTGGTCCAAGTAGGCTTAAGTCACTTGAAGATAAGGACGTCAACTCCTCAAGCAGTTTATGAGCTAGGAGAACTTCTTTTGAAGTCAAGAAGTAGCAGGAGTTACTCTTTCTTCTTTAGAGCCCCTGTGGGGAAAGCAATAGGAGTGGGGTCAGGTTCAGAAGAGATAGCCCAAAGAATACACCTAAAGCCACTGGTTAGAAAGTTTATTTAGAGACGCCTAGCTCTGGGAAGCCCACTAAAGGAAAGGGTCCCAAATAGAGGAGACGGTGGATTTTTTTATACCCCAAGAAAAACAATTGGTTCTTTGGAGATCTGCCTCTCACTGTTTTTGGAAGTGGTAAGATGCTGCTTCTTTTTCTTAAAGCTACTGATGGAAGGTCAGACAAAGCAGCTTATTTTTCCCGTTTGAGACAACACATCTTAGCCTTGCAGAGCAAACTGGGATGGATGGTAATCTGAACCAGAGAGACTTAATTGATCTATACTGCATTGGCAGCTAGTTCTAAGAGTCACTCACACCCACAGAGGGAACAAATAGGGGCCCTCTTTTGGGTTTTTACACAGGCTGTGATTGCAGCATCTCCCTTCTGTCTTTTGCAACTTGAAAGAAACACAATTGGGACAAGGGTTAGGGTGAAAAAGCAATGATAAAAATCAGGCTAAAAGGTCAACTTTAAACTTGAAGTTCTAACTCCAAGACGATGCTTGATTTTTGCCCAAACTCTCCTCTGTTTTGACTGTTGTATACCTGGTGATTGTCAATAAGTATGTCTGCTTTCTAATCACCTGTTTTTCCTTTCAGAAATCCTGGCTGGTGTTCCACGAGGTGCACAGAATTTTGGATATGTAAGTTTTATGACTGTATCTCTTGAGAGGTTCATCAAAGAGACTCCACATGCAAGATTTTTTTTATCTCTTTCTAACTCACTCTCTGCCTCTGACTCTGTTTATGTCTTTCTTTCTCTTTGAATATTCATAAATTTATATGTATATGCCATACATATTATATAAGGATACCTACATATGTATAAATTGATTTTTGGTCTGGACCTATGATTGCATTAGTATAGAAAGTTTCTCATGAAGAAAGTTCCTGTACCAGTGTAAATGAAAGAAAAGGATTGTAATAATAATAATTAAATAGTATTTAAGTAAATGATTAAACTTAAATTAAATAAACAAATTAATTTAATTTAAACTTTGAGGTTTGCAAAAGGCTTTCCATACGATATCTCATTTGATCTTCACAACAACCCTGGAAAGTAGATACTGTTATTAGCTTCATTGTACAAATGCAGTACTTGAGGCACACATAAGTTAGATGACTTGCCCAAGGTCACATAGTGACAAGTTGGATTTGAACTCAAGTCACCTGGTCCTTTGTCCAGTACTCTGTCCAATGGATCACTTCATGCTCGAGGCAGGGACCATTTATAATTTTAATATTACATTTTGCCTGTTTCTTAGCTGAGTACTATGTACACAGTATGTACACAGTAGATACTTAATAAATGCTTTAATTGAAAATCAGAGGAATAGTTCACTAGACCCCTTCAATCCAAAAACATTGGAGATACCAAAACAAAAATTAAATAATTTATAACCCTTATGTATGGTACTTCCCACTAAAAGAGAAAAAGCATGTGTACAGATAAAAAATACGGGATAGTTTTTTCCATTGCAGAAAAGTGGACAAAACTTTTGTGTAGGAAGAATCATTTTTGTAAGGATGAAAAGTCTTCATTGATTTTTAGAATATAATTGTGGCCTCTGAATTTACTTTGTCCATTTGGATTCTCATTTTATGTCATTGAATCAAAATGACACACAGAAATGATGGAATGAAGGAAGAAAGAGCTAGCCCTGAAAATCATTGTTCTCTTGCCTCTCAGTAATATAATTTTAATTTCTATGATTTTAGGTATCAATTATTAATTCGACAGATATGACTTTTATTCAGAATTTCACTGGGGAACAGGTAATTTCTACTTTCAACATTTTAACACTTATTGTGTACAAACTACAGAATAATATGTCAATCTTACTATTTGACATTTGCTATGATTATTATTTAGTATTACTTTTATTTATTATTATATAGCATGATTACTTTCATTAGATGAGAAACCCAATGGTTTTTTAAACACTTACCTCCCATCTTGGATTCAATACTGTGAATGGTTCCAAGACAAAAGAGCAATAAGGGCTAGGCAATGGAAGTTAAGTGACTTGTCCAGGATCATACAGCTAAGAAGTATCTGCGGCCAGATTTGAACCCAGGACCTCTCATTTCTAGGCCTGGCTCTCTGTCTGCTCAGTCACCTAGCTGCCCCTGAGAAACCCAATATTAAATGAGGATTTGTACCAAAAATGTCTCTGAGTCTTTTCTAGTCTTTTATATTTTGAGTTTATATTTTAGTAGTTGAAACAATAGCTTACAAAAATATTTATACCTTTAATATCCCTTTAGTAAAGAGGATCTAAAGCTCCCAAATCCGAAAGTATTTTCTTTCTGGCTTTGAAATTTTTTTCACTAGCATTTGAAAACAGATGTGTCTAACATCAACTCCTCTTTGTTCTTCATCCCATGCTGGATATTGACCACTTGACCCTTAACATGGTCAGCAGCCTAAATTGAATTTCCTGATTGCTGCTGTTCCCTCTCTCATCTTTTCCCTTAGTGGAGAGAGAGAATTGAGTTTTTAAAATTAGAAATGGCTCTTGTGCTATTGGTTGCATCAGAAAGTAAGAATAAGCAATAGGGTTGTGGCTAGAGTAAATAATCATGCAAAAATAAGATTGTCTGTGCTTAACCTGCATTGGATATATATTTTTTGATGATGAATAAGAAGTGATTATATAAAAATAGTTTGGGGACACAAAGTATATAATAGCTTCTGCTTTTCCTTTACAGATGGCATCTTATTTTGGATATGCTCTTTCTGTATCAGACATCAACAATGATGGGTAAGAGACTCCATGCAATATTAGTTTCCTTTCTTAATTAACAGTGCCTATACAAATTTATCCCATTTTTCCTACATAAAATTTATTTGTCCCTCCTCAACAAAGAAGAAGAGTCCATCTTCATAAGCTCATAGAATTTGGCTGGAAGAGCATTTCTTAAGAACCTACTGGATGCCAGGCACTGAACACTGGAATGAACTATAGAGATAATTTTTTCCAAGTCCCTTATTTTATAGATATACTAACCAGAGGCATAACAATAGGGCTTTGTCCCATTGATCCAATAGGGCTTAGTCCCGGGAGCCAGTAGCCAAGAGGGCACACTTCCCAACATGCGGCCACCATTTGTGGTACCTACCATATGGTCCTTTGCCCACCCATGCCATGACTCAGCTCCAGTTCTCCAGTGTCCTATTGCTAAAGTATTTTTCACCTTCTCCCTGAGCTCCCAGAATAGTGAACACAAGTCCATCCATCTCACCATGATTGTGCTTGTCTTTAGGCTATTCTCAGCATTGTTATCTCATTCCCTTCCCACTCGATGGTTTTTGCCTCAGATGAAAAAATTACATTTTGACTCTAGAGGATTACTGAGACCAAAGATATGGAATTACTCACTAAAGGTCTTATGGTTTATAAAGCTGAGCCAGAATTTGAACACTGAACTTCTGTTGTCAAATCCACGGAGTTATTTTTCCTGGTTTAATTAATCCTTTAACTGTTCACTGCCACCCCCAAGTTTCTAAATTGTCATTCCAAAGGAGGTGTATTTGCTTTGATTTTAACTTTATCTTTACAAAAATGATTATTGTTTCATTAAACCACCCATCAACATTCATCTCCCTCCATTAAATGTCACACTTCTATATATATTTATCAAGAGTTAACAAATTAATTAATTATGCTCTCGCAGTCTGTTAATTTGGCGATGGATGCTCTTGTCTTAGGAGTCGACAGGTAAACCTACTAATGTGAGCTTGACAAAGAACAAAATTGTGGTTTTTGTTACTCTTCCTAAAGAGAGCAGTTGATTTTTTAAAATATACCTTTGTGACGTGAAAGTCCCTAATAGGAACAGTTAAATTGACAGCCCATTAGAATGACAACTAGCAGTGCCATCTTTGCACAGCTGGGATTGGTGGTATTTTTATGTTTCTCTTTGTGTGTATTTATATGTCTCTACCTGGGTCTATTCGGTCAGTGTTCCTCTATAGAATGTAAGGTCCTCCACATCTCCTTCATGTCTCCTTATGGGTCCTTTCCCTTCCCTCTGTTCTTGCAGGATGCAATGAGTGCTCATTTGATGCTAATGGTGTGGTATGGTTTTAAAGTAATTCTTGTTGCTTGGAACATTCCAAAAATATGCCTTGTTAGCTGGGGGATGAAATCACTTAAGCAATCAAAAGACTGTCACATGGAAGAGGGAAGACAATTGCCAGTCAGTCAACAAGCATTTAGTAAGTGCTGACTATGTGCAAAGCATTGTACTAAACTTAGAGTAGCAGAGAAAAAATAACCCCTGCCCTCAACGAGTTTACATTCCAGTGCTTGGCCAAGAGGACCAAATTAGGAGCAAAGATGTAGAGGTTACAACAGGGCCCCTTTAAGCCTAGTGGAAAGACAAATGAACTCTGGCAAATAGAGCTTTCAAAAAATGTAATGGCCTCAGGGGGTCAATCAGTCAATAAATGTTTATTAAGTGCTTGCTATATGCGTGGCATTGTGACAAGTTCTGGGAATAAAAAGAAAAGGCAAAAGTCACGGGGCTCACAGTCTTCTAGGAGAGACAATATGACAAGAATTATATACAAATAAGATATGTACAAGTTAAATTGGAGATAATCAGCAAAGGGAAGGCGTGAGCTTCAGAGGTATGGGGGGGATTAGAAAAGTCTTCCATAAGAAGGTCGAATTTTAGCTGAGATTTGAAGGAAGCCAGGGAAGCCAGGAAGTTGAGATAAGGACTGAGGACATTCCAGGCTCCGGAGGATAGCCGGTGAAGATTCTCAGAGTATTATAGGGTAATAATACCTTGGTCCCCCACTTGCCTGAGAGCCAGGTGTGTTACACATCACCCCCACCTCAGAATTCTCCCTTCTCATAAGGGGACCTAAAGGTTGTCTAGTATTTGTTATTGGCTGACTTATTCCCTCATTTGTGGTCTCCCAAATTTAGGGAGGGGCTAAGCATTCCAGTTCCACTTACCTACGTAAGAGTAAGATCAGTTTTTACAAAATCATATCTTCTTCAAAAGAATAACAAAAACCAACATTCAAAGATTACAACTTTAGTCTCTGAGGAGGAGAGGAGAATTCAGTTCATGACAACTCGGTTTCTTTCAAACATTGGTCTCACCAAGTTCCAAGTCTAAAAGCCTTGCTGGTTTGCCATCTGGTAAACTAGCTTCTCAAAGCTTCTTTGCTGGACTGGTAACAATGGTGGGCTTAGAATTCAGGCTCCAAGATCAACATGGCTAGAGCTTCCTGGTCTGGGGACTCCGTCTCTGCTCTCCCAACAATTGGAACTGAAAAGGACAAATGAAACAGAGGAAAATATGAATTTCCCAGTGCTATAAAGAGAGAAGGATAGCTCTTCCTCCCATCCAGCTTAATGCATGGTGCCCATCCTTTAGGTAAATAGGACTTTGACCACTTGACATCATGCCACCAGAAAGAGGGAGAGGGAGCAAGAATGGGGAAGAGAAGGAAAAGAGAAGTGGAAGGGATAGACATTGTATCCACCCAGAAACAGGCTCATTATAGTTTAAGGAATGGGTTCCCCCAGTTTGGGGAAGGGGGAAACATCTGGAGAATAAATTGAGAACAAAAATGGCATTATGTCCTGATTTCTTTAATGAGGACGCATTTGCATGATGGCCTACCATCCAGCTATGTGACCATATGTATCTTTCAACAAATGGTAGTGCAACCAGCACAGGGATGCCTTCCTGCTGGGACTTAAATGTGATGTTTTATAGGGCACAAATTGGCTCAATGTGTTCCTTTCCATGGGTCAGACTTTTTTTTATTCCTTTCAACTCTCTTGCCTACTCCCCACTTCACAATATGCCCGGCGGGACATTGTATCTACCCCGGAAACAGACTCATTCTAGTCTATAGCAAAGTTTTGTGACACCATTTATAGTATAGTTTTCAGTGTTTTAAAGAAGAAGAAAAAAACCTGTGAGAAAAATCTCATTGGTGCTCCCTGATCAAAACAACATGGTTGCAAGTAACTAACACAAACCTTTCTTCACTGATAATCAGACTGTTCTTGTCCTTAAAACCTGCTCCTCTGGCTCATCCCGTCTATTTATGATTTCCCTGCGGTGTGTTGGTTATTAGGCAGTTCATTCTGAATGTTTTCACATGCCTGGAATAATGTTTCTGATAACTGAATGTTGTCCCTTTAAAGATAATCTGGAGACCCTAGGGACGGGCATCTACTGGTACTTTAAAATATTAAGGTGCCATGTCAATTCAGTGTCAATGTACACCCAGTTAAATTTCTTCCTAGACTTAGATAAGAGTGGCTCATGAAGAAAATCCTCAAATTTTTTTTTCAAGAGATATAAAGTCACTTGTCCTGCTTACAATAATAAATCTTAGATCAGCGTCGCTGCCTGTGTTCTTAGAAGCTGTAGACGTGGCATTACAATAGGCTAAAACAGGAATACTGTGAGCTCTCTTCAGGTCCTGGTGTTTGGGTTTTCAAGTCAAATACTAACCCTGCTTATAACAACCTAGGGATTGACCAGGGGCTGCCATGAATCTTCCTAGAAGTGCTGCCACTCACTTTAGTACTGGAACAAACAAATACCTTCCAGACTTTCTAGAACCTGTCTCCTCAGAAGGCAAATCCCTTCAGAGCACAGAAAAGTATATAATACATGAAAAACAATAGCATGAGTGGGAGCTGACTTTGCCTTGTTCCTTGATTTCTGCGAAACTTTGGTGGGCAAAAGTTTGTTGATACCAGATGCAAGAGATGTACATGGTTCCTTTTTTTTTAAAAACCCTTACCTTCCTCCTTAGAATCAATACTGCACACAACTCTTATGTCTTGGAAGCTCTACTAAGTATCTGTTCAAGGAAGAAGAGCAGAAAGGGCTAGGCAATGGAAGTTAAGGGACTTGCACAAGGTCACACAGCCAGAAAGTATCTGAGATCAAATTTGAACCTAGGACCTCCTGTATCTAGACTTGGCTTTCAATCCACTGAGCCACCTAGTTACCCCCAAGCTTCCCTTTAAGAGAAGGATGCTCTCATCATTCTGGGCTCCTGATGAGATTCTAAATAGAAATTCTTGGGTTGTATGGTCCAAGCTACCACAGTAGGATTTGTCTAGCCTGAGTTTCTCAATGGCATCTTTTGGACAAATTATATTAAATCACCTCAGATTGCTTGAACATTTTTCAGACTGGGAGTAGAGAGATCTGGGTACTACTCCCAGAAGTGGTATTTACTTGCTCTGAGACCTTGGTCCAGCTCCAGTTTCCCCATCTATAAAACAAGAGCATGATGTCGATAATGACTAAGGTTCCTAAGACCCTGTGATTTTAAGGGGTTGCCTTCATGATACAGGTAAGCCAGACAGATGAAATGAAGCCACTCATCTCTCTCGTGATTTCTCACCCTCCTCCCGTACCCTTCCACCCCTCCAAAGTTCTCTCACATATAATCTTTTATTTCACTTTAACAATCATTCTGTTAAAACCAATTTTCAAATAAAGGAACTGAGACTGAGAGAGATTAGATGAATTTACCAAGGTTGCATAGGTAGGGGCTAGAGGGCAGATCTCCTGATGCTTGCATTTTCTTCTCACTACACTAAACTGTTCCAGTTTTTAGACTTAAAGAGTTATATGGGAATGCATTCATCCCTATGCAGGTGAATAGCCAAGAAGAGACACAACCTCAGATTCCCTAAGCCTTGCAGTCTACCAGCTATAGACATCTATTATCTAATATATCGAGTACAGTCACAGAACTGTATTGACTTTATTTCTTTTAAATAAATACTGGAGAGTATGGGATTAATAAATGTGTATTCTCTTTAAAGAAATCTAAACCTTTAAATAAAAAAGGATTCCACAGGACTCTGTAAAGCAGAATAGAGATGTATCATTTAGTCAAACATGATGGAGCCAGCTCATTCATTGAGTCTCATTCAAGAGCCAATTGTTGGAGCTGTTAGGCAGTTCTGTAGATAGAAAGTCAGGTTTGGAGATGGGAGAACTTGTGTTCAAATCTGACCTAAGACACTTCTAGCTGTGTGACCCTAGGCAAGTCACTTAACCTCCATTGCCTGTTACCACTGGTAGTCCTTGGAATCAATATGGAAAACAAAGGTTATTGGTGTTTTTTTTTAAAGAGCCAGTTATTAAAATTTTAGGGTGAACATTTATACTTCAGAAATCAACAAAGGCTACAATTTATAGTTTTGTTTATTTCTAGATGGAAAGAAATGGATAAAATATTAAAAATGAAGACTTAACTTTAAAGTATTCCAATGCCTTTTCAGAGAGATGGGGGTTAAATGTTTACTTGAATACTTCTGCATTTAAGGGATTGTCACATATTTCCCATTGTAGCTTCTTCTAATCAATTTGGTACAAGATGCATGTTCCTATAAAAACTATATGTACGGCATGATTATTTCTTCCAACCTATACCCCTAATCTTACTTGCAATTTTATCAGTGGAACTTTAAGACTTTGTCTTCAGTTATTGCATAAGAACTCATTGAAAAGAGAAAAATATAATTAAACTGACCACTTGGCATCTTGGAATGGAAATTCCTTGAGGACAGTGTAAGGTGAATTTCGGTAGAATATTAGATCCTCAAGGCAGGAACTATTCCATATTTTTTAAATTATTGAATTCCCAGCCTTATAAATACATAGCAGACACATAGCAGTAGGTATTCCTTGAATTGAATTGAGTCAGATTGGATGGAGGCCAATCAATTTATCAACAAGTATATATTAATAGTCTACTACATTCCAGGCCCTGTCCTGGGTGTTGTAGATTCAAAAACAAAACAAAAAAGAAAGAAAAAAATTAACCAGGAAAATCCATTTTGTCTGATTGGATTTCTCCTAATTCTAAATGACCAAATGACTTTGCAAGTGTTGTTCTTAGCTTTAGTCTCTTTAGGCATATCTTGCACACAGGTAATCTTTTATAAAAAAAATAGCTTCCTAAAAACTACTTATGCTGCAAAAGGCTATTCTGCTTTGTTTTTAATCCATGAAGAAATGGATTCCAATGAGCACTGGCTGTCAAGAGTAGTTGTCTAACTAAAGTTAATTCTTATTTTCAGGAATAGTAGCTAGTGACCATCTTGAAGGAGAGGTGATGATCCCCAAGAGCCAGCATGGCTTCACCAAGAACAGGATATGCCAGGACATTTTTATTATTATTATTATTAGTAGTAGTAGTTATTGGGCTATTATGTGAGATTAGGACTGTATGTATAATTTACTTAGACTTTACCAAAGCATTTAATGAAGTTGTCCATGTTCTCCTATAGATAGTAGGCAGAGTGACATGGGCTAAATGATAATGCATTTAGATAAATTCAGAATGGTTGAATGATTGAACCCCAGTGAGTATTCATTAATGAGTCAATGTCATTTTTGAAGGTGGTATTTAGCAAAATATGCCCCAAGAATCTCTGTTGGCTCTGTCCTATTTAGAAATTTTAGCAGTGTGCTTATACATAACAGACATTTTGTAATTGAATTTAATCAAGTCCAGTTGGTTTGAAGGCACTCAAATAAATTTATCAACAAGTATTAATTAAGAGACTACTTTAGGGCAGCTTAGGTGGCTCAGTGCATAGAGAGTCAGGCCTGGAGATGGGAGGTCTTGAGATCAAATCTGTTCTCAGACAGCTGTGAGAAGCCACTTAAACTTTCACTGTCTAGCCCTTACTGTTCTGCCTTGGAACAGATACTTAGTTAGCTTCGAAGACATAAGAGTTTTTTTTTTTTTTTTAAGAGCCTACTTTGTTTGACTAATCTGTTTCTTAAATAAAGTCATAGATTGCGTGTTCATCAGATTTTCAGATGGCACAAAACTGAGAGAGATAATTAAAATACTGGACATCAAAATCAGTATCTATAGAGACCTTGATGGGCTGGGACATTGGGTCAACTGTAATTAGGTGAAATTCAGTAGAGATAAATGTAAAATCCTAGAGTCGGGATCAAAAAGTCAACTTCAAAGATACAAGATAGCGAAGGCAAAGCACACCAAGTGTGTAAAAAAATTTCATGTAGAAACTGGATTAAACTTGTTCTACTTGAGGCAAATCTGATACAATGACAAACTTCCAAACAGGGCTATACCCAAATGGAAAAGGCTGATTCCAGAAGTAGTGAGCTCCCCAACTCTCCTCATCATATTGGAGTTCTTCAAGCAAAAACTAAATGACACTTTTTAAAATATATTGTAATGTATATTCAGTCCAGTACAGGTTGGACTGATAATCTCTTCCAACTCTGAGATCTTGGATTTCTTCTATTCTTTTTTAAATTGAGATCCCAATCTGGTCATGGTTGCATATACTTTTAATCCAAGACTAGTAGATTTTTTAGGCCTGAAAGCTGAAGTGGACTAAACTGGTCAGATGCCCACACTAAGTTTAGCATTAAAATGATGAGGTACTGGGACTACAGGCCATCACTTTCTTTAAGCAGAGGTGAATTGGCCCAGATCAAAAAATGGAACAGATCAAATCTCACTTGTTGATGAGTAGGAGCATGGGACCTATAAGTAGCCCTTGCACCACCCTCTAACTGAATCAAATAGAGGCCCAGGCTTTAAAAAAATTAATTTTAAATTAAAATGATATTTCTTATTCCTTCACAGTCAGGCTTCTTTTTTTAATTTAAAAATACATTTATTTTTAACATTCTTTCTTTTTAAATTTTGAGTTCCAAATTCTCTTTTTCCTCCCACTCTGTCACATACCCATTGAGAAGCCAAACAATATGATATCAGTTATGCATGTGAAATCATGCAAAACAAATTTCTATACTAGTTCTCTTTTCAAAAGCAGCAAAAAAATAAAGTGAGAAAGTTATACTTCATTGCACTCAGAGTTCATTGGTTCTCTCTTAGGTGGTGAATACCATTTCTTCATCATGAGTCCTTTGGAATTGTCTTGGATCATCGTACTGATCAGAGTATTAAGTCTTTTTTTCACAGCTGATCATTATTACAATACTGCTATTACTATACACAAGTTCTTCTCACATTACTTTGCATCAGTTTATATAGTCCTTGCCATGTTTTCCCCCTAAAACCACTCCCCTCATCATTTCTTGTAGCATGATAGTAATCCAACTGAGTCCACATATCTTCAGATTCACTATCAATTTAGTCTTCCCTCTCTGAACCACTTCCAATGAGAGTGAGGTTCAAGCATTGCCCACCCTCCATTGTAAAAGCTCTTCCATGTACACCTCTTTTATGTGGGAAAATTTCCCCCATTCTACCATTCTCTTTCCCTTCTCCTAGCACATCCTTCTTTCTTAACCCTTCATTTTTTTTGGGAAATCATTTTGACATAATTTACTTACAAACATCACCTCTGTCTATATGAACTCCTTTTAATTGCCCTAATAATGTTAATCTTAGGGGTTACATGTATCATCTTCCCATATAGGAATGTAAAAAATTTTTTTCTGAGTCCTTTATGATTACTCTTTCATGCTTACCTTTTTGTTTCTTGAGTTGTATTTTTGAATGTCAAATTTTTTATTTAGCTGTTATCTATTTTCTATTACCTCTATTATCAGGAATACTTGAAAGTCCTCTATTTCATTAATATCCATTTTCCCATGAAGGATTAGCTTTGCTGAGTAGGTGATTCTTGGTTGTAATGCTAGTTCTTTTGACTTCCAAAATATCATAATCTAAGCCCTCTGCTCCTTTAATTTGGAAGCTACTAAATCTTGTGTAATACTAACTGTGGCTTTATGATAGTTATTTAAACCCTTACCTTCCACCTTAGAAGCAATAGTATGTAGTGGTTCCAGCATAGTAAAATGGTAAGGGTGGGCAATGGTAATTAAGTGACTTGCCCAGGGTCATACAGCTAGGAAATGACTGAGGAACCCAGGACCTACCATCTCTGAGCCTGACTTTCAATCCTCTGAGCCACCTAGTTGCCCCCTATTCCGTGATATTTAAAATTGCTTCCTTCTGTTTTCTTTCAATTGATTTTTTCTTAGTCCTGGGAGCATTGGAATTTGATTATAATATTCTTTGGAGTTTTCATAATGGGGTCCCTTTCAGGAGATAATTGGTAGATTCTTTTGGTTTTTATTTTATCCTCTTTTCTCCTTGATTATTTCTTAAGATAAGATGCATTAGCTCTTTCTTTGGTCCTAAATTTCAAGTAGTCTAATAATTCTTTTCTCTCTCTCCCTTTCTTTTTAAATATTTCTTATTTTATGTCTTAGGATCAATATAAATATTGGTTCCAAGAAAGAAGAGTCATAATGGGTAGGCATTTGAGGTTGTCCAGGGTCACCCATCTGGGAAGTATCTGAGGTCATATTGGAACCCAGGAGCCCAGGTCCTCCTGATTCTATGCCTGGCATTTTATCCACTGAGCCACCTAGCTGCCCCTCTAACAATTCTTAAATTTTTTCTTCTAGGATCTATTTTCCAAGTTTGTTGTTTTTGTAATGAAGTAGTTCACATTTTCTTCCTTTTTTTCATTCTTTTGACTTTTCTCCCCAAACTGTAGCAGACTCCATGCTTTCACCCTGATGACACAAACTTCTCTGAAGACTTCCTATGTTTACTTAGGTCAGAAAAATGCCTCACACCAACCTTTTGTTGGCTGTGCTTCTTCAAAATTTGATTTGAGATGTTATTTTAAAGTATTTGGAGAGGAATGTTGGGAGAGTTCCGCTGAGTGGCTATCCCTAATCTGCCATCTTGACTCTGCCTCCCTAACAGTCCTGACAGTCAGGCTTCTTTAAGAGCAATTTTCCATGGTCTTCCCTCTAGTTATCCCAAATAATAATAATAATAATAGAAATAATAGTAATTAGAATTTATATACTTCTTAAAAGTTTATAAAATGCTCTTCAACCTTTTTGCTTAATATAGCAAAATAAGATTCAAAGTATGAGTTGAATGTTTCTTCTTAGTACAGTGCTTTCTTAGTACAGTCCTAAGGGTGGTGAAAGAGATCCAAGTCACTAACCAAGAGATGGGTAGGTAAATAATACATTTTATGTTAGACTATTTATACCTACTTCCCTCTTGTATATTCTGTATAACTCCCCTATATAGGTGATTTGTACTCTGCCCATTAGGTAAATCTTGTGCTCTAATCCCTTCTAAGATATTGCATGGCAAGAGCTGAGACTCAGAGGAGAAAATTGGTTCATCGTCTTGGGTAATACAGTCCAACAAGTAAATTAAGTGCCATTTCCTCAGAACCTCTAACTTCCCTCCTTTGCTCTCACATTAAGCTAACTCACTAAATACAATCTCTTAATAGTCATTTGAGTGAATTCTAAACAATTGGGATTAAATTGTTTAATGAATGTTGGTTCTTGATTGATGAATGAACTTTCAAGGACTCCAGATATTTGAGAAACATAAATAGGCTGGGGAAGTTAACTTGAGAAGCTAGATGCCCTCAAGAATAGAAGCCAGTCGATGTATTTGAAGCCATCGATGTTTGGTTATAAGTCTTTGGACAAGTTTTCAACAACAAAAGATACTGATGCTTTTCATCTTCTGCCTGAAACAAACAAGCCTGTGTCCAAAACTTCAGTCACACTGCCTTGGTATATTTGTATTGTATCACGGTTTCACAAAATTACACTTTAACCCATTGACACTTCCCATCCTCCTGCTGTTTATGGCCACTGCAGGACACAAAGGAGCTGAGTGAAAGCCCAGCAGGTGGCTAACTTGACCATTCTCAGGCTGTTTTATTGGAAAGGAAGTAACATTGGATACTTGTATTTATGTGGAAGACTCAGCATAAATAAATCTGTTTGTTGACTTACTCTGAGGACTCCATCCTGGTTCAAGCTTTGGTAGCCAGACTTACAAAGTAGATTCAGATGAAAGGAAAAACGTGGCAAATATCAGTCCCTGCATCTTCCAATATCTGACTACCTAAATATACATGTACATATGTATATATATATACACCTACATATAATGTGTGTATATTGTATATGTTATAAAAGTATGTATGTATAGCTCATAGAGAGATATAAAAAAAGAACTGGTTGTTTTCTGAAATGCAAGATTGTAATATTTAAATTTTACTTTATTATTTCATATTGCAGTTGGAGCAGTTGATTGGCTCCTAATTTAACCCTTGTTGACAAGTGTTATGTAGTTTAGTGCTTCATTTATTCATTTAGCCAACATCTTTTGCACACCAACTATGAGCCTCTTATGAATTAAGGGTACTAGATGGTAGATAAGAAATGGAACACACAGCTCTTGTAGAAGAGAAAGTTAGAGTCCAATTTTGGAGCCCAGTTTATTCATGAACACTTAATTACAACACGTGAACCAAGTAATGAGATGCATGTGTAGAACAAAAGCTGAGCCTTGGTGGTAGGTAAAAGTAATGAATGATCATTATAAAATGGATTTATTCAGAGAAGGATTGGTTGATAAGCAATGGAAAGCTAAATCCGATATTCCATTATTAGTATTGTAAGAAGAACTGTAGCATAATTTAGTCAGCTAAATGCATAGTGTGTTGTCTATAATGATGTTATTAAATAAATGCCTTTAGAACAACAATAATAAGGGCGGAAGAGGCCATAAATGACATATAATTAAATTAAATGAAGGTCTAACAAAGTAAGGTGGTTAGCCCAAGGACACACTGGTAATAAATAGTAGAGGAGTCCATGTCATTAGCTCCACATTGACTATGGGAAAACAGGCTTAATACCAATATTGTTCATTTATGGAGCTCTATTGAACCCAAAGTCTGTGCTTATTCTTTTGACACTTGCAGTATTTTTAAGAGCTGGAAGATACAATCCTGAATGAACCTGAGGCTTTTTAGTCCTTTAGAAGTGAGAGAGGGTTGATACAACAAATAAATGGGGATGGAGAATCAAACTCTAATTGAGAAAAAATATCTTTGGGATGATCACCACAAGGGTTGCATAGGAAATGATACTGAAAAATTGGGAAGTTGTTGGTAATAAGAGAAAGAATCCAGTATGGTGGACACGTACTCTCATCCTCATTTTGGGAAACATTACTATAGTAACTTCAAATAATTCACACTTCTTTACTATCCAAACTTCAGATGTGTCCCACAAGTAAAATACTTTTGGTATTACCTAACTAAGCCATTTAAAAATGTTATTTCTTCATAAACTCCTTTATTCTCCTCTAAAATGTCTTAAAAATGCTATCCTGGAATGTTGTATATCATTTTAGTAAAACAAAAATCAATCAGCAGCTGGTGAACTAAAAAGATTTCTTTTCTCAATAAATTACAGACACACACACACACACATACACACACACACACACACATATATATATATATACATGTATATATATTTACAAAATAATTTAAAACTTGACAGTGTGTTTAGGTAGGAACATGATTTTTCCCATTAGGAAATTATATGGACACACAATAATTGCTGTGATTTTATACTAGCCCACAATTTTTTCCTGGCAATATAGTTTTACTAAGGTTCAATTAAATTGGACAGAATATCTTTTGTTTATAAACACTGTTAGGAGAATGATGAATTCAAGTGATGCTTCTGACTTTTTAAAAGAATTTGAAGCCTTTAGAAATACCGATTGTCCAAATCTTTCTCATTCCTTCTCCCCTTCTCCCTTTCCCTATATATCTGTCTGTCTCTTTCCCTTTTCTTGTCTTTCCCTTTGACCCTCCTTTCTCTTTCTTTCTCAGCCTGGATGATGTATTAATTGGAGCCCCCCTCTTCATGGAGCGTGAATTTGAGAGTAGCCCTAAAGAAGTGGGACAGGTTTACCTGTACTTGCAAGAAGGTCCTTTGCTCTTCAGAGATGCCCAGGTCCTCTCAGGAATCGAAGTGTTTGGCAGATTTGGAAGTGCTATTACCCATTTGGGAGATCTGAACCAAGATGGATACAATGGTGAGTTTATTTGAATCTCACGATATTTTACAACCGTTGTATAATTTTCATGTTACTCTTTGGTGTAAGGAAAGAATGTCATTTCATACTGGTCTTTTTGGTGTATGTAATACAGTCATTAAAATGTGGGCACTGTCAAGGTGGTTGTTTGGGACTTTATGTAAGAAATCCAAATTGATGTATTGATATATAGCTCTTTCCAAACTTAGCTTGAATAAGGTTCTTGCTCTGACAGCTCCCTAGCATTTTTCTGGATCTACATTTGAAGCATTTCAAGCTTCCTTAGAAAAATCCTTACCACCAAAATTGAATGCCACAGTGGAACAGTGCAAGAGCCTTGGTCACTTCCAGAACATGAGGCAGGCTATTGTATAGCCCATACATGTTACATGAACCATGAGCCAGGTTCCTGAAGCTCATTCAGAAACTATCATAAATGAGAAGCAATGGCACTGATTCATTAAAATATTTCACTTTTAGGAAATAATAACTTTTATTTCCCTAGTGTTTAGATAGGCTACAAAACACTTTATATACATTATTCAATACTCAAAACAATATTGTGAGGTAAGATAAGTATTTCTTTTTTTTTTAACTCTTAACTTCTGTGTATTGACTCATAGGTGGAAGAGTGGTAAGGGTGGGTCAAGTGGTAAGTGGCAATAGGGGTCAAGTGACTTGCCCAGGGTCACACAGCTGGGATGTGTCTGAGGCCGGATTTGAACCTAGGACCTCCCGTCTCTAGGCCTGACTCTCAATCCACTGAGCTACCCAGCTGCCCCAAGATAAAAATTTCTAAACACATTTTATAGATGAGTCACCAAGGAAAGTAAGTGACTTACCCAAGGCTACACAGATAGTAAGGCAGCTAGCCTATGCAATGAATAGAATATTGGGTCTGGAATCAGGAAGACCTGAGTCAAGTCCAATTCCATACATTTTCTAGTGGAGTGACCTTGGGCAAGCCATTTAACCTCTGTCTGCCTCAGTTTTCTTCTCTGTCAAATGAGGATAATTATATTGGACCTGCCTCTTGGGGTTTTTGAGGCTCAAATAAGATAGTGTTTGTAAATTGCTTACCAGAACTTAGGACACTATATCATATTATGTTATCATTGCCCTCATCATCGTTATTAGATGCAGATTGACCTTGAATCCAAGTTTTCTAAATCTAAATCCAGTCGTCTCTCCATGATGCCATATTGTCTTCCAGATAGTGACTTGCAAAGGATCAAGGATCGGGTGATTCCATACGAATGAAAACCAACTAGCCAAATGATATTCTTATTTCTGGCTGTCTTAAAACAAAGAAGCAAGTGATGTTATGGTGATTATAATAGCTCACATTTATTTAATTTCTGAGAATATAGAGGAGTGGAGCATAATAAAGAGCTGGCTAAGTAGTTTGAAAGACCTTGGATTCCAGTCCTAAATCTGAAAAATTCTGTGTGCCACTATGGACAGACAAATCAGAGGAACATAAATTTAGAATTTGAAGGTACAATAGATGCTTTTAAGTCCTTGCCTGCCCCCATCTTTATTTTATAGATTGTAAAATTGAATTAAATTCCCTGGGGGTTACATAGCCAGTAGTATTTGAATCCAGTTATTCCTCAGTCCAAGTGTGGTGCCCTATCCCCTAGACACCATTGTTACCCACATAGCTGTCTGAAATGATAAACTAAAGACCAAATGTACACTGTCATTGCTAATGGGAGTTACTCAAAATCCCCTGTTTATGAAATAACAGTTTCCTGTCTCACCCACCCCTCGAAAATAAGAAGATTCCCAGAATACTTTGCTAAGTAAAAATATTAAAAATTGGAAGATACCATACACACACACACACACACACACACATATATATGTAATGAAGGTAAAGCATTTATTGAAGTTGTTTTCATTTACAGATAAAGTTGTTTAACAGAATTTTGGATTATAAACTATTGTGATAGAGTAGGATTCCAGAGGGATCTGATGAATCCATGATCTTAGTGTAACTAGGATATGGTGCAGTAATAGAAAGACTCTGGGTCTTGGAGTCAAACACTTGGGCTTAAATTCTGGTCCTACCCTTAGCTACCTGAGGGTGTAATGTGTTATTATGGAGAAACCCAAGAGCACTAACTCTGAAGTCAAAAGAAATGCTTTTAAATACTGCCTCTAATACACTTACTAGTTGTTTGACCTTGGGCAAATCTCTTAACCTCCTGGAGTCTCAGTGTCCTCTTCTCTAAGTAGAGGAGATGAAATTTGAGGGCTTCTGGGCTCTAATTTTATCTGCCTAGGAAGCCTCTTAAGCTCTCTAGATACCATTTTTCTCAATAATAAAAAGGGAGGGAGACTTCATGACCCATAAAAGCCTTTATCAACTCTAAATCTGTGGAATTATTGTCTTATAAATTCTCATTTTAAAAGGACACCTTTAAAATGTCCATCAGTTGGGGAATGGCTGAGTAAATTGTGGTATATCGTGGTGATAGAATGCTACTGTGCTCTAAGGAGTGATGAACAGATTGAGTTCAGAAAGAACTGAAAGAACTATGAAAGAAACTGATGCTGAGTGAAATAAGCAGAACCTGGAAAATATTGTACACAGTAACAGCAATATTGTGGGATTATCAACTGTGATGTATTATAGACAATATGATGATCCAGGACAATTATGAAGGACTTAGGGCAAAGATTGCTATCTACCTCCAGAGAAAGAACTGTTTGAATCAAATGAAGATGAAAGCATACGATTTTTTCAATTGTTTATTTGGGTTTATGCTTTGGAATTTTGGTTTTATAAGATTACTCATTTACAAAAATGAACAATATGGAAATATGTTTTGTATGATAATACATGTAAAATTCAGATAGAATCACCTGCCAGCATTGGGACAGGGAAGGGAAGGGAGGGAGATAAATTTGATCATATAACTTAGGAAAACGTGTGGAAATTTATAACACGTAATTGGTAAAAAGAAATAAAATCATTTAATTACTTAATTAATCAAAAGGTCACCCTTTAAAAAATAAGTATTTATGTCTTGTAGACATTGCAGTTGGCGCGCCATTTGCAGGAGAAGCTGGAAGAGGCAAAGTCTTCATTTACAATGGGAACGCAGAAGGGTTAAACCAGAAACCTTCCCAGATTCTGAATGGAGCCTGGGCCTCCCAGGCTGTGCCATCGGGATTCGGCTTCACTTTGAGAGGCGATTCAGACATAGACAAGAATGATTACCCAGGTAAGTCTTTCCACAAGAGAGTTCATTTCATCCCTCCCTTCTCTGGAAAATGCATCATTCTTGAGCAACTCTTTAATAAAGGCCAAGGTCAAGCTTGAATATAGTCACAGGGGTTTCTTTTGTAGGATTCCTACATGGCTTTCCTGAGAATTTAGTCAGACAAAACAAATACTCCCTTTCCTGTCAAGAGTCAGCATCAGAGATGCAAGGAAGGATTAAATGGTTACATTAAATATAAAACTTGTCAGCCCTGTAACAAAAAAATTAAACCACCTTTCCCCTCAAAAGCCCAATAAAGTAGGTATTACCAGAAAGGAGGATAATTTCTTCTGTCTGTGCAAGGTTGCAATCCTTCAGAATTTCTGCTGACTCCACACGCCCCAGCTGTGTTTAGCCAAGCTGCCTAAGTAGGACTTTTTGGGGGGCGAGGGGGATAACACTTATTTTAAGTAAGTAGTCCTTGTCCTTATTTTACATTTTTATGAAATAATTTATAATTTGGTTTGGGCAACTATGTGACATGATAAATTGAACTCTGGACTTGAAGTCAGGAACATCTGAGTTTGCATCCTACCTCAGACTACCACAAAACTTAATGGTAGTTTAACCCAAGACAAGTCACCTAACTTCTGTGAGCCTCAGTTTCCTCATCTGTAAAATTAAGGGTTTGGATTGCTTGGCCTCTAAGTTCCTTTCCAACTCTAAATCTATGGCACTTTGAAAAAACAAATCAGGATCTCTCACCCTTCTTTTCAGAGGAGAGAGAAACACTGCATATACTGTTAGATTTAGTGTCTTTCTCTCCCTTTTTTTTTCCTCTGACCCTTTTTGTCCTTTGTTACAAGGAGTGACTCTCTGAAAAGAGGGGTATCTAAAATGATTTTGTTAAAAGTTACCCATATAAATTTTAAATTTAATTCTAAATTTTAAAAAACAGAGAAAAGGGGAATTATGGAAGGTGAGGGACTAAAGTATCCTTTGCTATTCCATTTTGATTATAGAGTTATAGAAACTCTGAATAGATTAGATTAATTGCTCTAACAAGTTATAGGGAAAGTTTCTATGCTTCTGCAGGAAGACTTACTTCAAAAACTGGAGTTTCTAGCAGAGATTACTAGCTTCTTGGTTTTAAGTTTCTGTTACCCTGTTCCAGCATGATTTCAACTCCAATCACTAATGGTTTACTGACAACGACTGGCCCTCGCTTGGGTATTTTCCATGTCTAAGTCTTATTGTGTTATATTTCAGGGCAGAATTCCAACAAGTCAACTCCTTAAATATATAACACTCAAATTTTAATCCTTTCACTTTCTCTTTCCTCTACATTTGAGCAAAAAAAAGGGTTTCCCCAGCATGCCGTTGCTTCCCTCCATTCCCCACTCCCATTTTAAGTCTTGGCAGAAAACTTTCATCATATTAACATAGACATTGTGGCAAGCCTTAGGATTGTGTTCACATCTAAGCTAATGTTCTCTAATCACTTGACATCCCAAGAGTGTAGCTTTACCCTCTGAGATTACATCATGCCAACCCAAAGTTTAATCAGTAACTAACCACAGTCAGCTGCAAGGGAAGGCACTGAGCTACATATAATGCCTCCTTCTTCTCAAGAATGATTTACCATTTAATCTTTTAAGATCCAGGGCAGAGAACTAGCTCTTTTGCTCCACAGTAT
Organism: Gracilinanus agilis; assembly: GCF_016433145.1. Taxonomy (NCBI): domain Eukaryota; kingdom Metazoa; phylum Chordata; class Mammalia; order Didelphimorphia; family Didelphidae; genus Gracilinanus; species Gracilinanus agilis. The sequence goes on along the minus strand of NC_058134.1, from coordinate 55,940,286 downwards.
TCTTATCTGATTCCTAGTGGTGGAATGTCTGAGTGGGTAATTAAACTAAAATACCACAATGTAATTTTTGATAAATAATTGCTGTAGAAAATTACTTTTCTTCACTGTATTTGGCACAGCCTTCCTCTTACAATGGAAGATCTTGACAGATAGAGTGAATCCTGGGTCTGCCAAGGTTTAAAGGTGACAAGGAGAGGATCCCTCAAAAGTCCAGAACTTCTACTTCCATATGAGGCTAGACATTTCTAGAGGAAAAGGGGAGAAAACACTGAGAGATGGAAAAATTTATTCTTAGAGGAATTTTTCCTTGGAGGAGAAAGAAAAGAAGAATGGAGATAAAGGAGAGGCTCTTGTAAATATTGTTCCAATTTGTACTTATTGGCCATCACATGTCTTTTTTTCACACTCTCTAACAACCAGAAAACCTAAAAGTGGATGCGACTGGCTATTTAGAGAAAAAAGGAAGGAAGGAAGGAAGGATATTTGTTTCTCCAGGGAGTGGTCAGTGCCCTTAAGTAGCATCTACAGGAGCTGGCAAATCCAATTTTTAGCAATTAATGAAGGCATATGGATGGTTTTCAGGTGGTAGCTTTAAAAAATTAAGTACCCATTATCTCTTTCCCTTTCCTGAATAGTAAACCTCTCTCTAGTGAAGGGTTTTTTTTTTTTAATTTGAGATTCATGGATTTAATGTTAACCTGGAGTCCATGAACCAATTGAAAAAATATTTTGATAACCACTTTGATAGTTGGTTTCCATTGTAATTCTATTTTATTTCATGCATATAAAACATTATTTTGGAGGGGGCATCCATAGACTTCATCAAAGACTAAAAAGAGGTCCATGATCACTGAAAAGTTAAGAACCCCACCTCACTATTTCAATAGTTTTTTGCCCCTATTTTAGATTTCATTCATGTAAAGCCCTCCTGCCCCTCCCTCCTCAGTGCAAATTAGCAACTTTTGTGCTAAATTTTTGTTGGGGAGGCACCAGAAGCAGGACTTGAATCTAGGTCAACTTGACACCAAGACTGGATTTCTAGCCATTATATCCCAGTCAGGGTCCCATATCTGGGCAAATGGATCCCCCAGAGTCTGAGGGTTCAAAGAAATAATCCTTTATTACCAAAAAAAGACATTCTAGCACCCCAAAATAGAAGCAATTTCTAAGGCAGCATTTAAAAACAATTTGGGAAGATAAAAGTTCTAGCAAGAAGGTTCAAATCAGGCAACAAGAAGGTTCCCATAGTCTGATGAGATTCCCCACATGAAAGCCTAAAAAACAGCTTTTATAATTTTCCTGTCCAAGGGGTCCACAGCTGAGTTTTACTTCAGTCCACCTTATTGTAAAGTCAACGCAAACTACTCCAAGTCAATACAACTTCTTTGCTCACAGCTATCCTGGCTAGTTTAAGATCATCTTCCCTAATTTTATCAATATTTGAGTCCATAACAAAATGCCTTATTTCAATATTTAGAGGTTCTATTATTTCATCAGCATGGGCAATCTATCTGCCAATGTAGATAGCAACCCTTGTGGTCTAAAATGATTGGTCTTCATGCATTTCTGTGTCTCAAAAGAGTTAATAATCTGGTGGCTAATCTGGGAGTGAGCCTCTCCCAACTTGACTAGACTGCTCCTTGAGCAGCACACATGTATTCCCTCACCAGATTGACTTTTCCAGTTTGGTGAAGTCTAGAGCTCAAACATGTCCATCAACTTTCTAGAATAGAGGGTCATTGCCAGATGCTGAAGAGACACTTGAACTGAGGTGCTTTTGAAGAATAGAGAACTCAATTAATACAACCCCACATTTTGATAGCATAATTGCTGTCCTCCACCATGCTATAGGTGCTTCTGAAGCTTTCAATCTTTCCTGTTATCCTAGAAATAAATAAATGTTGTCTTTAACTCCTGGAGATCTTCCAATATCTCTTTAAATTCTCCATGAAAATTTTTGTGAAGAACCAAAGTCAAGTTCACCAGCCTAAACTTTAAAGAATCCATCTTTTTGAAAACTGGGAGTCATTTGCTCATCTCTCTGGTCCTTGAACACTTCTCCTTTTTCTTCTGACTTTCCAGAAATTAAAGAATCAGAATGGCTAACAGATAAAGCACTGAAGCCCTAAATTCAACTCCCACCTCTGGTTATGCGACACTAGCCAAAGCCACTTAACTTTTCAGTGCTCAGGCTTAGGTTGGAAGGCTTCTGAGAGCCCTTCAAATTTGCGTGAAAATCTCATGACTTTCCGTTTATGATTTGTGAGTGGTCTAGAGTTCCAAGGAACTCCTACAAAAAAAAGAAAGGAAGGAAGGAAGGAAGGAAGGAAGAAAGAAAGAAAGAAAGAAAGAAAGAAAGAAAGAAAGAAAGAAAGAAAGAAAGAAAGAAAGAAAGAAAGAAAGAAAGAAAGAAAGGAAAAAAGAAAGAAAGGAAGGAAGGAAGGAAGGAAGGAAGGAAGGAAGGAAGGAAGGAAGGAAGGAAGAGTGAGACAGTGTCTACATTAAATATTTGACAAATTCAAATTCATTTCTTTCAAGTAAACGTTCTAGATAATCTATGAAGGGATATCAAACTAGTGAGTCTGCTGGTTTGAAAGAGCTCTGAATCACAACTCAGACTCCTATTTACACAAATAACCATGAGAAGTCAAGTCACCAGTTTTTAGCCTCAAGTTCTTTATTTTTGATTGGGAATAATGATAATGCTATCTTTCCCTTGAGATTTTTGTCAGGAAATTACTTTGTAAACCTAAAAGTACTTTGTAAATCTAGGTTGTTATTTTGAGTCATAACTGTGAACACACAGCTTGGATAGACATTCACTTAAAATATGTTGTAAAATGCATGTAAGAATTGTCTAGAAAAGCTTATTTTCTTTGATGGAATGGGAAAAGGAAAGGGATCCCTCCAATTATGGTTCAACTCTGAAAGTTACTGCTTTTCCTTTGGCAATAACATCATTCGATGAGTCAGGATGTAACCTTTTGTTTTTGTTTTTGTTTTTCATGATGGCCAGGTCTGGACCATGAGTTCTTTTCAATTGTTTCCTTGTATATGATAAACACAGCAAGAATTATGGTAATTTGATATCCCTAATGAAGATTAGCTACTTGGGTTGTTTACAAAAATGAAGCCAGATCCACAGAACATGTACAGAGAGTTTATGTGTTTCTATAATATACATGTTTGGGTGTATTGTATAGCACATATATGTAAACATATATATAGCCTACTGAACATGTCAATAGACATATTGCCTTAAAAGCCTTTTTTTTAGATTTAAATCTGCTTATCCCATTGATTATAAAATGGCTCTGTGTCTCTCTGGGAGTTAGGGGTAGAATTGTTGACCCTAGCATGTATTTAAAAAATCAAATTTGTCACTACAGAAAACCAAATTTCAAGAAAAACAGCCACTACTAAAAGTGTACTCATTTTTTAAAATTATAAAATAGGAATACAAAGTAATTAAGGGTGTTTTTATATTTAGCACAATGGTTTCAAGTTTTAAAGGAAAAGGAAATAATTCCAACTCAACTAGACAGGTCACATTAGGCTAAAAAAGTCTCTCTGATTATAAAAGATTTCCAAAAGGATATTCTGATTCAGTTCAGTAAACATTTATTAAATGTGTGACATGTGAGCCTAAGATCTGAGGTCTCTTCAGATCTAGGGAACATCTCTGAAGGTGTGGGAGAGCTCTAATAATACCTCTCTGCTGCAAGGCCCATTTTTTATAGCCCTCATGAGAAATACAGGAAATGGGTGCTACCTCAGTCCTTATCTTGATTGATGATTCTCTTTGCATTTCTTTTTTTTTTTTTTAATTTAGTAGGTATCTTCCAAGACATCCTTTGAAGATAGAAGTATGACATATTTTCCCACTTCATTTTTATGATGAATGATTAAGTTGATAACTGATTAAAATGTAGATGCGGGCCATTTTAGAATAGAAATATACTAACATGTTTGTGAAAGAAAATGAGTGGCTATTTTAATTTCTCTTGGCCCAGCTGTTGATAAGTATGATGCTGGTGCCTTAGACCATATCTGGATGTTTTTTTAGTCGATGAAAAATAACTCAACCAATGCCATTGTTCTTTTTAAAATCCTTTAGTTATTGCTATAATTTATGTCTAATTTAGATATTTTGGCATAAAAGACTCTCATTAAGGACATCCTCTTTACCAATACAGATTACCGAGAGCTTACATTACTTGCTCGGGGACACCCAGTCAGTATTTGTCAGAGATGTGACTTGGACCTGGTCCTCAAGCCTGCATTATCTCCACAATGCCATGATACCTTTCTTAATCTACTTGCCTGAATGAAATGTCCAGTCAATAGGAGGTAGGGCATGACCCAATGAAAAATCTACTCTAGTACTTGTCAGTTCTTCAGACCACCAACCCTACATGTATAAATAGATCCTCAGTCTCCACAGCCTGGTATAGTTCCAGCACCCACCCCACTCCTACGCTCCTTTGAATTATTAATTCCTGAAACAATGGAGCCTTCAAAAGCCAAGAGAAAAAATTCCAAAGGATGATTTTAAGGAATTAAAGCTGTAAATTTCTCATTTATATTAAAGCAAATTTAATTGGTTGGGTTTGCTATTGGGCATGGTTCCCTTAAAAACCCTGGCTAGAATGGGAAATCGCTCACGAGTGATTGCTTCTAATGGAATAAGACAGGATGCTTTTACAATCACAGACCATCAGCTAGCCCGCCCCGACTCAGTTAAGCAGAGTTTTGCTGCCATCATAAATTATAGTGAGAAGTGTTCTAGCTTGAAGACACGACTCTTCCACCTTCTAGCAGTAAGACCCTATAAATCATTTTACCTCTGAGGGCCTCAACACCCTCATATGTAAAACTGAGAGGAAGGGAATTGGACTAGATGGTGTTTAAGGTTGCTTTCAGATCTAACATCCTATTATTTTGTCTCTCACCCTCCTCACCAAGTGTCATCTTTGATCTTTTCTGGTGCTTCTGCCATTCATGGGGAAGGAAGACTATCCTCTTTATTGGTGTATAAGAAAACCCTCTAGGTCACCATTATAGTATCAACTCTTTCTGTGGGAGGAAACCGTGAGGCTGTTTTTCCTGTATTATTTATATACGTTGGAGGCACCAGATACCTCCAGCACATTAGGTAGATCCCTCTTACAAAATCAGTGGGAAGATATGGGTAAGTGTTACACTGGAGGATGGACAGGTTGGGAACTGTATCACTGATCCCTAGGCTTGTTTCAGTATCTAAGGATGTATATATTATGAATTATGAAGTCAGTATTTGCCCCTAAGATCCTGCATGGCTCAAAACCATCCACACACATCATCCATGAAGGTCCTAGCCAGTTCACCCACATCATAATAATAGGACTAGACCAAAAACAAGCACATACAAGGACTAATATTTTTCCAAGCACAGAAACATAGAGATGTTGTAGCCTTTTAAGGTGAAGTTATTATTACTGTGGACCTGGAGCCAAACTCTTGGTCTCCTCTCAGTTGGAACAGTGGGAAATAGGAAGGAAGGGTGGTAGAAAAACTAAAACTCCATGCACAATTTGTTACTATTTTGTTAAATATTTGTTTACTTGTTTGATATTTGAGTGTTCATAATGCACTAAGAACTATTCAGAGCCTAAACCACAAAGCCCTTCCTACTAGGATTTTATCTCCCATGACACATGCCAAAAGTAGTGTGTAGAAAGAGATGAGATTATACCCCGACATTTCTGCCTCTTTTTTGCTCTTCTACTAATATGTGCCCTTGATGTTAATAACTAACAACCTAACTATGTATATGGAAAAATCTTTTCACTTTCTTATCTCAATTATAATAATTAACAACAATAATAGCATTTATATAGTGCTTTATAGGTTTGCATGATCTTCACAAATATCTTCCCATTTGATCCTTACAAAAACCCTGGGAGATAGGTACTCTGATGAGCCCCATTTTGCAGATGAGAAAACTGAGGCAGACAAAGATTATAGGAGTTTTGTACAGGGTCTCACAGCTAGCAGTGTCTAAGCCCAGCTTTGAAATCGGGTCTTTCTTACTCCTGATCCATTGTTCTATCCACCTAGCTGCCTGCTAAAATAATGCACCAACTTTCCTTTTCTCATTCCTTATTTCTTTGTACACATTCTTATTTCTTTGAATGTATTTATGTGTGTACATAATACATACATAAATATTATGAGCGTCTATAAACATGCATGATGCATGTATACATAGATTAACTACATGTCTATAAGAACATGTATATTGTATGTTGGCAAATCTTATTTCACTGGTGTAGAACACTTAAACTTTATAACAGGAAATTCTTCCTATGTTTTCCTATAAATCATTTTTATACCCATATATATAATATGTGTATACATTCTATATGGACATAAACTATGTCTACATATACTATAGATGCTACACATAAATATACATATATATTTATATGTATATAAATATTGTACTTTCAGTCAACATTTATTGAGTACCAAATGTATACAGAAACAAGTGCTAAGTGATGGAACAGATACAAAACTTATGTAAACATAGACCCTTGACTTCTTGGAACTTTTTTGAATAGATGAAATAAGATGCAAACACAGATAATTATGATGCACATTATCTAATGATTTAATGAGAGAGGTGTAAAAATGGTACTTCAAGAGCTTTAAATGAGGAGGTTATCTAGGAAAAATTTCATGGAGACATGAATTTCATGAATCAGTTTTCAAGTGATAGACCCAGCTCTTGGCAGAGAGGTGATCAACAATAGGTGTGCAAGTGCAGCATTCATTTTCAGAACTCACCAATGTGCTGGTTTGTTTTGCTTGAGTGTAGTTATTTGTTACAAATGAGAATTTTAATTGGGCTAGGAAATCATTGTTAAGTAAGAATTATATAAAAAAGAACATCGATATAGCTTTTTTAAAATACACAGAATAGCTGAGTTCAATAGATAAAAGAGGAATTGGGGGCAGCTGGATAGCTCAGTGGATTAAAAGCCAGACCTAGAGAGGGGAGGTCCTGGGTTCAAATCTGACCTCAGACACTTCCTAGCTATGTGATCCTGGGCAAGTCAGTTAACCCCTATTGCCTAGCCCTTACAGCTCTTCTGCTTGGGAAGCAATACACAGTATTGATTCCAAGATGAGAGGTAAGGGTTTTAAAAAAAAGGAATTAGATATTCAGGGCACAAGAATTCCCTCACTATATAATGTATATATCAGTATTAGGTAGCTTACATGGACAGACATTTCACTTATCCACATGCCAAAATCATCAATGTAGAATCTTTTGGTTTTAGTGAGAAGCTATGTCAATACATTATCCCTTCAAATGCACACGTCTTGCAGGTCTTTCTTTGAAAATAGGAATGTACATTCAATAAAGAAGTAGAATTAAAATACACGCAGGCCATATAGAAAACTTTTAGCTGATGGACAAATATTCAAATCAATAGTCATCAAAATGGGGATTATAGTATAAAACAGTCACTTTTGCATTAAGAAATTTACTTTCACTGCTTTTAAAAGTAAGCATACCATAGTTAAAGAAGGAAAGCAGAGCCTGAAGACAGAGGAACACAGAAATGAAATAAAACAAACAAACAAAAAAAGAGGTTCTGAACCTTTCTGCTCTGAGAGAGTGACAGAGAGAGACAATGAAAGTGCCCACTGACTTTTTCTCTGAGCCAGACAAGAAAAAAAGATAATTTCAGAATTTCCCTGGCCTCAACAAGAGCCAGCAGCAAGAGAAAAATAATGAAAAATGAGTCCTTTCCCCATAAATGTGTGTATATGTATGCATGTATAAATATTAATAAATATCTGTGCCTCTGTGTGTTTATATCTATGCATATGTTTCACACTGCAGAATATAGAGCAAATATTGGAATAGCCTATTTCTGTGGCAGTGAAAAATTGAGGTATTTGATTTGATTGGTTTGGGATTTTCCTCTTACTAAAGCATATTGTAATCTTTTCTATAACATATAGTCTTAAAGTGATATCCACAACACTGAGATGCTGTGACTTGCCCAGTAATGAAACACCTATGGGTTATAAACAGGACTTGGACCCATATATTCCTTACTTTAAGTCCAGATGTCAGTAAAGGAATGAGTGAGTAAGCGAGTGGATGAATGGATGGATAGATGGATGGATGGATGGATGGATGGATGGATGGATGGATGGATAGATGGATGAATGGATGGATGGAAAATCATTTTTAAGTATTTATTATCTATAGAGTTCCATGTCGAGTGCTAGAAATACAAATAGAAAAGAAAAATTAGTCCTTGCTCTCAAAGAGTTCACATTTTGTTGAGGGACATTCTATGTAGATAGATATAGTCATATAAATAAAGGTACTATGTTTATATATAGCGTCTATATAATTATGTGTATATATAATATATGTCATATATAATGTATACACTTATCTGTCTAATTTCAGCTGCAAGACAGTTGAAAAGGGCCCATGGTCTTTAGGGGAGAGCTGCAAAATAGATTACAATGCATATTCTTCACTGTCATATGCACTGATAAAGTCATCTCAGTTTCTGCTGTTAAACCGTTGAATAATGCCAAGAATTTGGGAGGCAAGAACTTTCTTTTCTGGATCTTCTTTCTATTTGCAATCTTAGAATTATTTCTTTTGTATTAGCATAGATCTCTTTCTCTTTCAAGCTATCCTTGCAAAGATTTGTTTCTTTTCTACAAAAACCATTTAGCTAGCAGCAGAAAATATTACAGAGCATCAGTTATCTTCTGCCAGCACCAACTTAATATATTGTGGGAATTATGCAGAAGAGAGTCACCTGTGATAGTTCCAAAAGATTACCCAAATTTGAGAGGGAGGAAGATTAGATTTAGTAGGAATGGGGTGAAGATTTGGAAAGAAATGGTAAGAACAATTGTTATACCAGTTCTTCTTCTTGCTGTACACATGAAATTTATATTAAAAATTCTGATTCTTTCTCTGGCATAAGCAATAAACGTCTTGTTTAACAACATGATGAACAGGGAAATATGTATTATATAGTAATACATATATAACATATATTGTATTACCCACCTTTTTGGGAAAAGAGGGAAGGGCAGGAGAGATGGGAGGGAGTTTTAAATAAATAGATAAATGTTTTTTTAAGATGAAATTTGAATTTTAAAAGCCAATCAATAAGTTCCTTTGTGATTGGGGAACCATTTTTTATATCTTTCTTACGACTCCTACAACTTTTAATATAAATACTAGGCACATAACATTAAGGGGCTCATTGAGTGTTATATTGGGTGATAGAATCAATGCCCTGAGTTGATCTTCTGAATCTTTAAAAAGCATTTAGAATCTGTCTCTTTACCTTCAGTTTAATAAAAAAAAGTGGTCTGATTTCTTTGAAGAGAAGCTAAATCTTAATGTGAGCCCTGCATAAGTTCAGAGGTTATCTTATTTGCCTATAGTCACCCAATATTTATTAAGTGCCTGCTATGTATATGCATGTGCTCCCTGTGCTAAGCCTTATGAGGGCTATATAGAATTAAAGGACACTTTGGCAGATATGTACACCTATAAGATATGTCCCATGCTCTCAAAGACATTTTGGTTTAATTAGTTGACCAAGACATTAGTATATATATATATACATATATATATACTAATATATAATATACTAATATATATATATATATAAAATATAAATATATTACTATCATCCCCAGGTTCAATTATTAAATGTTAAAAAAATGGTACAAAATGTGTTGTAGAGATTTATTAAAGAGATGAATCATGTCTAGCTAGTGTGGCAAAGGAAAACTATAGAGAAGCTAAAAATTTGAATTGAGCCTTGACTATTATGATGAAGAAGAGAATTTCTAGGTGGCAGAACTAGTGTGAGTAAGTGACAAATCAAAATATTATGTAAGTGTGGAGTTGAAACAGTATGGGCAAATGGAGAGTTTGTGTAGGAAATAGCTGGGGATGAGAGTGTAGAAAGCCTTGAATAGCCTGAGTGTATATAGACCACTAATTTCACTATTTGGGCTATTTGTCTCCTCTAACTTTCACTCACACTATCAGGTCTGGGTTTCTTAGAAAGTGGGATATCCCACATCTATGATCAAAACTCTCTCTCAGTCAGGCAAACTACTTGTGTCAGGGATATTCTCCTATAACTTGGTACTATAATTCCTTAGCCCCCACTAATGTGCTTCCATTTACACAAAATCAATCTCTATGACATTAACTCGTTTTAAAAGTTCTGTAACTGTTTTATTTTTTAAGTTTTTCCTTTTTAAATTTTATTTTTATTATCATACAAGATACACTTCCATATTGGTTGTTGTTTTAAGAGCACACTCATACATAACAAAAACCCTCAAATAAAAATGTAAATACACTGATGTGAAAGATAGTCTGCTTTAATCTACATCCATCCAACTCCAAAAGTTCTTTCTCTGGAGGTGGAAAGCATTCCCCATTATAATTCTTTCAGTATTGTCCCAGATCATGAATTGCCAAGAGTAGCCAAGTTTTCACAGATTATCATTTACAGTATTGCTCTTATTGTGTATCACATTCTCCAGTTCTGCTTATTTCACTCTGCATCAGTTCCTGCAGACAATTCCAGGATTTCCTGAAATCATCTTGCTTATAACATATAGTATTTCATCCCCAACATGTGTCACAGTTTATTGTCATTCCTCAACTGATGGATATCTCTTCAATTTCCAATTCTTTACCACTACAAGAAGAGATGATATAAATACTTTTGTACAGGTCAGTCCTTTCCCCTATTTTATTATCTCTTTGGAATAGAGACTCTATAGTGGTATACCTAGATCAAAAGATATGCATAGTTTTATTACCCTTAGGGCAGAGTTCTAAGTTGCCCTTCAGAATGGTTGGATCAGTTTATAACTCCATCAACAATGCATTACTGTCCCAATTTTGCTGCATCTCCAACATTCACCATTTCCCCTGACTGACTGCCATGTTGGTCAATATGATAGGTGGGAGGTGGCACCTCAGCATTGTTTTAATTTTTATTTCTCTATTTTATATCTCTATAAAGAGTGACTTAGAACATTTTTTTCATATGATTATTGTTGGCTTTGATTTCTTCATCTGAAAACTGGATTTCATATCCATTGACCATTTGTCAATTGGGAAATGGCTTGTATTCATATAAATTTGACTTAGTTCTTTATACATTTGTTTACATTACATTCGTTTTGTTTGTACAGAAACTTTTTAACTTAATATAATCAAAATTATTTAGTTTATATCTTATAATACTCTTTATCTCTGTAATGTATAGAAATGGTCAGCCATTTTCTGTAGGTGCAAAAGACAGTTTGCCCCTTTAGAACACAGAACCTGGCAAGGCAGCCCTAGGCATATGTTAATCTGGCAGTTGGGAAAGGAGTATAAATTAGGGTGCACAAACCCCTCAACTTGGCTTTTTCTTTGGATTAGGAGGCAGGAGGTTGTTCTACTGTCTGGGCCCCGAGAGGAAGGGTAGATTGGTATAGGCAGGCAGGCAGGGTTTGGACTACATTTCTAGCTATATCAATCACCTTAATATTGATAAGACCACTGAACCTTAATTATCAAACAAGATTATCTCATCAAAACATCCAGAATCAACAACAGCCTTTGAGCCAGGGGAGCCTCTCAAAGCCCCCTGGACTCAGCACCTAAGAGAATCTATATCGGCTTCTGAGCCAGGGGAGACTCTCAAAGTACCTTGGATTCAGCACCTAATAGGCATCACCAAAATTCATTATACTTATTATTAGGTTAAAATAATAAGGTTCACCTACTTCCCTCTCTCCCATCTCCCAGTTTTTCTTTCCTTCAATCAATCCAATAGACCCAGTTATTCTACAAGTTTCTGACAGCCTTTACTTATAAGTTCATAGCTTACCTTACTGAGAACAAGGTCATCTTCATATGATATTGTAGTCAGATCATGGAAACTAGCCTAGCTGCTCTAAATACATCAAGATCAAGCTTGTGCTAGGATTATAAGTATTGTTAAGGTCTCAGGAAGTTAAGACCAACTTCCTGGTTACATCTAAGCCAACTGATTCCCTGGGAACTGTTACTAGGGAATCAAACCTGTCATAGAATTCCATCACTCTTCAGTGAAACTTTTATCAGGCAGTTGTAGGAAGTAAACTTCTGTCTTTTACAACTTGGTTAAGCATCAGGGCTTCAATGAATTAATAAATAATAGGACCTTAGCACCGCCCCCCCCCATAACATCTCTTGTTTGGTCATAAATTCTTCCGTTTTCCAAAATTATGCCAGGTAAACTTTTTTATGTTCTCCTAATTTAGTTAGGGTATTACTCTTTAAATTTAAATCATATATATCCATTTTGACCTTATCTTGCTATCTGGTGTGAGTTTTTGTCCTATACCTAGCTTCTGCCGAACTGTTTCTTAATTTTCCCAGCAGTTTTTGTTAAATAGTGAGTTCTTATTCCAAACACTGGGATCTTTGGGTTTATTAAACTCTAGATAAGGTCATTTACTGCTACATATGATGTATCTAATCTACTCCAATGATGGACCATTCTATTTCTTAGCCAGTACCAGACTGTTTTGATCATTATTGCTTCATGGTACAGTTTGAGATCTGGTACTGTTANATACTAATATATATATATATATAAAATATAAATATATTACTATCATCCCCAGGTTCAATTATTAAATGTTAAAAAAATGGTACAAAATGTGTTGTAGAGATTTATTAAAGAGATGAATCATGTCTAGCTAGTGTGGCAAAGGAAAACTATAGAGAAGCTAAAAATTTGAATTGAGCCTTGACTATTATGATGAAGAAGAGAATTTCTAGGTGGCAGAACTAGTGTGAGTAAGTGACAAATCAAAATATTATGTAAGTGTGGAGTTGAAACAGTATGGGCAAATGGAGAGTTTGTGTAGGAAATAGCTGGGGATGAGAGTGTAGAAAGCCTTGAATAGCCTGAGTGTATATAGACCACTAATTTCACTATTTGGGCTATTTGTCTCCTCTAACTTTCACTCACACTATCAGGTCTGGGTTTCTTAGAAAGTGGGATATCCCACATCTATGATCAAAACTCTCTCTCAGTCAGGCAAACTACTTGTGTCAGGGATATTCTCCTATAACTTGGTACTATAATTCCTTAGCCCCCACTAATGTGCTTCCATTTACACAAAATCAATCTCTATGACATTAACTCGTTTTAAAAGTTCTGTAACTGTTTTATTTTTTAAGTTTTTCCTTTTTAAATTTTATTTTTATTATCATACAAGATACACTTCCATATTGGTTGTTGTTTTAAGAGCACACTCATACATAACAAAAACCCTCAAATAAAAATGTAAATACACTGATGTGAAAGATAGTCTGCTTTAATCTACATCCATCCAACTCCAAAAGTTCTTTCTCTGGAGGTGGAAAGCATTCCCCATTATAATTCTTTCAGTATTGTCCCAGATCATGAATTGCCAAGAGTAGCCAAGTTTTCACAGATTATCATTTACAGTATTGCTCTTATTGTGTATCACATTCTCCAGTTCTGCTTATTTCACTCTGCATCAGTTCCTGCAGACAATTCCAGGATTTCCTGAAATCATCTTGCTTATAACATATAGTATTTCATCCCCAACATGTGTCACAGTTTATTGTCATTCCTCAACTGATGGATATCTCTTCAATTTCCAATTCTTTACCACTACAAGAAGAGATGATATAAATACTTTTGTACAGGTCAGTCCTTTCCCCTATTTTATTATCTCTTTGGAATAGAGACTCTATAGTGGTATACCTAGATCAAAAGATATGCATAGTTTTATTACCCTTAGGGCAGAGTTCTAAGTTGCCCTTCAGAATGGTTGGATCAGTTTATAACTCCATCAACAATGCATTACTGTCCCAATTTTGCTGCATCTCCAACATTCACCATTTCCCCTGACTGACTGCCATGTTGGTCAATATGATAGGTGGGAGGTGGCACCTCAGCATTGTTTTAATTTTTATTTCTCTATTTTATATCTCTATAAAGAGTGACTTAGAACATTTTTTTCATATGATTATTGTTGGCTTTGATTTCTTCATCTGAAAACTGGATTTCATATCCATTGACCATTTGTCAATTGGGAAATGGCTTGTATTCATATAAATTTGACTTAGTTCTTTATACATTTGTTTACATTACATTCGTTTTGTTTGTACAGAAACTTTTTAACTTAATATAATCAAAATTATTTAGTTTATATCTTATAATACTCTTTATCTCTGTAATGTATAGAAATGGTCAGCCATTTTCTGTAGGTGCAAAAGACAGTTTGCCCCTTTAGAACACAGAACCTGGCAAGGCAGCCCTAGGCATATGTTAATCTGGCAGTTGGGAAAGGAGTATAAATTAGGGTGCACAAACCCCTCAACTTGGCTTTTTCTTTGGATTAGGAGGCAGGAGGTTGTTCTACTGTCTGGGCCCCGAGAGGAAGGGTAGATTGGTATAGGCAGGCAGGCAGGGTTTGGACTACATTTCTAGCTATATCAATCACCTTAATATTGATAAGACCACTGAACCTTAATTATCAAACAAGATTATCTCATCAAAACATCCAGAATCAACAACAGCCTTTGAGCCAGGGGAGCCTCTCAAAGCCCCCTGGACTCAGCACCTAAGAGAATCTATATCGGCTTCTGAGCCAGGGGAGACTCTCAAAGTACCTTGGATTCAGCACCTAATAGGCATCACCAAAATTCATTATACTTATTATTAGGTTAAAATAATAAGGTTCACCTACTTCCCTCTCTCCCATCTCCCAGTTTTTCTTTCCTTCAATCAATCCAATAGACCCAGTTATTCTACAAGTTTCTGACAGCCTTTACTTATAAGTTCATAGCTTACCTTACTGAGAACAAGGTCATCTTCATATGATATTGTAGTCAGATCATGGAAACTAGCCTAGCTGCTCTAAATACATCAAGATCAAGCTTGTGCTAGGATTATAAGTATTGTTAAGGTCTCAGGAAGTTAAGACCAACTTCCTGGTTACATCTAAGCCAACTGATTCCCTGGGAACTGTTACTAGGGAATCAAACCTGTCATAGAATTCCATCACTCTTCAGTGAAACTTTTATCAGGCAGTTGTAGGAAGTAAACTTCTGTCTTTTACAACTTGGTTAAGCATCAGGGCTTCAATGAATTAATAAATAATAGGACCTTAGCACCGCCCCCCCCCATAACATCTCTTGTTTGGTCATAAATTCTTCCGTTTTCCAAAATTATGCCAGGTAAACTTTTTTATGTTCTCCTAATTTAGTTAGGGTATTACTCTTTAAATTTAAATCATATATATCCATTTTGACCTTATCTTGCTATCTGGTGTGAGTTTTTGTCCTATACCTAGCTTCTGCCGAACTGTTTCTTAATTTTCCCAGCAGTTTTTGTTAAATAGTGAGTTCTTATTCCAAACACTGGGATCTTTGGGTTTATTAAACTCTAGATAAGGTCATTTACTGCTACATATGATGTATCTAATCTACTCCAATGATGGACCATTCTATTTCTTAGCCAGTACCAGACTGTTTTGATCATTATTGCTTCATGGTACAGTTTGAGATCTGGTACTGTTAGGCCACTTTCCTTCACATTTTTTTTTCATTAGTCCCTTGATATTCTTGACATTTTTCTTCTAGTTATTATTTTTATCTATTTTATTATCTATTTTATTATTAATAAATATTTAATACATATAATTATTTATTTTTATTCTCTATTGTTATTATTTTTTCTAGTTCTATAAAATAATTATTTGGTAGATTGATTGGTATGGCACTGAATAAATAAATTAATTTAAGTAGAATTGTCATTTTTATTATATTAGCTCCTTCATATAATTCCCATGTTTGTCTTGGCAAGTAGTTTCCCAGGTATTTTACATCATATAGAGTGATTTTAATTGGAATTTTTCTGCCTGCTTATTGCTCCTGGACTTTTTTGGTAATATATATATATAGAGAAATATTGATGCTTCTTTTTGGATTTATTATGCAACTTTACTAAAGTTATTATTTCAACTATTTTAGTTGATTTCCTAGGATTCTCTAATTGTACCAACATATCATCTACAAAAAGTGATAGTTTAGTTTTCTAATTGCCTAATTTAATTCCTTCAATTTCTTTGTCTTTCCTTATTGCTAAAGCTAACATTTCTAATACACAATTAAATAGTAGTGGTGATAAATAGGCATCCTTGCTTCACTCCTGATCTTAATTGGAAAGGTTTCTAACTTATACCCATTGCAGATGATACTTGCTGAAGGTTAGATACTACTTATCATTTTAAGGAATGATCCATTTATTCCTTTGTTTTCTAGTATTTTTAATAGGAATGGTTGTCATATTTTGTCGAAGGCTTTTTCTGCATCTATTGAGATAATCATCTGATTTTTGTTAGTTTGGTTATTGATGTGGTCAATTATACTGATAGTTTTCTAATATTAAGCCAGCCCTGCATTCCTGGTATAATTTCCACCTTCTCATAGTGAATGATCCTTGTGATATATTCCTGTAGTCTCCTTGCTACTATCTTATTTAAAATTTTTGCATCTATATTCAATTAGGAAATAGACCTATAATTTTCTTTCTCTGTTTTTGCTCTTCTTGGCTTAGGTAAACAGTACTATATTTGTTTGATAAAAAGAATTTGGTAGGATTCCTTCTCTGTCTATTTTCTCAAATAGTTTATGTTGTATTGGGATTCATTGTTCTTTAAATGTTTGATAAAATTCACTTGTGAATCCATCTGGCCCTAGGGATTTTTTCTTGGGGAGTTAATTGATGGCTTGTTCAATTTCTTTTTCTTAGATGGGATTATTTTAGTCTTCTGTTTATTCTTTTGTTAATCTGAACAATTTGTATTTTTGTAATATTCATCCATTTCACTTAGATTGTCAGATTTTTGGCATATAATTAGACAAAATAGCTCCTAATTATTACTTTAATTTTACCTCTAATGAAGAGATAATTTACCCCATTCCATTTCTCCCTTTCCTTTTCTCTCAGTGCAATCCTCTTTTTTATCTCTCAGTTTTTTCCCCATATCATGTCATCCCTATCAACTTACTTCCACACCCTCTGTTTACATATACTCCTTCTAACTGCTATACTACTGATAAATTTCTTTTAATTACAAATATCCTCTTTCCATGTAGGAATACATAATGTTTAACCTTATTGAGTCCTTTAAATTTTTTCTTTCTTATTTACATTTTTAGGCTTCTCTTGGGTCCTATGTTGCAACCTCAGATTTTCTGTTTACATCTAGTCTTTTCATCAGGAATGCTGGGAAATCTTTTATTTTTATCAAATGACCATTTTTCCCCTTGAAAGAATATACTCAGTTTTGCTGGATAGATGATTCTGGGTTGTAAACCTACATCTTTCACCTTCTGAAATATATTCCACACCTTCTGATCCTTTAATGTGGAGGCTGCTAAGTCCTGTGTAATCCTGACTCTTGCTCCATGCTATTTGAATTGTTCTTTGCATGAAAATTGCATCACTCCCTCTCCTTGTTGGTTCTTTCATTCTAGTATTTGTTTTGTGGCATTATTTTAATATTGGTTGGAGAGGATTCTTAGAATGGTTTTGAACTTTCCCAGCTTCTGTTCTGTCATCTTGGCTCTACCTCAACATAAACCCTTAAAAATAGAACATCTATTTTAATAAAAAGCCCAAAGAAAAAAGATCATAACATTTACCTGTCAAAAGGCAAATGCAAAAATAATTCAAATTTTTACTCAATAGAAGCCCAAAACATGGATAATCAAGATGTCACAATCCATCCACAAAATTTGGTCACAGTCTCCTACTAATGCATTCAGGAACCATAGGAGAAAGCGGACACACAAATATGGAAACCTAACAAGGTGTCCCCAAAGTGAGGAAATCCATGTGCCCAAGGCAACTCATATTCAGGACTGTTGGCCTTGATGTTCTTGATCCCACATGTAGTCACTTCTCTCCAAGCTGCTTCTCTTGTGGTCCTCACTATTCTCCTGCTAGGCAAAAACTCTTTTTCTGTTTGTGATATATACAAATACACACACATACACATATTGAAATATGGTGATAGGGTGGTATAATGAATAGAAAGCTGTCCTTTGAGTCTAGAATGCCTGAATTTAAGTCCCACCAGAAGACTGGCAAATTATTTCCCAGTAGGCAGCTTTGCATTGATTGAGGAAGTTCTTAATCAGGACATCTCTATGCCAATGGAATTACATGACTGGTTAAAAGAAAAAAAAACACATGCATACACACATATAATCTATAGACAGATTTTACTTGCTAACACCAAAATTGCTTACTTACTAAAAATATGAAATTAAAGGGGATGAGTTTCCAAATATGACTGTTTAGGTGCTTTGAAAAGCTTAGAGGACTGATTTACTAGTAATACCTTGAATACCTTGATCAAATGCAAACACTTCTGAAAAGAAACAGCTGTAGTAGTCAGGCAAGAATCCCTAACATTCAATAATCTAGTCTAATCCTATTAAAACATTACTCTCTAATATCTCCATCTGCTACAGGCATTAACCCAAACAGCAGAGAGAAGTACATATTTGTTGTAGAAGCAGAAATTTCAGGCTATAGAAACCAGAGGGAAAATGGGCGCCATGCCAAGGTTATCATTGTCTTGTTCAAGCTCGTAATATATGATGATTATATCATGAAGATGATTTAGACAGTTATACTGGGGGTTGGGGAACTGTGAAATGATGCATCTGTTTTGATGAGTAGAGTACTGTACATGAGTGTACACGTGCATGAGCAAGAGACAATATGTAATGGGAAATGGATGGATAGATTCACCCAAATAGGGTAAAAATTGAAGCCAAGGTATAATGTATTTTGTCAAGTTTTGAATCCATGTAAAATCTACAGTTTGACATTTGGAACCAACCTCTCAAGTTGTATAGTCTAAGTTTATTTTTTTCCTGGCAAACTCGTACTCATTTTTTAAGAAACGCAGAACACCAAGCTGCTTTCGTGTAGATATATTTTGATGATTTTATTATAAACAAATAAGAATTGAGTGGATCACTTTTCTAGTAAGATGCTTGTGAATTTAGAGGAAATTTAAAAGTTTAATGGAAAGTCTAGGAGATAGCAATGTCAAGTAGTAGAAAAAGCACTGGTTGCCAAAAGACTCAACCTCTTGTCTGAAACTTGTCAATGATTAGTTATTTGACATTGCTCATGTCACTTCAGCTTTCTGTTCTGCATTTACTCATCTGTACAATCAAATGGGTAGACACAAATGGGTGAAATTCTGATTCTAAATTAGGATGCTAAATTCTATTCATCTTGGGTGATATGGGGAAATTGGCTGGAAATTTTAGTGATACTATGATGGTACCTCAAATGAACTGATCAAAGAGTTCAATTCCTTGACTTACAAAGTAATGAATAAATTTGATGAAGATTGCTATTAAATATGTTAAAGCTAAAATCCAAATGTTCACTAATATGGAAATCAATGATATCCATTGACTATTATCCAATTTCTGTTCAGAAATTCACCATTCCCATGCTTAAACGTGTAATAGGAACATCAACTTCTTGGGTTATGTTAACAAAATCTAATGTTTCACATAGATATTTTCCCAATGACATTTTAGTGACTTTCTCTATCAGCACCGAGTAGCACTTAGAGCAGAAAAGTTGGATAATGAGAGTGATACAGAAGGTAGTTTGGAAAGGCACAAGCAAGGATAGGGTAAGAGGCCAAGGGGTTCCAGGGCAGAGGACATCTATATTTGAAATTATTTATAAGGTCAAGACTTAGTGAGGAATAGAATGAGAAGGAAGAATTTAAGAGCAAAGAACAGGATTAAGCGAGGGTTTTCTTAAGGATGGAGAAGACAATAGTAGACAAGGAGCTAACAAATAGGAAGAGATGAGAGAAAGAAGCTATGGGACAGGACTTGAACTGTAGTGCTCTGAATCAGCATCTGCAGCCTCCAAGAGCTCATGGGCAATAGTCAACAGAGAAGGGTTATGATTTTTTTTTCAGCCACAGACTGCCAATGACATTTGGGCAATTAACTTCACGAGACAGGATCATAGTTAGACATTCATCTTCTTGGATTTTATCAGCTATTAAACAAGAAAACAAACCTTTCATAAACTAGAATGCCCCAGCCTCATAGCTCATGAATGTTTTTCTTCAGTGCTCAGTTGGAAGCTTTTCACACAGACTGTTAGGATGAATACATTCTGCTATACAAATTATAAATGCTTTTAAAAGCATTTCTTCTTTAACCAGCCACCCATCCTCTCTATGATGCTGTGTAGGTTGTAACATTAGGGCAATGAATAAAAGCTGCTTCTATTTTTAGGAGACCAAGCTTGCCAGACTTTAGGAGACTTATCTAAATGCTTGCTTTCCACAAAAAATGTGTTATATTTATCCAGTGCCAAACATCTACAGAGGTTTCATAATCCCCTGCTTACAAATAAACATTATTGTATTTATTGATATAGTTGTCCTTTATTTTTTTCTTTCATGTAATTATTACTCTAAGTGGGAAGAGTAGAAATCAAGGGAAGATGCCATACTTGGCAACCTTGGTAATACTTTATCATTCTTATCTCTCTTTACCAAAGAACAGTGACTCTCCAAAATTACACAGTAGCCAAAAGCAAAATTAATTGGAATCTAGAATTCAAAACACTTCTACTCTTAAGCAAATTTTTTCATTTTTCTGAAAGCTGGCATTTAAAATAAAAGCATTTCCTTAAAGAAGTCAGATAGTACTGCCATAGCACTGTAGATAGAGTACTAGATTTGAAGTCAGGAAACCTTGGGTTCAAATAATGCCTCACTCATTTGCTTTCTGTGTTTCCATTGCTAAGTCACTTGGCCTTCAGTTTGGATCTTCAGTTACCTCCTCTGTAAAATAGTATCAATGATCCCTATAGCTAATATGTTATTGAATCATTGTGAGATTCAAAATGGATGATTGGCAGGAAGCACTGTGCAAACCTTAGAGCTCATCTTAAATATCAGTTTCCATTGAAGAAGGATGACCAGTAGGGTTTTTGAAGGGGGAGAAGGGATGGCATCTCTTGTGGCAATTTTCATCCATCTGATAATTGGGAATGAAGTACTAGAACTAGGAAAGTAGGATGGAATGGGGAGATATAATTCATAGGAGTAACAACAGGAAGTTGTCCACCATAATGGAAAGAGTACTTGTTCTAGAGTCAGAGCACCTGTCTCTCCATCTTAGGCCAATTTACTTAACCACCAAAGCCTATTGACCCATTTGTAAAATCAAAGTGTTAGACTAGGTGGCCTCTGAAGAGCTTTTAGGTTTCCAGATCTAAAGATCTGACCCAATGATTAGAGCCATAAAAGACACCAGGCCACCTAGTAGTCCCCTCCTCCTCCTCTTAACCTTAGAGAAACTAAAATCTAGATGGGTTAAGTGAATTACATACAAAGTCACATTGGTTGAAAGTGAGGAAGCAGGGTTCTCCTATCTCACAGTACTTTTCTTTTTAGTACCTATTCTGTGCAGAGCACTGCTCTTGGCAGTGAAAGAAATTAAAGTTCAAATAAGACATTGTTCCTCCCTTCATTATGCTTAGAATAGAGTATGGGTTTGACGGTACACATGGAAGGAAGGAAGAACAGAAGCATGCATTTATTAGGTGCCCACTAAGTGCCTACTATGCGCCTCACTAAGTGCCCAATATGTATCAGACACACTAAGCACTTTACAAATAACTATAATGGAAAATGAGCATTCACAACCAAGTATTTGTTCTTGGACAAATCATCTGTGATCATCAGTAGTTTTAAAAGACTTCTAATGGGATGGTATTGGACCGGATAGATGTCCAAATCCCAGACTCTATCCCATCATCCAGTTCTATGAAAGTTCTTTGAAAGGAAGGATTAATGGATTAGGGAAGACTTCATGGAGGACATTCATAGAAGTTTATCTAAATCAGCAATACACTTTCGAGGAGAGATAGGAGGTGACCTTTTCTAGAAAGTCCCAGGCACTACCACCACTTCAATCACAACTTCCCTTCTGACAAAGAGATGCAGTCGACCTAGGACCCTGCCTCCAAGAACCCTGGGAACAGCAGCACCCTCTAGACCACTGACCTTGCCTCTATGTCATCTCTCACAGCCCTCACCCAGAGGAGGGAGACAATACCCTCTCTAAGTAACACCACTCCTGATTCCCTAACAATCACACTTACTGAAAACTCCAAAAAGAAAGTTGTCTCCTCAACACAGTCCTTGGCATCATTAAATACTTCATCACTGAAATGAGATATAATTTTAGCAAGGGAAATGACACTAAGGAAGATGCTTTGCTATTGTAGCCTGGGCTTTTCTATCTGCCCCGCGAGTGAATACTTCTAAATGTATCCTCTTTCCTTATTAGATTGTGAGTTTCTTTTTCGGTAGGTACTATCTTACCTCTCTAGTTGTAACCCCAGAGTTTAAAAAGCATAATAACTTAATAGTACTCAAAACACAGTAACTCAATACATTTACATTTATTCCTTCAGTCAGTCACCTGAACAGGGTCTTAAAGAATGAGTGGGATAGGAGCATAACAGAGGCATAGAAGTTGGTTTGTGCAGAATATATACAGCGTAACAGTAATTAACCAAGTTTGGCCAGAGCATTGTGGGCACAGAAGGAAAGAATAAAATAATAAAATGAGATAAATAAAAAATATAAATATAGATAAAATAAATATAAATACATAATAAATATAGGTAAATAAAAATTAAAAAAAATAAAATGAGATAAATCCAAAGAAATAGGCATTTTGTTTTGGAGAGCTATGAATGCGAGACTGAGGATTTTAAACTTCTGAAATAATCCATGGGTTTGGATTCTAGATAAGTAAATAGGTGATACTTAATTGAACATTTAGCTTTAGTGGAGAAGCTGTTTGGTATAATGGCTAAAGCTAACCTAGAAACAGAAAGACTTGAGTCAAGAACCACTAGAAAGTGCATACTAACTATGTGATCCTGAGCAAGTCCCTTAACTTCTTATCTAGGCATTTTTAACTCTTAAGTGAAAGAGCAAGTGCTGTCCTACACTGGCAGAGGTTTCCTCACACCAATGAAATCACAGATCTAGTCCCTATCCCTACCCTTAACACTAATGTGGTCCCCACATATTACATATGTGAGAGAAATAGATGCTTATGGGTGGCCGTCAGAGTTCCAAGAACCCCAGTCACCTCCAGGGAACAATTTCAGTTGATTCTGTAATGTCAACCACCTCTCTTCCTGTGGCCTCTACCTCCTGCTTACTCACTTTCTTAAGTCTCCTAAGCAAAATGTCCTCTTGTTCACCTCAGCTGCTCACTTGAAACAGAGCTGCTCTTTTCTCATCCGAGAATATGCAATTTGAATAATTCCCTTGGTGGATTGCTGAAATCTAAGACTTTGACTTCTCCATTTCAAGAAATGGTCTCAAAGTTTAGTTTCTTTCTTCTTAAAATTAAAAAAATGCCAATTTGGAGGAGACTGACACAAACCTAGAGGTAATGTATATCTCCTGTGACCTCATGTTTTTAGTTATTTTTTCTTGCTGACCAAACCTTTTGGTTTCAGCTAAAATACTCACTTTATCCAAGAAAAGTCAAAAGGAAAATAAACATTTAAGCAATGAGATGGGTCACCAAAGACATAGCATTTAAGAACTCCATTTCATTTCATTTTATTTTTCTATGGAGGGGAGAGAACAAAAGTATTTTGCCAGACTCGCTTATTTTTTCCCCAGAGAAGAAGCAGGAAAAGTACAAAGGTATTTTTTTTTAAACCTGCCTGTGAACAACTCTTATTTTAAAAAAATGAATAGAAAGAAAACAGTCAGTTGATAAAAATCTGAGACCTGTTATCTCTTGGTGAGAGAGAAAGAAAATATGTGGAGTTCAGAATCTAAATGTTAGTGACACAATTGATCTGCCTCCAAATCACCATTTAAGCCCAGAAACATTGAAATATGTGTCCTGCTTGCCAAATACAAAGAGTTAAGATCATTTGAAAAAATACATATGTGAACCACAACATGACTATCATAGCCAATCTCCCAGTTAGGGAAAGAAAATTGATTGGGCAGAAATGCAAAGTCAACAAATCAGTTCTTGTCTTCTCCAGGTTGAGGGCCTGAGTCTAAAGGATGGCTAGCCCTTTCCAGCAGGCACAACACCAACGTAGTGTCTCAGAAGACAAGCATTTTTCTGGGGTTGATAAGTAATTGGGTTTTTGGACCCTAGATAACATGGTTATTTCCATATAGTGGATTGTGCTCTAGTCTTGCCAGAGCTCTTATTTTCCACTGCAAAAAGAATCCCATTCTGGGGTGCTGAGATGAAAGATTCCTGAAAAAATAAACCCTCTTTATTTACCGTCATAAGGATTGAGGCTGGGCTCTTTTTGACCAGAATAGGCAATTTCTTAAAATGGAATTGAATTTATTCTGAGTGTTCTGGTCCTGGTGGAACCACAGTTCTGCTGTTTCTGTCTCACCACTTGGATCTTGAATCTTTTTTCAAAGCACACCCCAAAGTGATATGTATTTTTTTTCTTTCTGAAAATTTTCAATTTAGAAAATGTAATTTCACCAGAATTTACTAAGGTAGCACACTGTTCATTTTCAACAAATGAATCTTTTCTTTATTTGCTTCAGCAGCAGAATCAGATTTCATTTGTTCTCTCTCTCTCTCTCTCTCTCTCTCTCTCTCTCTCTCTCTCTCTCTCTCTTAGGGAGATTCTATGCTCTCTGCTAATTTTTTCATTAAATACTCAATATATGTTTCTAAATAGCCCACTTTGGTGGGAGTAAAAGGGAGGAAAGAAGGGGAAAAGAGAGAACTAAAGAGAGAAAAGAAAAGAAAGAACAAAGGAAGACTAAAAGAGAAAGAATTGGAAGAGTTAGAGAAAGAAATTGGAAAAAGGAGAGAGAAGAAAAGTTAGAGAACAAAATTATCTTTTCTCCAGCAGATTGTAACCTCAATCATTACCTCCCATTAATCTCTAATGTCCATGAATGTGATTCATTCTCTATTGACTTCAAATATACCCAAATGTCCTAGATCTTTAAAACACCTTCCCTAGACTTCACTACCCTCAGGATGCTATCATATATGTCCTTTCTCTTTCTCAGCCAAACTGCTATAAGAAAAGTTACCTACTTTAGCTGTTTCCACCACTCTTTTCTTTATCCTTAACCCTTTGTCATCTGGTTTCCAATCTCATCACTGAAATAAAATTGCTCTTCTCAAAATAATTAATAGTCTCTCAGGGGTCAAAAATGATCTTCTTTTTTCCATTCCTCATCCTTCTGGAGCTCTTTGTTTAATTAGACCTCTGTCTAATGATGTTGTTCTCCCTCTTCTAAATACTCTTTCCTTTGGGGCTTCCATGATACTGCCTTGGAGGTTCTCATCCTGCCTGTCTTGTCACTCCTTCCCAGTCTGTTTCAATGATTCATTACCCATATCATGTCCCCCCCATACCCCCCATTCATATTCCCTAAGGTTCTGTCCTAGGCCTCCTACTCTTTTTTCATTCCATTTTTTTTGTATCCTCATCAGCAACTGTAGATTTCATTATCTGGCCCATTTTTCCTCTGAACTTCAATCTCTTAACACGTCATATCACTAGTCACCCCTTGGACATTTGAAAATAGATATCCTAGAGATACCATAATTATGCTCAACATGCTAATATTTGTCAAATTTTGCTCTTTCTGCCTGCATAATATTTCTTATATCCGACCCCTTCTCCTTGGTCACATTGATTCTAACTTAGTTCGGGTTCTTGTTACCCCTTACCTGGATTACTACAAGAACCTCTAAACTGATATTTCTTCCTCAAGGATCTCCCTAATAAAGCCCACCCTGTCTGAGTGATCATCCTTAAATGCACATCTCATCATGTCACTCCCCTATTTAAACAACCCTTATTCCTCTCTGTTGGCTCTAGGATAAATATGACCAACTGTCTCAAATTGTCTTTTAAAGCCTGTCATTATTTTCCCCAACATATCTCTCTAGCTTCCTTGGACCTTATTCCCATTCCTGCATTCTCCTCTCCAACCCCTCTGGCCTTTTCTTTGCTCTCTACTCAAGATACTTCTTCTCTTCTTACTTTCTTTGCACTGCCCAGCCGCCTTGCCTCAAATATACTCCCTCCTCCTCTTTACCTCACAGATCCCTTTTCTATCTTCAAAATACATCTGAGACACCAACTTCTGGATGCAATGTTTTCTAGTCCCCCACATCCCCAGTGCTCTCTGAAATCCTCACTTAACTATTCCATATTTTTGTATTGGTTCTCTTTATATTTATTCTACATTATATATTATATATAATCTGTATTATGTATATATGTGTACATGTATAACATATGTTCTCAGCTGTCCCATTAGACCAATGATTCCCAAAGTGGGCGCTACCGCCCCCTGGTGGGTGCTACAGCAATCCAGGGAGGCAGTGATGGCCACAGGCGCATTTATCTTTCCTATTAATTGCTATTAAATTAAAAAAAAAAATTTCCAGGGGGCTGGAAAGGGGGCAGTAGGCCAAAAAAGTTTGGGAACCACTGCATTAGACTATAAACTCCTTGCTAGTAGAGATTATTTCCCATGGTTGTCTTCATATTCCTAGCACCCGGAACAGGTACTTGAATGATTATGTGAGACAGAACTATCCAGATCATCATTTTGTAGTAAGATTGGGATCCATAATTTCTACAATAGGACACTTTACTTTCTTCAAATGAGTTCAATATTTTCTTTTGGTGTGAAAAGAAATTTTTCTACTGGAAGAGTTAGAAAAAAAGCAAATAAATGAAGTGATAATTGTAGATGTATTTTTCACAATTAAAACTATCCAAGCATATGGTGAGATTATGATGAGAATGTTAACTTAGATACTTTAGGAAGGCAAGATAGATTTCATCTAGAAACTCATGCCACCACCCATCCCCGCCCCAGCTATCATGGTTGGAGGATGATCCAACCATGTTTTTATTTTATTTTGTTTTACTTTAAATTGATTATGTGTTTGTTACATTAAACTACCCAGATAACTCCTTCCCTCCCTCCCCTCTCCTGATTAGAGTAGGCATCATTTAACAGGAAGATATATGACTATAGAAAACTATGTTTTGCTCATTTCTAAACTGATTTGGACTTGGAGAAAGGAATATTTGAAGGTTGAAAATGCTCTCCAACTCTAGAAAGGTTCCTGTATAAAATAAGATATTAGTAGTGTTCAGCACAGTCCCTGGCACATAGTAGGCACTGTACAAATGTTTATCATCATGCCTTCTCCCTCCCTTTTTCCTCAAAGTTTCTTTAACAAGATTGATAGAGTGTTTTTAAATAATGGGTGTTTTCCTCATCAGAATCTTTAACAGTTTTTCTTCCTTACAGAGAGCCTTGCTATGATGCCATCTTTGGAATTTTTATTTGACCATTGGCTGATAAGCAGAACCATATGACAATGTGATCCTTCAGTCTGTCCAGGCACAAAATATCCCTAAATGGATTTCCAAATAGAACACCATTTTATTGAATTGGGTGCCACAGCCAATTGTATTATGATCCACAATGTTTTAGAAACAGGATCCCCTATTCTTATTATGGCTGTTAATGGTAAATTAGTGATATTTTATTCATCATATTCAATTGTCCCAGGCAACTGTCTCAGCTCACAAGTTGCGATGGACTTGCCAATGTGCATCTAGGAAGGAAGTTTCCCTACTTGGGATTCTCTCCACTGTTGAAATAGCAGCTCTACCAAAAAGAAAAGTAACAATCATTTCAGCATGTTACATATGTAAGTGATGAGTCTGAGTTTGAAACATGGCTACTATAAAACTGTTGTATTTTTCTTCCAGATTTAATTGTGGGTGCCTTTGGAACTGGAAAAGTGGTTGTTTATAGGTATGTGGCTGATGGTATGCAAATATTCATGTGGTTTCGAATTTGTTTAATTTTCTGTGTTACGTTAGACTAAAATAGCATTTGGGGAAGTGCTAGTTCAGAAATTTCCAAATATTTCAAGTATTTATTTTGGAAACTCCTTAATTTTTTTTTAAGATTGGTGTTGTAAAAGTTTGCCTGTTTGGGTTTTTTTTTTTTTTTTTTTCATTTTTACTGAGATCTCTGCCTTCAGGGCTTAGGTTCTCTATGAGTTCTGAATTTAGCTCACATTTACAAAGCACTTATTCTGTGAGAGGGAAAAGATAAATTATCCCTGGCCTCAAGAGCTTACATTCTATTCCAGGAAGGAGGTTAACTAAAACAGAGATAAAAGATGAAAAGTCATTTAGCAACAAGGAAGTGAAGTAGATCAAAAGCTTGACTTGGAATCAGGAGGAATCAAGGTCAGATTGGACTTCACAGATTTCAGAGGGAGTCACTTAACCAGTTTGCCTCAGTTTCCTCATCTGTAACATAGGGGTTAATAATAGCACCTACTTTCCAGGGTTGTGGTAAGGACCAAATGGGATAATATTTGTTAGTGATCTGTAAACTTTAAAGCATCATAAAAATACTAGCTGTTGGTTTTCTATTATTATGTGAAAGAAGTAAGACCACTGACAGCTTGGAGGGAAGAGTAAATCAGGGAAGGCTTCTCATAGTAGGCAGTACATAGTAGTAGTCATAGTAGTAATGGTATTGGGTGGTAGTGGTAGTAGTAGCAGCACCAAAAGTAATGGTAGTAGTACCATGTAATATCATACTATGGGACTCCCTACCCCATCTGCAATTCTTTCTCCATGACCAAACAAAACTTGAACCTTAGGAGTCTATTAAGTGATCTCTGTTAGATTTCACTCTTTCAATTTTCTTCTCCTGCCTCTACCATATTTCTTTTTTTTTTTTAAACATTTCCTTCCATCTTAGAATCAATACTGTGTATTGGTTCCAAGTCAGAAGAGCAGGAAGAGCTAGGCAAGGGGGTTAAGTGACTTGCCCAGGATCACACAGCTAGCCTTAAACATATTTCCATATGCCTTTATGGACTAGCAAAGAAGGAAAAAATAAATTTCCAGATATACATCTTAGATCCTTTCTTCTCATCAACAGTAGGCTTCTGGGATAGGGAAAATGATTTTCTGGATCTGTCCAGAAGTGACGAGCAAAGCTCAGAGAACCTATAGTAAGTAGATACTTAATAGTTCTTTATTTCTGTGTGGGGCACCAGCTGAATTCAAATCACTGAGTTTTGCCACCTCCTCCGACACCCTCAACTCTCACTTACCCTCACCGCCTTCCATAGCCAGTTAGTTCCCAAAGCTTGTTAATTCTTTCTCCAGAACATCTCTCGTCTCTGTCCACTCCGTTTTACTGCCCAAGTTCAGGCCCCTGTTCCCCCTAGCCCGCACCATTACAGTAAGCTTCCTCAGTCTCCTGACCTCTAATCTCTTCGTGAATTCATATTCTGTGTAGCTGCCAAAGTGTAGTGTGGCTAAAGGATACATATGACTTTCTTGCTCAACAAACACTTAAGGCTCCTGCAATAAGGTACAAACTCTTCTTTTTGACATTTAAAGGCCTTCAAAATCTGGCTTCAATCAACCTAGACAGGCTTACTCTAAATTATTCCCCTTCTTATTCTCATCATTCTAGCCAAATTGAGTGACCTTCCATTTCTCATTTCAACCTTTTCTTTCTAGCCTCTTTCTTTCCCTGTGTCTGGCGTACACTCCCCCCTGCCTTCTTCCTCTTAAAATTCCTAGCTTTCTTCAAGACTCAGTTCAAAGGCACTTTCTATATGAGGCCTTTCCTGATGCCCCCAGTTTTTAATATCCCCATGAGACATGGCCTTTTGCATGTACTTTAGCACTCACCCTCCTCTACATTTGTACATATACATATACACACTCTCTTTCTCTCTGTCTCTGTCTCTCTCTCTGTCTCTCTGTCGGCCTCTCTCTGTTTCTGTCTCTGTCTGTCTGTTTGTCTTTCTCTGTCTCTGTTTTCCTTTTCTCTCTTGCTCTGTCTCTGTATCTCTGTCTCTCTCTCTCTCTCACTGTCTCTGTCTCTCTGTCTCTCTCTCTCACTGTCTCTCTGTCTTTGTCTCTCTCTCTCTCACTGTCTCTGACTCCCTGTCTCTGACTCTCTGTCTCTGTCTCTTTCTCTCTACAAACAAACACACACACACACACACACACACACAAAATATTGGAAAGATTTTGTATTTGGCAGCTAGATGGAGCAGTGGATAAAGTTCCAGGTCTGCAGTCAGGAAGACCTGGGTTCAAATCCAGCCTCAGATACTAGCTATGTGAGGGCAAGTCACTTAACCCTGTTTACCTCAGTTTCCTCACCTGTAAAAAGGAAAGGTCAAACCACTCCAGCACTTCTGTCCCAAAACATCCCCAAATGGGGTCCAAAGAGTCAGAAACAACTGAACAACACAAAAACAGATTTTGGGGTGGGAGTTTTCCACAAGAATATAAACTCCTCAAAGGGAAGAAGTTATTTGTCTTTGTCTTTATATCTCCCATGCCCAGCCCAGTATCCTTCCCCAACTAATTAGACACTTATTGAATTAAGGAATTCCTAAAACTGTTTAAGTTTATGCAAAGGCACCATAGTAAAGAACCGGAGGGCACCAGGCCAAAATTAGACTGTCCTCTCCCAGCTCCCAGAGGGGTTCAGGATAGATTGGTTCTTTCAGGAAGAACAAGAATCTCAGCTTCCCCACATAAATTTACAAGATGACTTCCTTGATAACAAACATAGTCTTCCTGATTAATACGGAAATGCAGGAGGCTTCCTTCCTAGAGTAGCCATAGTAGGAACCTCTTTCAGTTTTAAAGAAAGTCTTTTAAAAAGGGTGCAAATAAGAATCAGCAAGGAGTTTAGGAAAATTCTCGGGAGGACTTCTGGTAATCTGGTGATGGTGAAACCCTTATTTAAGACGGCATGCTGAACAAGTCTTTGCTGCCTGCCCTAAGGGTCAGCATTTCTGTCAGTCAAATTATTGCACAGAAGATGACCATCATGTGTGGCTTTCATCTGAAGTCTTGGGCCTACTGGCTGCCATGATTTTTAATTACTCCTTTAAAAAATGTATCTTATAGGGGCAGGTAGGTGGTTCTATACATGGATAGAGAGCCAGATCTAGAGATGGGAAGTCCAGGGTTCAAATGTGTGACCCTGGGCAAGTCCCTTAACCCTAGGTGCCTACCCCTTACCACTCTTCTGTCTTAGCATGGCTACTTAGTATCCTCTCTAAGACAAAAAGTAAGAATTTACTTTATTAAATGTACCTGGTACTCTGGAAGTGAGGTAGCACAGTGGATAGAGTGTTGGGCTTGGAGGCTGGAAGACTCATGTCCCTGAATTCAGATCTGGCCTCAGACATGTACTAGCTGTGTGGCCCTGGACAAATCACATCACCCTGTTTGCCTCAGTTCCTTCATCTGTAAAATGAGCTGAAGAAGGAAATGGCAAACCACTCCAGTATCTTTGCCAAGAAAATCCACATGGAGTCAGGGAGAGTTGGACATGAGGGAGACTACTGGACAACAAACCTTGTCCTTTTTTGCACCATAGCCATCTACTCTCTGCTCATTTTGTCTTCTGCTGAGTGTCTTCCAATGAGGCAGTGTCAGTGCTCGCTGAAGGATCATAGGATTACAAATTCAGAGCTGGAAGGAGGCTTTGGGGTCTTCTGATTCAACCTTCTCATTTTATAGATGTGGAAACTGAGGCCCAGAGAAAGAACCCCTAATTTCAGGTTCTATAGAAGCCAATATTGTTTCCAGATGATTGCAGTGGAAAAATATGAAGTGAAAAAAATCAGAGACAAACTGGGATGTGGAAAAAAACAACTACCATTAGAATAAGAATCAGAAGCTAGAAAGAACACTAGAAACACATGACTCTTAATATACTAAATTGTTTTTTAAACCTTTGCCTTCCATCTTAGAATCAATACAAGTATCTTTTCCAAGGAAGAAGAGCAGTAAGGGTCGGCAATGGGGGTTAAGTGACTTGCCCAGGGTCACACAGCTAGGAAGTGTCCGACGCCAGATTTGAACCCAGGACCACCCATCTCCAGGCCTGGTTCTCTATCCACTGAGCCACCCAGCTGCCTCTCTTCATTGACTAGCTTAAGAGAGGCAGCATGTTTTAGTGTTTAGAGAGCTGACTTAGGGAGTCCAGAAGACCTAGATTCAAATCTCCTCTCTGTTACAGACCAGCTGTAGGTATAAGGTCAGGCAAGACACAGAATCTCTCTGTGTTCCAAAAGCAATTCTATAAGATTCTAAATTGTAGAAATGACTGATATTTACCGCTCTTCTGCCTTTGAAGTGATGCACAATATTGATTCCAAGACAGGAGGTAAGATTTTTTTTTAAAAGTGACTGGAGGGGCAGCTGGAGGGGCAGCTGGGTAGCTCAGTGGATTGAGAGCCAGGCCTAGAGACAGGAGGTCCTGGGTTCAAACCCTGCCTCAGCCACTTCCCAGCTGTGTGACCCTGGGCAAGTCACTTGACCCCCATTGCCCACCCTTACCACTCTTCCACCTATGAGACAATACACCGAAGTACAAGGGTTTTAAAAAAAAACTTATAAAAAAAAAACTTATAAAAGTGACTGGAATATGTCTTGGGAGAGGAACATCCTCACCCAGCTCAGTTCATACCAATGATGCCACAGGCCAAGTCCTCCCCAAAAGTCACCCCAAAGGACTAAAGATTCCTAGTTCAGGTTTCCACTACAAACTGACTGGCATCTTGTCTCAGCCTCCAGGAACCAAATCTTGAATTTGTATGTGTATTGTCAGATGTTCAATAAGATATTGAAATGATTAGGATTCCCCATTGGATATGCAGTCAAGAAGACCTCTTAATATGGATGGAGATGGGAACAGGAGCAGGAGGAGGAGCAGGTAGGCAGGTCAGGCAGGTAGGCAGAGAGCCAGACCTAGAGACAGGAGGTCCTGGGTTCAAATGTGGTCTTAGGCACTTCCCAACTGTGTGACCCTGGGCAAGTCACTTAACCCCCATTGCCCAGCCCTTACTGCTTTGGAATCATTACTCAGTATTGCTTCTAAGATGGAAAGTAAGGTTTTTGTTTTTTTTTTTAATTTTTTAAACCTCAATATCTTTTATATATATCCTTCTATATTAATTTTATTTGTTACAAGGCTAGCCAATGGGGGTTAAGTGACTTGCCCAGGGTCACACAGCTAGGAAGTGTTTGAGGCCAGATTTGAACCTAGGACCTCCTGTCTCTAGGCTTGGCTCTCAATCCACTGAGCCATCCAGCTGCCCCTGGTTTGTTTGTTTTTATTTTTTTTTAAAGCATGGGCCCTGGAAGCATGGATGCTGGGGCATAGGGCAAACCCCACAAGTGGTCATACCACGACAAGGTGGCTAGGGAATTAGACATCGAGTCACTTTTAGAAACAAAGCTTTGGTTTTCAGGGATGAAAACAGCTTGATTGTCACTCCTTGAGCATATTAAGCATCTGATTCTCTTTCTCCATCTGTGTCCTCCCACAGAGCAAGACCAGTCGTGACCGTGGACGCCCAGCTTCTGCTGCACCCCATGATTATAAACCTTGAAAATAAAACCTGCCAGATCCCTGGCCTTGCCACGCTGGTGCCTTGGTGAGTGTGGATGCCGGCATTTTTGTGGCTGCTATCTCCTTTGCAGGTTGACTTGGTCGAGGACTACCCCTTACCCTCACCTCACAACCTCCTGCGTCTCTCCAGAACTAAAGCCAACCCAAACTGGGGAACCTTTCTCATAGACGCTTCTTAGAGACACGGTAACACTTTATTGGCCCTTTCCCCAGCAGAACTTGGCTGTCTCTACAGCATTCGAGGGTGGCTGTACTGGAGTACTCAGACAACTTTTCAGGCATAAAAATGATTTTTTTCTTTTTGGCTAAGTTTGGGTCAAATTGTTGCATTTCCCGTGTTGAAACTGCTATCAGTCAATGGCTTCCCATGTAGGCATACGCAAAGGTTAAGAATTTTCTTCCTTATGCGACACTTTGTAATCATTTACATTTGTAGTCATTTATGATCATTACATTTTGTAATCATTGTAATCATAAAGCTTTAGAGTTGACTAGGAGAGATGACCTAGTCCAGAAGTGTCAAAATCAAATAGAAATGGGGGGGGAGGGCAGCTGGGTAGCTCAGTGGATTGAGAGCCAGACCTAGAGACGAGAGGTTGTAGGTTCAAATTTGACCTCAGACACTTCCCAGCTGTGTGACCCTGGGCAAGTCACTTGACCCCCATTGCCCACCCTTACCATTCTTTTGCCTTGGAGCCAATATACAGTATTGACTACAAGACAAGACAGAAGGTAAGGGTTTAAAAAAAAAAAAGAAATGGATCCCTGCCCCTGTGTATTGACTTAGAAAATTACAGATTAACATCATCTAGATCGCATTGTATGTTTCTTTAGCACCACAATGGATTTTTGTGGGTACCATGCCACAGATTACAAGTTTGACCCTTCAGATGAGTCTGATCTCTCAATACAGTTTGGGAAAGAGGTCCAGAGAGATGAGCGGACTTTCTTAAAATCACAATCATTGTCAATGATGGCAGAATGTTTCTTATGTCTACACACCAAGAAGCATTCACTACAGCTTATAAAAATTGTTTCCTTACCTATCTTTAAAAGTCATGTAATTGGATGTAAATGTTTCAAAGTGGGGAAATGTGTCATTGCTTCTACTGCTGAGTTTTAAAGATCTGGGTTTGAATTGTGCCTCAAATACCAACCCACGGTACTTTTTAGTGGGAAAATGAGATAATAAAACAATACCTCATGATGTTGTGATGAGGATGAGGGATCAAATGAACTAACATGTGTAAGTGCCTTGAAAACTTTGATGCACTTTATAAATATGAGTTATCATTTTATTCTTTTCATCTTCACATTCAAAGGAGTTCAGATAAATCTACTGCTTGGCACAACGTAGGCAACTAATAAATGCTTGTTAACTAACTGAGAGATGATTCAGCCAGGTGTCGTGGACTCCTTGTATAGACTGGGGAGGCGTCTTGACTCCTTCTCAGAAGAATGATCTGAAGTAATTGACAGAAAAATGACAAATGTCATTTAAATGTTGGGGAAAACAGAGATGAAATCGAGTTTGTGGATCTCCTGAAATCTATCAATGGACCAGAGCTAAGAACCTCTGTTATAGTCGAGGGAGTACGAAAGGCTTCACTCTGTTGTTTTGTAGCAATAACAGTAATAATGATATTAGTGATTAATACTCATGATAATGATAGCTACAATTTATAGAGTACTTTAAGGCTTGAAAAGCACTTTAAAATAGGATATCATTCAATCTTCACAAGAGTCCTGGGAGGTAGGTGCTATTCTTATCCTTATTGTACAAGTCAGGGAACCGAGGCAAACATAGATTGAGTGACTTGGCTATGGTCACAAAGCTAATAAGTGCTTGAGGTCAGATTTGAACTCAGTTCTTCTTGACTCCATGTCCAGCATTATCCATCATGGCACGTAGCTGCCAACGGTGTGTTTAATGTTTAGTAAGCCATTGCAAAAGTAGATAAGATGACATTTTTTAAATTTTTAAATTTTTTTTCATTTTTTTAGAAAAACTTTTCCCATGGTTACATGATTCATGTTCTTGCTCTCTCTCCCCCCCATTCCCCGCCCCAGTAGCTGACACACATTTCCACTGGTTTCTTCCTGTGTCAAGATGACTTATTTTTTTTTAAACCCTTGTACTTTGGTATATTGTCTCATAGGTGGAAGAGTGGTAAGGGTGGGCAATGGGGGTCAAGTGACTTGTCCAGGGTCACACAGCTGGGAAGTGACTGAGGCCGGGTTTGAACCTAGGACCTCCTGTCTCTAGGCCTGACTCTCACTCCACTGAGCTACCCAGCTGCCCCAAGATGACTTATTTTTAAAGAAGATATTAGACTATGCCATCACCACCATCATCATCATTAGTAGTAGTAGTAATACAACTACTCAGAAAATGACACAGTGGCTAGTTTATTAGTTATGGAGTCAGAAAGATCCGAGTTTGAATCCTGCCTCAGACATTCCCTAGCTATGTGAGCCTGGAGAAGTCGTTTAGACTCTCTGAGCCTCAATTTTCTCATTTAAAGTGGAAATAATATAATATGGAAATAGGTCTTGATAGATGACACATGTTGAAACCAGTGGAAATGCGTGTTCGCTATAGGGGCGCAGGGTTTTGGGGAGGGGAAGGGGAAAGTAAGAACACAAATCATGTAACCAATTTTTCTAAAAACAAAAAACAATTAAAAAGCAAAATAAAAATAAAAAACAAAGTGGAAATATGAACACCTTCACTGTGTTGTGAGGAGCAAATGAAACACAGCTGAAAAGTCTTTGCAAACCCCAAAGATCTGCATAGATATTTAGTTGGTTCATAATATAAAGCATTGGACTTGGAGTTCCGAAGACTTGTGTTCAAAAGCAGCCTCATACACTTAATAATGTTGTGATCCTGAGCAAGTCATTTAATCTCTATCTGCCTCAGATTCCTTATCTCTAAAAGGAGGTTAGTCATAGCATCTACCTCATAGAGTTGTTATGAGGATAGATTGAGATAATATTTGTAAAGCACTCTACAAGTGCTAACTGCTATTATTAGTGGTAGCCTTATTATTATTAGGATACTAGAAAAGCCAACAAAAACTCAAATATTGCCTTTCCTTTTCAGGAAAAGAGGCCTCCTAAAATGGTGTATCCAACTCTCAGAGGGGCAGGATGCAGAACAATCCAGTCTGAGCCAGAGCAGTTATTTCTGGCCCATGTTTGAGTGTTATTGATGGCCCTTGGACAGGAGTCTGTGCTGGAGGCAAAGCCTTTGAGGGTGGAGGGCAGGCAGGAAGGAGGACCCTGAAGAATTCTTTCTAAAACATTCTGTTAAGTTCAAGCCACCACTGAGGAAAGGCTGGTCCTCTCCCCCTCTTCTCTACCAAGAGCATTTGGCAATATTTGAGAGCAGCCCCGAGCCCATAAGAAAATAAAAAGGGTTGTAACCACAAAGTATTATGACTAAAACATGACCTGGGAGATGGGGAGAATTAAGGAAAAAAGTTAACCTCCATCCTCTCTCTGTTCATGGTGAATGACCAGGAAATGAGCTATGAGGACTACCTGAACAGGAATCTTAACCCTTTAGAGGTCACCCTGTAGCACCTGGCTGCTCACATCACTCATGAAGGAGGTAGCATTTCCCTAGCTGTAGACACACAGTTGGGAAGAAAATGGTGGTGCCCTGGAAAAGGATTCTCTTAAAAGGATTTCTCATTTTTTATATATTTTTATAAGGCTTAAGTGGGTTTAACAGATTACAGGCACTGTTTTGCTTTGAGGAAAGAATATTACTTTTTAACAAGGAGAGCTCCTACATGAGTCAGCTTCCTGCTGTGGTAGATGATATTATTTGAAGAAAATATCATTTATTACATGAATAAATACATTGCAATTATTTATTCAACAGCTTAATTGTATGAGTGCTACAATAATGTGAAAGAAGTTTTCTTTCATGTACCCAAGGATTTTTATTTTTTTTTGTATTAGCCACGTGCCTTATGAGAATGTCATTCAATCTGACATAAACGGATTTCCCTGAAGGTTTTGTTCCTGGTTCTACAATTTTAATTTTGCTTCTCCTTATGATTGAAGAAGAGCTATTGATTATTTTTTGCTGTAGTTTTGCTCTATAGTTGATATAACCTTGCACTGAACATCTGAAAACAATTAGGTAAATTCTAACAGGAAAATAATTCGGTCCCACTGGTCGAGATTTTTGTATTTTTTAGCCAGCTATGTACGTAGCTTGTATGAAATGCCTGAATGATATTTTGAAATTAGTGAAGGGAAGCAGACATTTTAACAAGGAAGTATAGAAATATGGGTTAACATCCAATATTCATATAATATTTCTTAATTTGTCAAAGCAAAGCTATGTGGTACAATGAAGGAACAATCTGGAAGAGAATGACCAGGGTTCAAATTCCATCTCTGAAGTTTTATCCTGAGTGACCTTGGACAATTCTTTTAACCTTACTATTAACCTCATTTTGTTCATTTGTAAAATGAGAGGGTGTGATTGCTTGATAATCTCTGTGATCACT
Organism: Gracilinanus agilis; assembly: GCF_016433145.1. Lineage (NCBI taxonomy): Eukaryota > Metazoa > Chordata > Mammalia > Didelphimorphia > Didelphidae > Gracilinanus > Gracilinanus agilis. The sequence continues at coordinate 55,902,052 of NC_058134.1, read as the reverse complement.
TGCAGCATTAGTTCTACAATCTAGGGAAAGGATAATGAAAGATCATAACAAACTCTGTGGTATAGTGGGAAAAGGGTTGGTTTTAGAAGGCAGCGTTCCTTTCCCACATGTTCACTAAATGACGATGGGCAATCTCTGTGGACCACAGTTTCCTCATCTGTAAAATGAGAGGACTACATGATTACCTGTCCTCTAAAGTCATTTCCAATTGTTTCCAAGACATTTTTTTCATGTAAAAAATTCAGCGGTTTCTATTTTAACAACTCACATTTATGTAACATTTGACTTAGTTTACAAAGTGATTTCTTCACAGCATCCCTCTGAGAGTGGTAATGCATCATCATTCCCATTTTATCTGTCCCCATCTATAAATGGAGGTTCCCCAAGGTTGAATGACTTGCCCAAGATCACAAAGCTAGTCAGTAGCAGAGCTAGAAGTGAAGTGCAACAAGCAGTCTTCTGACTCCAAGCCTCCATTTTTGATATAATGGAAAGAATGCTAGTCTCAATGGTTTTCATATCCTATTTCACTTTTAATTAACTCCTTCTTTATTACACAGGACTAATCACTGCAGATATGCTGAAGGAATCCTTTCAAATGTCACTAGGTTAGGAGGTCTTCAGTACTCACTGAGCTAGAAGGTCATAAAATGTATTGCCCTACCTCCAGGCAAGGCCACATGGAAACCATCACAGACATATGGTTTTCTCTCTCCTATTCTTAATGGTCTCCATGGAAGGAGAGTCTTTGGCAGGATCTTCACAAAGAGACTGGCTTAAATCAGAATTGCCCATCAGATTGCCTGCCTACTTTGAACCAGCGGCCTCAACCCCAGCTAGAACTTTTAGCTCCAAATCAGTGCAGGGTTCTGATGCAGAAATAACACACATCTTCCCCAGGTGGCCCCACCAATTGTCTTTTGCAATCAAAGGGCTCACCCGAAAGAATACAAAATTCTATGGTGAGTTTTTAAGTCATCCCGGAGCATCTTAAAATTAAAATCAATATGTGTGTCTTTGGGAAACAATTCTTGAAGGGATTAATCCATCCCAATTTTTAAAAATTAGATTATGGACCTTTATTTTATTATAACAATATATTTTATGTATTATATATATATAATATAGCATAATAATATAATAACCTTAAATTAATAATTAATTGTGGACCAAAGCAGCCAACCCAAGACTATTTTCTACAGATTGGCAAATACCCTTCCCAAAGGTTGTCGCTTGAGCCAGGTTTAAGTAGTTAGTAATCATCTGTAGCTAAGTCCAGTCTGGGTGAAGAAAATTAAAATGCTTTCAAATCAAGGTTATACAGTCGAGAATAGTTCACGTGCTTGTCATCTCAGCTCCAAGGGGGATTGAGGTTGGCAGATCCCATGAACTAAAAGTTAAATGACTTGTCCAAGACCCCACAGAGAGGAAGTGTCAGAAGTGACAATAGCATCCAAGGTTCTCTAGCTCCAAACCCAGAGTTTTCCACTGTATCATACTGCCTCCTNTGTATTATATGTATATATATAAAATATAGCATAATAATATAATAACCTTAAATTAATAATTAATTGTGGACCAAAGCAGCCAACCCAAGACTATTTTCTACAGATTGGCAAATACCCTTCCCAAAGGTTGTCGCTTGAGCCAGGTTTAAGTAGTTAGTAATCATCTGTAGCTAAGTCCAGTCTGGGTGAAGAAAATTAAAATGCTTTCAAATCAAGGTTATACAGTCGAGAATAGTTCACGTGCTTGTCATCTCAGCTCCAAGGGGGATTGAGGTTGGCAGATCCCATGAACTAAAAGTTAAATGACTTGTCCAAGACCCCACAGAGAGGAAGTGTCAGAAGTGACAATAGCATCCAAGGTTCTCTAGCTCCAAACCCAGAGTTTTCCACTGTATCATACTGCCTCCTATGAGTAATTAAAAAGAGCTTCTGCAAATGGTGATGTCAACAATGGTATAGTTTCTCAGAAACAAAGAGAGATTTCAAAATTAAACACTTTAATATAACATTTTCAAGTGGCTGGTATTAGCCCAAAACTCCACACCAGAAAGAATCTTCATAGCATTTTAGCCTTGAGAAGAGTTTTACTACTAAGGGGAATGATCTATTTTAAGGCACTTAGAATATCTAGAGAATATGACTTAGATCTACCTTTGAGTGGAATGTTATTTTTTTCTAATAAGAAGCTAAGCAATTCCAAAAAGACAGAGAGCAAAAGGAAATTTTCCATTTAGGGCCCAGCCTGTGTCTGAAATTTCAAGCTACAATCAATTATTTATCTCACTTGCAAAATTCTAATTGAAACAGAAGTTGGGTCCAAGTTTGTGATTTCTCTTGGGAAATCGAATAAACACTGGTAATAGCAGTGAGGTTTCAGACAAAAAAAAATTTTTTTTTCTTAGTGGTATGTGGCAAATTATTTACCCTGAAGGAAGGCATTGGCTGAGGTCACAGAAGATATATGAATCCCAGATGTGACACATTTTCATTATATTTGACACAGGAAACTGACACAATTATAAAAAAGCTTAGATATAATTTGCTGGTTTTGAATTTGGTAAATACTTGAATTAATGCTGCTATTTGAGTATTATCATTTTCTAGTTTTTATGTAGTATTTGAAGGATTACAAAACTCTTTAAATTTTATTTTATTTGATTCTCCTAACAACCCTTCTAGCACAAGTCAGCAACTATTCTGCAATTTATAACATTAGGCGTTTGCGAGGCGAGACTTTGATGTTAATATTTCTTGCCTTGAGTCCTACTCCCAGTATGTTTCAGGGAATAGATATGAATCATGGGCTTCCTGATTCCTTCTTCTTTCTGATACATTAGGCCTCCCCAAAACAATGGCTTAGTCCTTAAGTAATAATAATAGCTTACCATTATTCATGTGTGTGTCTATTATAGACCTGCAATTTTATTTATTGGCATTTATTTTTAGTTCCAAATTCTCTTCTTCCCGCCATCTTGCACTCCCACTCCAGATGAAGTCATATAAAACTTTCAGATTATACATGTGAAGTCATGTAAAATTGTCCACCTTGATAGTCACCTTTATATGGCCCTTTCTTTGCACATTATAAGAGACTTATAAAATAATAGATAATAGAGTATACAAAAGGCTTGTAACTGGAATTATGAAAATTATCATTATAAATGTATTTAAAAGTATTATAAACTGCAACTCAGTGAAGGAAACACTCCAAGTGTTATCCTTTTTTTCATATGAAGAAAGTAAAATGAAGTCAGTCATAGTAATCTATTTTTATTCTTATTTTTTAAATTATTATGATCCTTATTTTTTAGTTGAGAAACAGAAAAACCTAGAAAAAGTGACATTACCAAGCTCATATAGTTGGTGAGTGCAGTCTGTGGTCTAGAATCCAGATCTACTGATTCTCAATAACTCTACAACTGTGAAAATTTAGTAATAGAGATGTTCTGTTTTATTGTTGTTGGCAAAGGAAGGCATCAAAAAAATTAAGAAGTCCCATTTTGTTGCCTTTATTTGGGAAAGAGGAAACTACATTTCAGAATTTGGCATTTATAAACTAACAATTTTGTTTTTTTAATAGCTTTACCTTGAGAGTGTGTGCATCTGTAGAAGGTCAAAGCATTTCAAATACAGTAGGTAAGCATCTTTTCATATCCCTATATGTATATGTGTATATAGATGATAGAGTAATGAAATTCTATTTCCTGTAGTCATACCTCACTCTTTACCTTGTCAAAAAGCAGTCTTGAAACTGATTCTTTTTAAAAATAATATTTTATTTTTTTCTCATGAAAAAACAAGTTTAACTTTTTTTAAAACTTTGAGCCAATATTTTTCCTCTCTTCTTTCTGAGAAGGTAAACAATATGATAGATATTTTGCATATGTAATAATGCATAGTATTTTTACATCTTACTCATTTTTGTGGAAGAGAATTAGGACCAAGAAAATGAAGAAAGCAAAATTATAGTATGTTTTGGTTTGTATTCAGATTCCACCAATGTTTTTTTCTCAAGACAGATGCCATTTTTCATCATGAGTCCTTGAGTTTCAAGGTATTGCTAAGAATAGCTAAGTCATTCACACTTGTTCATCATCTAGTATTGCTGTTACTATATATAGTGCTCTCCTGGTTCTGCCCACTTTACTTTGCATCAGTTCATGTAGATCTGAAACTGAAAAACTCTTGATTCCAAATGAAGTTTCTGAGGATTGTTTAAGATGAGCAGATAGAATCATGGCACATTCACAATTTGTGTAAATATAACTAGGGTAATAAGATTATCAGATCAATAAACTATTAGAGATAAAGCTTACTTTAATTTTAGGGGAAATATTTTTGGCAAAAATTCTCAAGTCGTACTTGTGAAAAAGAGAGATGTAGACTGGCCAACATGATAAATGGGTAGATCTGTAACTGGTTGAATGACTGGGCTGGGAAAGGAATCTCTACTTGTATATGTAATAGCTGAGCATGTTTCAAAATTTTCAGAAAACAAAAAACTTTTGAGAATGTTTCTAAAGTAACATTGATAAGTGGTTTAGAACATAGATGACATTCACATGAAATCTGAAAATGATATGAAGCTGAGAGGAAGAGGCAGCATCTCATGTGATAGAACAGAGATTCAAAACAAAAAATAAAATCTTGAGAAGCTAGAATATTGGGCTTAATCCAGTAATAATAAAAGTAAATTCTGACAGCCTCAGAAAACAAACTTTATAAATACAAGTTGCAGAAGACTTGGCAAAGTCATTCCACTGGGGATGGGGGCAGAATCTTGGAGTTTAATAAAGTACAAACTGTGTAGAAATCAATATGCAATCAAAACAGCTAATTTTATCTTGGACTTCCTTAAGGTAAAGTGTCCATTATAAGGAATATAAGAGTATCGCTGCCTCTTCCCTTAAACCAGATTGTATTGAGATAGTTGTGTTCAATTTGAGATGCCATAGTTTATGACAGCTACTGAAAACCTTGGGAGCATTCAGAGGAAACCTACCTAGCAGAAATGGGGAAGGGGCCTGGGATCATGCTCTCTAAAGATCAGTAGAAAGAATTGGGGCTGTCTAGCCTGCAGAAGAGAAAAGGGATGGTGTGCACAAATCTGTTCTCAAACACTAGAAGGGCTGTTATTGGGAAAATGGAAGAGACTTGAACAATTGGGTCCTTAAAGATACAATTGGGAGGAGTGGATGGATGGTACAGAATCTGATTTTCCATATCAAGGAAAGCTTTCTAATAATTGAACCTACCCAAAGGAGAACCAGTCTTCTCAGAAGGTTTGGGGTTTCCCCTCACTAGAAGTCTGCCAGCAAAGGCTACTTCGCAAGTCGGTGGCTGGAGAAATTCTTGCTGAAATGCAAATGGAATGAGATTCTCTGTGATTTACCTTCTAAGTTTGAGTTTCCATGATTCTTTTATCATCAAAAATAGTTGTTAGCATGACCCATTGTGTAGTTATTAAATCTTAGAAGTGTCTTATTAATTCCTTCAACTTTTGTTTCTTGATTTTTCGATTCCCACTACAAAATGTTTTTTCTCTTAAAGAACCAAGTTGAAGCAACAATCCTTTTTTGTGTGCATGAGAAAGCATGTTGTTTCTTAAGCAATGTTTTTCTGTGTTAAATGTTTAATTTACTTTTGTCCTGTAGCTCTGATAGCTGATGTACAGTTAGATTCATTGAAACAGAAGGGAGCCATTAAGAGGACCCTCTTCAGGGATAACCATCAGTCACAGTTTGTCTTCCCTCTAGTAATATACCAGCATCAATCACTCCAATGCCAAGACTTCATTATTTACCTTCGAGTAAGTCTCTCCAAAATCATTTTTTCTGGCCTCTATTATCAGTAGGGTTTTGTAAATTTGTTTTTTGTTCAGTTGTTTCAGTCATGTCTAACTCTTCATGATTCCCTTTGGGATTTTCTTGGCAAAGACACTGGATCAGTTTGCCATTTCCTTCTCCAACTTGTTTTACAGATGAGGGAACCGAGGCAAACAGATTAAGGGAAGTCCCTTTATCAATAAAGATCTATAATTTACAGTTCCAGAAGTGGCCAGGGCATTAGACACTAACCTTGCCCACAGTTATAAAGCCAGTATTTTTTGGAGGAGGGATTGGAATCTGTTTCTTTTTAATTTGAGGTCTATCTACTACAACTCTGTTGCCTCTCAACATCCAGAGGAACACTTTGAAATCTCAGTAAAACTTCTAATCATTCTTTGCAATTTTGCCATTCTTAGGTTCAGTGAGCTGCTGTGGTCTCTTTTTAGCTTTTGTAAAGCACCTTCTATCTGCTAAGCTTCAGTGATACAAATACAATGAATGAAACATTTCCAACCTGCAAAGATTTCATATTTTAATATAAAAGAAAGCATCTTCCTCATGGGTTCAGCCCATCATGGAGTCACAGTTGGTCCTGCCCCTAGAAATTCTATTAAAAGCTGTATTTAAAAGTTGCATACAGTTTATCTTGAAGGCTTTCCACCACCAGAATGGGCAGCTGAGAACAATTCCAATCACCATGAAGGTGGCAGAAATAGGCACCGTGGAGCCCATAAAGCTTGATCAGACATCAAAGATGCTAAGGTCCTTCACTGCATCCTGGACTATCCACAGTGGTCTTGAATTTGGTCTTGCCACTGGATTTTGGTGACTCAGGAAGAGAGAATGAGGTTGACAATGTCACCTCACTCCGGTACAGTTCATATCATTTTATTTTTTATTTGATCTTGGGGGCTCAGGAACAGAGGAGAGAAGGTGATTTTTTAAAAAAAAATTTACAATTTAAATAAGACAGTATGGTATACCGAATAGATCTCTGGACCTAGGAGTCAGGAAACCTTGGATCCAATCTACCATCCAATACTCTTTGGCCATATGACTATGACAAATCACAACCTGAGCCTAAGTCTCATTTATTTCTCTAAGACCTATCTACTACACTTTGCAATTTGGGACCTGCTTTTGGGGGACAAGTTCCAATAACTTCAAAACCAGAATTTGTGTTTGTATATATATAATAATTTGATATTTTTCAAGCCCTTAATAATGACTTACAAGTGAAAGGAGGGCAGAACATAGTTGAGAGACCCAGTTTGTTATCCTATGCCTATCACTTACTACCTTTGTGACTTTATTTTTTAATAATTTTTATTTTTTAGAAAAGTTATCCATGGTTACATGATTCATGTTCTTACTTTCCCCTTCACTCCCCACCCCCCACCTCCTCCCCCTCCTGTAGCTGACGTGCATTTCCACTGGTTTCAACATGTGTCATCAATCAAGACCTATTTCCAAATTGTTGTTAGTTGCATTGGTGTGATAGTTTCGAGTCTACATCCCCAATCATGCCCGCATCAACCCATTTGTTCAAGCAGTTGTTTTTCTTCTGTGTTTCCTCTCCTGCAGTTCTTCCTCTGAATGTGGATAGCGTTCTTTTCCATAAATCCCTCAGAATTGTCTTGGGTCATTGCATTGATGTACCTTTGTGACTTTAGACAAATCACCTATCTCTGAGGCTAAATTTCCTCATCTATAAAATGGAGCTATTCCCAAATTAGGTCTCCAACATTAAAGTGACTTTGGGAAGAAGAGCAAACAGATGCAAAAACATCTGAAAAATGAGGGGGTTGGACAAGATGACTTCAACGATGGCATTTTGCTCCAAACCTATGATGATTGTGGAAATTCTAATGTTTATCATTAATCTCATTATTATCAAATAATCAACAAGCATTAAATAAAAGCCTACCATGTGTCAGGCACTGTTCTAGGAACAGAGGATACATATATGAGTGAGACATTCCCTGCCCCCAAGGACCTTACATATTAAAGAGAGAGAGAAATATATAGAAAGAGACAGAGAGATAGACAGAATGGCAGAGGGACACAGAGACGCAGAGAAAGACAGATCTATGTATATGTATATGTATATGCATATACATATGTTTTCTTAAATTCTAATCTTCTGTCTTACAGCAGTCTAAGACAGAAGAGCAGCAAGGGCTAAGCAATCAGGGTTTAAGTGACTTGCCCAGGGCCACACAGCTAGGATCTCTCTGAGGCCAAATTTGATTCCAGGTCCTCCCAGCTCCAGACCTGGTGTTCCATCCACTGTGCTACCTAGATGCCTCAGATTCTTATATTTAAAATGCTGTAATCAGGGGACGTCAAGGTGTCTCAGTGGAATGAAAGCCAGGCTTAGAGACAGGAGAATTTAACCCTCATTGCCTAGCCCTTACCACTCTTCTGTGAGTGAAAAGGGAGCAGAATAGAAATTACATAGTATTGATTCTAAAACAGAAGGTAAGGGTTTAAGATATATATATATATATATACATATATATATATATATATATATTCAGCTGAAAGTTGAGGAGGGAGGATGTGTTATTTGTTTGTTTTAACACCAAGTTTCTTCAAGGCACCCCTTGTCCCTTTGCTATCCAGCTGGAGAGACAGAAACACTCCTATCCATATTGGGGCTTCCCCAGAATAGTCCCTCACTCAGGTAGGATAGGTGACTGTGTCTAGTTTGCTGCTCTTTGAAATTCACTTATTCATTCAAATACTCTTAAGTCACTCTCATCCTTCATCCTCAGGAGCTAGAGGTTGCCTTGGCCATTGTCTAAGAATTTTATTTGCATCAATGAAACCGAATGGCAGTAAAAATTCTCAATTCAATTATTTTCTTTCCTCTTTCCTACTTCCCTCTGATATTTTAGGCACGGCTAAGAAAAGCAAATTGAGACCTGAGTTTGTTCAAAAACTGGGGGTCTCTTTCTACACCCCGAGTTCATCTCCACACTGTCAGGAGGAGGGGAGCACATTTCATCAACCCTCTTGAATCATGCTTGTTTATCATGTTGATCCCAGTTCTTTAGGCTTTCAAATCAAATCCACAAACTTTTACTAAATCTCTAGTTCCTAAAGTCCCAGGCACCTATTCACAGTTATAACCTGTGCTAGAAACCTGCAACACAGAGACAGAGACAGAAGTCAAAGCCCCTGTCCTCAAGATACTTACATTCTATTGGGAAGAAACAATACATACACAGACAAGGAAATGCAAAATGTATACAAAGTAAATATACAGGCGTACACAGTAATATAGAAAATGAATAGCTTAATTCAATTTTTTTTAAACCCTTACCTTCCATCTTGGAGTCAATACTGTGTGTTGGCTCCAAGGCAGAAGAGTGGTAAGGGCTAGGCAATGGAGTTAAGTGACTTGCCCAGGGTCACACAGCTGGGAAGTGTCTGAGGCCAGATTTGAACCTAGGACCTCCCATCTCTAGGCCTGGCTCTCAATCCACTGAGCTACCCAGCTGCCCCTAGCTTACTTCAATTTTAACTGCTTGTATAGTGAGCCCTGCAGCAACCTACCCTAAATTTTATCACTTGGTTTTTGAGTATCTAGCACAACTGCCCTTCACACAGTAGCCACTTAATGGGTGCCCAAATGAACAAAGTTTAAGCACCAACCAACACATCTTTAGTTAATCAATCAATCAATCAAGAAATGAACATTTATTAAGTGCCTACTATGTGCCAAGAACTGTGCTAAGTTCATACCGATAAAAGAAAGGTGGAATAAAATGATATATAAGGAACAAAAAGGAATGAAGCTATGCTCCCCTAATCTGAGCTCAAAGAAATTCATGAACTCATAAAAAGTGCACGGAATTATGTAGGTTTGGAGATGAGATAGAAAGAGGGGAAAAGTTTATTCTCTGGTACCCTGAAACCACAAAGGGAAGTATTGTAAATTGGAAAAACTATATACGTCCCTATATATAGGTAAATTGGGAGAGGTTTTTTTTTTTTTCTTAATATGTTTATGGGCTTATTTATACAACTTTTCTTTTATCTCTACAGGAAGCTTTGGATTTTTTTGTTTTTCCTTGAACTTTGGTTCAAGCCCTTGCTATATTTCTTATTGCATAAATAGACCTTTTTTTTACATTAACAAAAAAATAAAACAAAACAAAATAAAATAAAACTCATCCACCATCTTTATGAAAGGGACAATCCAGTCCATGATGCTTTTAATTATATTTTTAAAATTGTTTTCATTGTATGCTATGCATATTGCAAACCTATGCAAATTTGGGGGCTAAACACTTTGTAAGGTGAGGAGAGTGAGTCTGTGTGAAAGGGTGACTGAGAAGAGTTATTCCCAAGAGCATCTGTATGTTCCCCATAGGATGTCAGTCTCTTGCCCTCCTGACTTCCTTCATATCGCAACTAAAATCCCACCATCTACAGGAAGCTCTTAATTCTCATGCCCTCCCTGTTTTCATTATCTCCAATTTATTCTGTTATTTCTTGTTTGTACATAGTTAGTCACCTTTTTAGACTGTGAGCTCTTGGAGAGCAGAGGCTTATTTTTTGGTTGTTTTTACCCTTTCTTTGTATCCTTAGACAGTTCCTGGCACATAGTAGGTCTATAAATAGTAGGCACATAAAACTTTGTTGAAGTTTTTCAGTGGTTTTTCAGTGGCCTAGAAGACTGAATTTTGATAGCTACTATAGGCCACACAAAGCAACAAATCTCTCAGTTTGTTTTTGTGATAATTATTTCAGTCACTCAGTGTTGTTTACAAAAAAAAAAAAAAAAAGTCATGTCACTGTCATAGATTAGCATCTTGTAGCTATTTCATGGAGCCTTCTTTAATTTTGTGATTATTTCCCCCAGGATGAAACTGAATTCCGAGATAAATTATCTCCAATCAACATTAGCTTGAATTACAGTTTAGATGAATCCACTTTTGAGGAAGGCCTTGCTGTCAAACCAATACTGAACTTTTACAGGGAGAGCATTGTTAATGAGCAGGTATGATCCGGGACCCTCTCTCGTGGCCTCTATTCCACCAAGCCATGGAGCTTGTTTATGTGACCTTGAAACAGATCCCAGCTCTTTGTATTTCATTCCTGCATGCAAACGTGTAAACAGTTTGGAATTTTTTTCTGACATGTTTCTTGAAACACTGCATCATTGTATTTTCGGAAGCCCTTCCCTTTGTGAAACCCAGATTTAATTCATTCAGAATGTGAATGTAATGGAAGCAATACAGCCTGTAATCTTCCTGACATTGCCAGGGCTACATTCCATATAACCATTTTAGATTGAATTGGGATGGGGTGGGGGAGAGAGAGGGGGAGGAGATAGGATGTAAATTTGACTCCTTTGGTCAATCTGTAGAACTTGTATCCAGGTGGAAATGTGTGTAGTGTAAAATGCACATTTGTTTAATTTATGGCTTTACTAGTTGTTTTTGAAAGAAGGCTATGATTCAGGTTTTCCAAGAGACCATTGATGCTTGTTTTGAAAAAAATGTAGGCTCACATCCTGGTGGACTGTGGAGATGACAATATGTGCATTCCTGACTTGAAACTTTCAGCTGTACCGTAAGTTTAAATAAATAAACTTGTGTATTATACCTAATGGAATACAGGTGTTTACTTAAAGCTTCTCTAGAGAACGTATATGCTGCCCACTGCTAAGTTGAGGAGCTTGGCTGCACTTGGAGCTGGTTTAGGTCAATTCTTTGTCACTTGTTTCAGATGACACACCCTGGGATTTTGCCTGAGTTCTTTCATCCTTCAGAGACAGGAAAAAATATATCCAGATATTATATGTACATATATATAGTATTTTAATTACATATATTTATGTTTTTATATCATGTATGCAAAATATCCATATATAATACATTTTAAACAATTTTATAGGGATAGAGATTATATTTTATATGTATATTTATGCATACTTAAAACATAATGATGATATATCTAAACAGATGATAGATGGATGGATAAACAGACAGACAGATAGATAGACAGGCAGACAGATAGATAGATAGATAGATAGATAGATAGATAGATAGATAGAGATGATAGATAGATGATAGATGATAGACAGACAGATAGATAGATAGATAGATAGATAGATAGATAGATAGATAGATAGATTAAAGAGAGATAATACATAGATGATAGATAGATAGATAGATAGATAGATAGATAGATAGATAGATAGATAGATAGATAGATAGATAAAAATATACATTTAAAGGCCCTGGAATTCAATGTTTAATGAATCTCTGTGGATATGTATGTATGATTAATTTATTAATGAAAAGGAATCTCATTTATCTGCTGATTCATGAGAAAGACAAAATAAGGTGTGGCCATGCTCACACCTTACATGAGTGATCCCTAATTATGTTTTTGTAATACACCAAATGTATCCTCAATTACCTCAAGAGGTATTTTAATAATAACTGCAAAGTTAAAATATACCTATCTACATAGACATATCAGTATATGTAATTCTCTGTAATTTTTAAGACATATTTTAAAGCACTCTGATAAAATTAAATGAGCAAATAATTGTCTTAACTCCTAAAAGTTGGGGTACCACCGATCTAGGCATTTAGAAGTTGCATTGTATTTTATTTTTTTAAACTCTTAACCTTTCATCTTAGAATCAATATTGCATATTGGTTCCAAGGCACAAGAGTGGTAAGGGCTAGACAACAGGAGTAATTACATGACTTGCCCAAAGTCATACAACGAAGAAGTATCTCAGGCCATAGTTGAACCCAGGACTTTCTGTCTCAATCCACTGAGCTACCTATCTGCCTCCTGCACTGCATTTATTACCATAGAAAATTGAAGAGCAGATCAAAATAGCCAGTTCTGTGTTTATTGCGTGTGTGGAGTAGGGTCAGGAGGAGGGGAGATTTTCACGCCTACCCTCAGGATAGCTGTCAACAGCTTCATGAGACTCCCTGCTGCCCTCGGTGCCTGGGGTCTTCCTTGTGAACTTTCTTTGGCTGCTGGGTCATTCCTCCACGCTGGGAGGTTAGGGAGGCAGTAGTTCTGAACAATTGTCAAATACCAAAGGGCTGTTCCTCAGCCATAGTGTTCCAAATCTCTTAGCTTGAGTTCTTACCTAGGGAGCTTCTTCCATTGGTTTCATGTTAAGAGGTCAGAAAGCCAGGACCTTTGGTTTCAATTGCTCTGGGGCTCATCTTATTGACTAATTTCCTTTCCTTGAAAACTCTTTCCCCACATCCTAGCTTCAGGGTCCTTGTTTTAGACTTTTTTTTTTAACCCTTACTTCTTTCCTTTTTGACTCTTCCTGATTCCTTTTGACTTGTCAGGGATGATGCATTGTACTGATCCTTCGTTAATGGTAGCTTTACTTCTCTCCCACCCCAAATCAGCCTTCTTGCATCCTTTTCTTTTTTTTTTTTAAGCCTTTACCTTCTGTCTTAGAATCCACAGTAAGTTTCAGTTCCAAGACAAACGAATGTCAAGGGCTAGCCATTTGGGGTTAAATGACTTGCCCATGATCATACAACAAGGAAGTATCTGAGGTCAGGTTTGAACCCAGGACCTCCTGGCTCCAGATCTGGCTCTGTCTCCACAGAGCCATCTATCTGTGCTTCTTCCATTCTTAATCTGGCACATTTCCATAGTGCTTCCTTCCTAGTCCCAGTTAAGCCATTGACTAGGAACAGCATCCTCCAGTAGGGCACCAGCCATTGAAGACCCACCATAACTAATAAGTCCTCTAACTCTGCGTTTGTAGAGACAAGCAGCAGCTGATCATTGGAGACGAAAACCACCTAATGCTTATCATAAATGCAAGGAATGGAGGGGAAGGAGCCTATGAAGCTGAGCTCTTTGTGCTGATACCCGAGGAAGCAGATTACGTTGGTATTGAACGCAACAACAAGGTAATCTTTAAAATAATTTCTATTGAGACTGATGCAGAGGGCCGGAGTCAGAAAGACCTGAGTTCAAATCTAGCCTCAGACCTTTATCGCCTGAGTTACCCAAACCAGATCTTTTTAATCCCTTGGAATCTCAGTTTCCTTATCTTTGCAATGGTGATATCTGCCCCTTCATCATAAGATTTTATTCACTGAGCAAGTATTTCTGAAACCTGTCAGGCATTGTGCTAAGCTTTGGGGATACAAAGATAAAAACAAATCGCTTCCCCACCTTAAGAAATCAACATTCCACTGGAATGCAGGCTTGTTTAGAGTGACCAACTAACATAGGTAGATCGATTCCCAAACTCCAAAGTACTAAATACACATGAGAATATTTTAGTAGTCAGCTCGATTTGGAGAGGCCCTGTCTGTCGCTCTTTTCCTTGCCTAATAGGGCAGGAGAATTTTACCTCATGGTAGTAATTATAAGAGAAATAAACCAGGAAGAAGAAAAGATTTGGGCTCAGTTCTTTAAGACAGGATTAAGGTCCTCAGAGGCCCTAGGCACTTTTGTTTCCAGGCTGGCCCTGTGGTTGATGCATTTTTTAAAAAGTCTATCTGATTTTAGGATGAAAAAAAATCTCTGAAACTACATATCCTCTGGTCATTTCTCTCACTTTACAAACAAAAAAGATGGACTTTGATATGACTGACTGTATATATACTTTCTAATTTTGCTAGATTTATTTTTAAGGAATACATATATATATATGTTATATTGTTATGTTACATTGTATTGTGTTATGTTATTTTCATGTTACGTTATATTATGTTACATTATGTTATGTTATGTTATGTTATATTATATTATTTGCACTAGACTCATAGCCTACGATGCTTTTTGGATCATTATCTGCATATTGAAGGGGCATCTCAAGGGGTCACATAGTGAGTTGAGTTGAACTGAGGAAGAGAAGAAATAAGCATCTGATGAACTGACAAGAGACAAATCTTCCGTCTCCACCTGCCCCCCACTTTCTCCCTTTCCTTTTTATTTTAAGTCTGTTTATGAGCCCTTTAAGTTTCAAACAGGTTGCAGGAGGCCTGGTTTTTATTATTGCTTGTGGAACTGGGCCCATCCAATCCCTAGTGTGAACTGATAACAGGCTGCATCGGCCCAGTAAGGGAAGTGTCCATTTTTCTTGCCTCTTGGCTTACTTTTCCACTGCTTTGACCAAGAATAACGGAACCATTTCTCTCTTCCCGCTCAGTGTTGTCCATCCTTGATTAAGCTCTGGCAGACATTGATTGGGCTCTTTCCTTTTATTATCAGAACATAAGTTTTCCTGCACTGAGAGGTCTTCTGTCACTTCATCTATATTATCGTTAAAAATGTCTTAGAAAAGCTTTGAGAAAAACAAGACATCAGAATGAGAAGGATTCACATATACTGGATACCAGTGCTGTGTCTTATACTCCTCTTGTAACATCACAGCACATATCATAGAAGGGAGAGGAAAGATGCCAGAATTAGGAGAGCTCTGGGTTTGTAGTTAGGTGATCTGGGCTCCAGTTCCAGCTCTGATTCTTGCTACCTACATGGCCATGGGCAAAGGCAATTAATTTATGCCCATTTATTAAATGGGTATAATACCCCATTGACTTCATGGTGCTATTTTGAGAAAAAAATATTTATGAACCTTAATGCACTATTTAAATTTAAATAAGTTTGCTTTTCATCATAATAGGAATTCATTCAATAAATACTTAATTGCTTAACTTAATGGAAGGAACCACATAAAAATCTGAAGGCATTATGGACTTGCTCTAAAGTCCAAATCACATTGGAAATAAATTGTATTCTATTACTAGGTCTATTCTCCCTTATACCTTTACACATTGTTAGTGTGAAACAAATGCTTGTTAGATAAGGTTGAATTCCTTAAAAAATAATCTGTTGACAAAGTCTCAACCAGTAAACAAAAAAAATGTAGTTTCTAAGCAAATAATTTTAGAACAGCTTTTATATAAGCACACAACCAAGTATGTGGTTCTAAGAACAAAGCAGAAATAGAAGAGTATGTGTCTGGTGTCTACGGTCAATCAATCAATAATGAACAAACATTTGTTAAGCATCTACTGTGTGCCAGGCACTGGACTGAGCACTGGGGATACAAAAAGAGGCAAGTCACTAAACTTCCCTTGGCCTCAGTTTCCTCATCTGTAAAATAAGACAGTTGAACTAATCTCTGGCAGTCTGTTCTACATCTAGAACTCAGTGAGAAGGAGAGAGAAGGAGAGGAAGAGGGAGAGGGAGAGGGAGAGAGAAAGAGAGAGAGAGGCAGAGAGAGAGAGAGAGAGACAGAGAGAAAGGGAAAGGGGAGAAGGAGGGAGAGAGAGAGAGAAGGGGAAAGGGGAGAAGGTGGGGGAGAGAGAGAGAAAGAAGAGGAAAGGAGAGAAGGAGGGAGAGAGAGAGAAAAAAGAGAGGGAAGGAGGAAAAGAGAAGAGGGAGAGAGATGTGTATATATTTATGTTTTCATGTATATATACATACATACACACATAACTATGTATATGTCCATATATAAAGGTATATATGTATATGGTTCATGGTACAGGTGTGTGTATATATGTTTGTGCTGATCTTACCAGCCAGCATGGTAACATTCCCATGGTGGACACTGGTTAGAATTTATTGATGGTAGTAGAGTCATAGGTTTCAAGAGTACCGATGACCATCTAACAATAACCTCCTAGCATTTTTTGTTATATTCATGAGAATCTAGAATTTATTCCCAAATTATGCACAAAACAAAGAAAAATAAGCTCGATGATGTGATTTTAAGAAATAGTCCTGGAATTCCACACATATTTGGGATCAGATTCCCTCCATGTTGTCCCACCTCTCAGTTAAACAAAGAAACATGTTTCAGAGATTTCTCTTGTTTTAGTATAATAACAACTTTGTTCTTCAGTTGACTTCATGGAGAGCAGTTGTTGTTCTGTCTAGGCTCTAAACCAATCAACAAGCGCTGATCCAGATAAAATGGTATCTGCAGTTGCAGTCCATCTGGTTCCAATTATTTGGTTCTACCATCAGTTCTGCTTGAGCCACTTTTCCCAGTCTTTATTTTTTATTTTGACCTGACCTTTCTTTTCCATTTACTATTTATCCCTAACAGCCATGTTTAGGTACAACTCTATAGGCTTATAGGTCATTCACATCACATGCACTTCTATGATTGTTTTACTGAACTTGTCAGTAGTTCCTCTGATGCAAGTATGAGAAGGAAAATTCATTTTATCTGAGGCTGAGATTTTATTTGTCTGTTGTTCAAAAATACATCTCAGACAACAAGAAAACTTTTGTGATTTCAGAGGCCTTAATTAAGAGGTTGTTTTTTTAAAAACCTCCTTTCAATAGTATTTCTCATTTGTGTCATGAGTGAAGGTACTACATTCTTTATCTTTGAACTTTTATAATATAATGTAGTATAACTTTTCCTCAAAGTAATGAGAAAAGCATATCATGGGCTTATAAATACAGAGCTGCAAGAGATTTCAGAGGTCATTTCTTCTAACTCCTTCATGTTAGAGATGAAAAAGCAGACTTGGGAAAAGTTAAGTGACTTGCCCAAGGTCACATAGGTAAATATCAAGATCTGAACCCAGATTCTCTGACTTCAGTGTCAGTGCCCATCATATGTTTATTTTACAGAAAGAATTGTAAAGGAAAAAAAAGAATAAATCTGATACACTTATAAAGTTGCAAGGAGTATACAAATACTAACGAGATACAAAGTTATGATACCAGTGGTATAGTAGAAAATGAAGAATATTATATGACATTCTGTGTCTAGCTACATTATTCATTCCTAGAAGGCAGGCACTATGCTTTAAGTACTCTTCTGTATCTTACTTAGTGCCTATCTAGACAGTGCTTTGCACATGGTAAACAGTAATTTACTTGATATTTGATCAGCATTTCTTCGTTGTCCTACATAGGTGTCTTATAATGGAGAGGAGGTCACTGAATTCTCGAAAGCCTTGTATGCCAACAAGGAACAGACTCTGTTAGTTCTGACACTTCTTACCTGTCTGGAAAGATTTGGACTAGGAGGCTAAAGAAAGAGTATATAGTAACTGAATTTCAGCCTTGCTAAATTCTAGGAGGCTCATTACCAGAAGGGCAGCAGAGAAATAAATGGGTCGTCCATGACAACTCTCAAGAATTATCTTCTAATTTATAAGGAGGTTGTAGTCTATCTGTAGGGAGAGCACCCATACCAACGAAATCGCAGATCACTGAAGTATTGAATTATTGATTGATTTAAAGTGTTCATTCACTCATTCAACAAGAATAGATTGAGTGCCTGCATTAGCACAGGTGCATGGAGGAGGGAGAGAAAGAAAGATGTATAAAAGATAAATGAGATGGGCTCTCCACTCTCAAAGAACTACTTTTAAAGTTTTATTCATTGTTAGGTACATCAAAATTCCCACGTAGCTACCTCCATCCCTCACTCCCTTCTTTCCCTGCATTAGAGAAGACATCAGTTCACACACACACACACACACACACACACAGAGGCATATATAAACTCTGTCTTTCCTCTTTCCATTTATTACCTCAGGGAATGTATCATGAGGTAGGAGAGATATTCACAGAGTAATGCTTTAAAAGCTAGAATGGGATCACAAATATTTATTGAGTGCCTATATATACAAAACTTTGAGTATACGATTTCTTTAATGGCTCAAACCCTGCTCTCAAGAACTTTGGGTTACACTAAGAGAAAAAAGGAATATTCTCAGTTTAGTAGAATATAAACAGGTGCTGTGGGAACAAAGGAGAGATCTATACCAAGTATCCCAGGAAAATCTGAGTACAAAGAGTACAAATTCAAGGAGATTAGATAAGAGAAAACATCATTTCCTTTTTTCAGGGCTGAGTGAAGGGTTCATTGAGGTGATATCACTTGAGCCAGACCTTGATGGTAGAATAGATCAGTGAGATGAAGACATAAATCAATCAATCAAAAAACATTAAAGAGCCCACTCTGAGCCAGGGGGGTCTGCTAGGTGCTAGAGATAAAAAGTCAATAAAAGAAACATCCCCTTCTCCAAGCAGCATGAAGTTAGACACTGGAGAATTTGCTCAAATGTATATACACATAGTTGAAATGACTAGCTGATGAGAAGGAAGAGTTCCATTATTTTGAGGCATCTCAAGTTTGGGGTGTTTTTGGCACTTATTAGAAAACAAACACTATCACAAAATCCTTAATGAATTAAAATCCTCCAACTAATGACTTGATTATAGCTACCAATGGAAAAGGGTCTTGGGGCAGTGGAGGAAAAAAACCGAGTTATCTATGAATATAAGAACTGTTTTTCCTAAACCTCAGTTCAATAATTCTAAGCCAGTGAAAGAAACTAAATGTTAAAAAAAGATAGGAAGGGAGAAAAAGACCTTCGATTGATGTAGGTGCCAAAAAGCCTCAATACTATTTCTAGCAAAGATGAAAAATGTATAGTTTATTTTTTGGCTGCTGGACAGGATCAAAATGTTTATGAAAGAAGATAAGATTTGCATGAGAAATGGAAAATTCTGATGAAGTTTTACAGTACAACCTAGGAACTTCCTTGTTAAAGCTTTGTTATTTTCTTAGCAAATGGTTAGATTTTCTTTTTCTTTGTCTTCCTTATTTCAACAAATTCCCCTGATATTCTGGTCAGCCAACAAACATTTATTGAGTATTTTGATAGTGCTAAATGCTAAAGCTACAAAAAAGTCAAAACAGTCCCTGCCCTCCAGGAACTCAGTCTCCTAGGAGAAACAATATACAATCAGCTAGGTACAAGCTACAGAGGATAAACTGGAGATAACCCCAGAGGGACAGTACTAACATTGAGGAGGACTGAGAAATGCTTCTTGCAGAAGATGGAATTTTAGCCAAGAATTAAAAGAAACCAAGAGAAAAAGATGAGTGTGGAGAGAATTCTAGGCATGGAAAATAGTCAATAAAAATGCAAAGAGTAGAAGATGGAATGCCATAGATGAAGGAGAGCAACGAGGCATTGTGACTGGATCATAGAATGCGTGGTAGAGAGGAAAGTGGAAGAACCCTGGAAAGATAGGAAGGGGGAGAGAGTAGAGGTCTTTAAAAATCAAAGCAAAGATTTTATATGTGATAATGAAGGTAATAGTGAGCTTCAGGTGTTATTGAGGAAGGAGGAAGAATCAAACTTATGCTTTAGAAAGATCAATTTGACATCTGAGTGGAGGACGGACTGGAAGGAGGAGACACTTGAGGAAGGGAAACCAACCTGAATGTGATTATAATGGAGATGAGGGCTTGTACAAAGGCAGGGGACAATTTTAGAAGAAGGAAGGTATGTTGTGAAAGTAGAAGTAACAAATTGGCAACAGATTGGTTATAGAGGGATGACGTAAGAAAGAGTGTGACGAGTTGACTTGGGTTGTGAGCCTGAATGACCAGGAAGATGGTGGCAGTAAGGAATGACCACAGAAGTGGCATACCATTCATTATCAAGGATAACAAAGACCAGGGAAATAAAAGGCCTGTTCCACATCGAGTGATGGCTGATTGTTGGGCAACCTGAGAGTTACACTGGTGTCCAAGAAATATTTTAGGAACTGAAGGAAGAGGGCATTGAGGTGACTCAGTGGATAGAGAGCAGGCCTGGAGCCTGGGCTCAAATCTGGATTCAGACACCTGCTAGCCATGCAACCCTACATTAGTCACCTAACTTTTAGTGCGCTTCTGCCTTGGAACCAACACTTCTTATTAATTCTAACATAGAAGAAGTTAAGGGTTTATTTTAAAGAAAACTGAAGGAAGGTTTCAATTATTGAGTGGATTCTTCATGAAAGTTACAAAAGGACATGTATAAGAATTATAAAAAGTAAGAACACATGAGCAGTTTGCAAAATTCATCTATAAAAGTGAAATTACAATATTTAATTACTCCAATGAACATATTAGCATGAGCCAGTGTGCTATATCATTGGAGTGTGCTTACCCATCATTGAGTTTAAGGAGCTATTAAAGCACTGGAACTTTAGAATAGGGCCCTGAAAGAATGAATCAGCGATATAGTAGTTATAAAATCTCATAGTTAGAAGAAACATTAGGAAGAATCTGTTCCATCTCTATCTAAACAGAAATACTCTACAATATTCTCAATCAGAGTTAGTAACGGGGCACCTAGGCGGTACAATGGATAGTGCATCAAGCTTGGAGACATAAAGATTCATCTTTCTGAGTTCAAATCTGGCCTCAGACACTTATTAATTATGTGACCTGGGGCAAGTCATATAATCCTGTTTGCCTCAGTTTCTTCATCTGCAAAATGAGCTGAGCAGGAAATGGCAAGTATCTCTGTCAAGAAGACCTTATATGGAGTCACAAAGAGTTAGTCATGACCAAAAGGAATGACCAACAAAATAAATTATAATATACCCATTTCCTTGATATTGAGATTGTAGAATTTAGAACTAAAAGGGAAACCAGAAGTCATCCAACTGAACATTTTATAGATAAGGAAACTGGGTCCCTGAGAAAGTAACTAGTGGTGCCATAATATGAACCTAGAGTCTCAGGCTCCAAAGTCATTGCTATTCCAACTATTCCCCAAATCAGAATATTGGGCACTACTTGGGGGAGCTAAGGATGTTTAATGGAGTAGTGCAATGGACCCCGAGTAGCCAGAGGAAGCATGGTGATACATATCACTTAGTAACAGTCATAACAGTTTTTCTAAGATCATCCCTCAATACCCAAACACATGCACATACCTATAAAATATAAATCATTCATAGATTTTCTATGTCAATGTAAGAAACTAAAATGATAATATAGTATAAATGAACACAAGAATGTATGCCATGTAATATATAACAATAAGATCATATAGATTTAAAGTTAGAAGGCACCACTTAGAGATCATTGAGTTTAACCCTTTCATTTTACAGTTGATAAAATTCAGACTTAGAGAGTGACTTGTCCATTGTCATACAATCTAGTCCTCACAGTTCTGCAATCTGAAATCCAAGCTCTCTGGCTCCATCGTAATCCAGTCCTCTTTCTACTGTACCACTATGTTCAGTTGCCATTTGTAGAGAGTTATTTTGAATATACAACCATTTATAATATGAACCTACCTCTAAGTTACTTAAACAATCTTTCAATTTCCCAAATATTTAGTAGGAAAAGAATATATACTTTTGAAACCCAAGTGCCTGGGGGAGATATTAGATCTCTCTCTTCAAACTTACCTTAATTTTGAATTTGATTGGAATCTGTGAAAATCCCTTTGAGAAGTCTTTATATTGGGGGCCAACAATGCAACTCAGTGGATTGAGAAACAGGACTAGAGACAAGAAGGTCATAGTCTCAAATCTGGCTTCAGACACATTCTAGTTATGTGATCCTGGGCAAGTCACTTAACCCCAATTGCCTAGACCTTACCACTCTTCTGCCTTGGAATTGATACACAGTATTGACTCCAAGATGGAAGGTAAGATTTAAGAAAAAGCCATTACATAAATCATTTGCCTATGGCATTTTTGTTCATAGAAATATGCACTCGGTTTCAGCTACCTCTCAGTTACCTACATGACAGTGGTGTTGTGAGGAAGGACTTTGTTAACCTTAAAACACTGTATGAGCAAGAGTTACCATTATTATACTTACTTAAGCACAGTATTTATAGTTATTTTTATTCTTTGATTCTGAATCTTGGGAGATAAGAGAAATCTCCTTTGAAATGTTAAGTGTTTTTTTCTCACCAAAACACAACATTTATGTTCCTCTGTCTCATTTATTTCTAGTTATTCCGCCCCCTCCCCATCCTTTTCAGGTTCCCCATTTCCCCCTTCTGGGTTGACAGTCACAAATTAAGCCTTCATGCAAAATTGCCCACACAGGTGTTTAAAATCAAAGAACTTTCACAGCCCCAAAGCTTTCACTTGCTGCCAGCGTATAATTTATTCTGACCCCTGAACTCCATGTTGGTGTTCTCTCTTATTGTAGGCTCTGCATCCACTGAGCTGTGAGTACAAGATGGACAATGTAACCAGAATGGTGGTGTGTGACCTGGGGAACCCTATGGTGGCTGGAACAAATGTAAGAAAAAACCAGATGTGGTGGCTGATTTCTATCTAATCGAATTTTAAGGGAAGTTAGTGGAACACTACTTCATTAGCACTTGGCTACTTAATAAGCAGAGGCTAAAACAAATTACTCATTTAGATGCGAAATTATTAAATAAGATCTAGCATCATTTTCTACAAAGAGTAAAAGAACTGGTGTCAAGAACACAAAAGGAAAATCCTTTTATATTCTTCTTGACATCAAGAATCTATTTTCTGGTTCAGATTTATCTTCAAATTAGTTCTACTTGCAAAACTTAGGTTAGAAACTCAATTTTTAAAAACCCGGATATGTCTGAGCCCCTTTCTTGGGTCATCTCCACTTAATTACGCAACCTGAATGGAGGCATCAAAGCTGGTTGGCAAACCAGGGAGCTTCCCTCTCTTCCATTCTTATAGAGAAATTTCAAACATGATTTCCCAATTGATGTTTGAGGTACCTTTTCCATATGTGAACTAATAAACATTTGTTGTGATAATTTTCATGTATTATATTAATTTTCAACTTGACAAACAGGATGGATGATCCCAAGTCTCCTTCATTATTCATCGTCTTCTGGGAATTAAGTCAAAAGAAATGGGATAGAGGGAGCAAGCTTGTCTTCCTTGAGATTTCAAATGTCATTTAAAAAATGAAATGTTTTTAAATAAATAATTTTTCAAGTAAGTTTTTAAATTCTGAAGACTATATAGATATTCAATATTGAATGGAACCATCATCTTAAAACGAAAGTACATAGTCAGGAAAGGATATTTGAACTACCAAACGGAAAATTTTATAGCACAATTGTGTTTATGAGCCAGTTAATGGGTGTTCTACCTAGTAGTTCAAGAAAAATCTAGCCACCTAGTTTGAGTGAGAAACCCTTCCTAAGACCATACAGGAAAGAAATAAAGTCACTCCTCTTCAGCATCTGCAGGTCATTAGTTTCCCACTCTTGTGTTAGTATTAAATCCAGACCGAGAATAAAGTGAGATCTTTAAAACCTGGGGAAATTCTTTACCTGAAGTAGGGAAAATAAGGATAAGAGTTGTCATACCACGAGCATATAAAGGGGAGCAGAGGTGGGACAGAATATGTTCTCAGAGTTAAATTTGAAGTCAAAATGACTTCAGGTAAAGAGAATAAAAAAATGAAGTCAATCCTTTTGATCACCTAAAGAATCTTAAGAAACCAAGGGATAGAATTGTTTATATCAGTTTGCCTATGAAGATTACTGAAGAAGAAAACTACTTTCATATCTTATTTTTATAAGAGCTCTGACCACATCCAATTTCATTGTATTGCTTTCTCTTGTAACACTTTGGCATATTTGCCTGCCTATTTTGTGTCTTTAAAAGACGTATATTTTATCTTTTTATCTTTTATATATTTATTATATTCTATATATTTATAATATATAACATATAATTCATTTTATATATTTACATACTTACATTTTATATGTGTGTCTATATACACACATATATGTGTTTGTATTAATTAGAATTTTGTACCTTGGACTTCATCCCCCAGAAGTCCTTCAGTATTTCCCTTAATTCCTTTTCATCTCTCTACCATGCTGCACAGTCACGTTTTGTATACAGTTGGCTGTGGGGAAGTCTGCCTCGTTCTCTTTTAGCAACCACAGCTGGGTTTAGCTAGCTTTTTTTTTTTTACTGTAGTTATTATCAATAAACTTTATTAAATATAAAACTTAGTGATTGCATATTAATTTTAAACTTGACATGTCCATTGATTACAGTGTAATTCTATAGGTAAAGACACTATGAGAAGTATAAGGCATTATTCAAATATAAGTTATTCAATCCCAGTACTTTAAAGTTATTTCTATGAGGGCAAAACCTAAGTTGCATTAAATTTTGTCCTTTAGCTCATTATAGTACTTTTTACGATAGGCAATAAGAAGAGAAGTGTTATGCATGTGCTATATATAACTGTTATAAGGATTTCTAAACCCTTATTGATTATTGGTATAGGATGGTAATGCCAATATTTAGGTCCTATGTGGACAGGCTGTTGGATCTGACTGTTTGAGGAAATGGCTTCTCAGATCGGCCTAAGAATTCTGGCTCAGCCAGTTGTATAAAAATGTACATTTTTATTATGGTTAAAAAAAACTAAGGAAAGGCATAGTAATAGAAACTAGTGGGAAAAAATTCTTATGATGTATAAGTTCCTAAGCTAAATGTTCTTGCTCCAACCACCCAAATCTGATCTCTTTCTTCTCCAACAGAGTTGAGGCTACTCTCTCTTCCTATTTTATCTAAACCCCAAAAAACCTTAATCTATCTATCCTATCTAAATTATACACAAGAGAAATAAGTCAGGTCTCTCTCTGCTGTATAGATGTACAAACAGCTTGAATCTCCACAGCCTTCTCCACTCGCCCAACAAACCTGTTAGGCTTGCACTGATGTTTCACTAACAACCTCCTTCACTTATCAGATCTTGGAGATAAATATTTGATGTGAAAATACTGAGATTTTTCAAATCTCACAGGGCAGCTCTTTGGACCTCCTTTCAGAACAGGATTAGCCCACAGAATTCAAAGTCAGTTGGGTAACTGTCTCCCAAAGCACTCTGGGAAAATTCTTTCTTACCCATAAATCCATCTGAGATTCTATTCAGATTTTTAAAAGAAACCTAGCTTATAATCTCTTATACATCTATCAATAACTTAAGCTACTTACTCTATTTCCTAATGAACTCTTAATTAATAAATGATTCTTACTTAATAAATAATTCTCTACATAATTTTATTTGATCTTTGCATCAAGTAATAACCATAATAAATAATTCTAAACACACTACCAGTTAATCAATTTCCTAAAAATATTAGGCAATTTTTTTCTAGCAAAAAACTCCATAAAAAAACAAAGAATGTCAGGGTTATTTTTGAAATCTAGTGTTTAATTCTAGTTATGAACAAAAGATTCCAATAATTCCACGCCATCAATCTTTCATGGTTCTCCAGTATTGATTTTAATTCTTGTTAACAATAGAACAGTTTACCTTTCAAACTGGGCAGCTAAATGTCATAGGAGATAGAGTGCCAGGCCTGAAGTCAGGAAGGCTTGAGTTCAAATCTAGTCTGAGACACTTACTAGCTATGGGACTCTAGGCAATTCACTTCACCCAGTTTCCTCGTCTATAAAATGAGCTGGAGAAGGAAACAGCAAATCACATCAGTATCTGTGCTAAGAAATTTCCAAATAGGATCATAAAGAGCTGGACATGCCTGAAATGACTGAACAATAACAAAAAATAATTGTTCAAAATAGAGAGCTAACCATTACTAGAAGTGTTTAAGAAGAAGCTGAATGTTTGACTGTCAGGGATAGTATGTAAGACATCCATAAATTGGGAGAAAAAAGTGACTTTCTACTTATAAGATTCTGTCATGACTGAGTCTCATATCTGATTCTTCTCTAGTATTCACTAGGCCTCCGATTTGCCGTTCCACGTCTTAAAAATACCAATACAAGCATTGACTTTGATCTCCAAATCAGAAGGTAAGACATTTTGTCAGTAAGGGACTATAAAATTTTGAACTAAATACTTTTAATCCTTTGTTATTTTATTTTAATTCTTCTTTTAAAAACTCTGGGTGGCAAAAAAGAGTGGCCAAAGTTTTCTTCAACCATCCATCCAAGACAGGAGTTCTTTACCTGAAGTCCATGGATAGTCCATGTGGGTTGATGAATTTAGAACTTTTAATATTTTCATAACTTGTATTTCAAAATGAATTGGTTTCATATTATGAGAAGAGATCTACAGGTTTTACCATATTGTCAAAAGAATCTAGAAGACCAAAAAATAAATAAAAAAATAAAAGTTTAAGTAGACCTCTGGAGGAGTTTCCCTACTTTGGTTAATATTTTAATAAAGACTTTTTTTCAGTATTTATTGGTAGTGCTTGAATTGACCTAAGGGACCATCCTATGGAGCACTCTAATCAGTTGCCATTCCTAGCTCCTGTCAATGTGTGTCTAAAGGAAGAAAGGAATCTCATTGTCAGACCAGGCTTTGGCCCAATTATGAAGTAGGCAATCTGCCTCTCTCCTTCCCCTTCCACATTCCTCCTCTTTTTCCATATCCTGATGCCCTTAGCCTTCCGACCAAGGATCTACCTTGAATCCATCCAACTATTAATTTATCTTCAATTAAACAATAAATCATGGTACAACCTTTTCCCAAGGAGTAGTTTCATTTTAATAGAAGAGATTGAAGCCAAGAAAAACCTCTAAGACAGTGGTTCCCAAACTTTTTTGGCCTACCGCCCCCTTTCCAGAAAAAAATATTACTTAGCACCCCCTGGAAATTATGAAACTATTTGTTAAACTCAAAATAGAATGTAATACAAAAAAAGTGTAGCCATCACCACTTCCCCTGGATTGCTGCAACACCCACCAGGGGGTGGTAGCGCCCACTTTGGGAATCACTGCTCAAAGACATGAAAGGATGGGTATTTGATGGCAGAGTTTTAGATATCATACAGATGAGGAAAGAGAAAAAAATCGAGAGGCATCCCTGATCACTCCCAGAACACAATATATAGGCAGATGCCTTTGCTTCTTACTACTGAGACTGGTCCTGTTCAAGTCTCTGAGTTTATTTAAATTTATTCTCTTTCCTTCCATTCTGTTCTTTCATCCTGAGAAATGTAAAGAACTATGCTCTATGCCAGAAGGAACTACAGAGAGCAATGTAGTATCTCAACATGTCTATACACTGAATAAATATGTATTAATGATGAATAAGGGCTAGTCTCTTATTCCTTACATGCCCTTGATTATGTGGCTAATAGAGTGGTCTGTAGCTTTCATTTAGCTCTGAAGAAAACTGCAGAGTCCAGATTTTCAACTAGGATTCCATAGTGTGAATTATGTGACTATTACATAATGAATTTCCTTAGAATATCCAAAGAAGAGTTCTTTCCATGTTCTAAGGAAATTCATGGCATAATAGATGAGAGATCAAATCTCAGAGTCAGAATTGGTTCATTTCAAGAGTATATTCTGACACGTCATGACTCTGTGGCTCTAGGCAAGTGACAACCTCCCAATACTCTAGGGCAGTGATGGGCAAACCTTTTAAAGAGGGGACCAAAGGAAAGGAAATGCTCAAACGTCAGTCTGTTTCTAAGGCAATTCTTTTGAAGTTTCATTGTTTTGTGTCCTACTCAGATTGAGAATTCGTCAGATTGGGAATAATGTCACCCGGCCTGATAGAACATTTTAGGGGGCCCCACATCTGGCCCACAGGCCGTAGTTTGCCCATCACTGCCCTAGGTATATCTCTGAAACAAAGCCTTAGAGAAGTGTTGACCTCCATTGGCAGAGGGAGTTCCCTCACCTGCGTGTTCCCTCTACCAATGAAATCACAAGTATTTTTCTTATTGCTTCATAAATAATATAAAACTATATTGATGAAGGTCATTTAAAAGAAACAGAACCAGTGAATGTGGAATGGTCTGTTGAGGTTGTTCAGCCAAGACTGTACCCAAGACTACTGGGTTCCTCTGCAGTTATGAATGATTTCCAAGATGAAGGAATCTTATACCTTGTCTTACATTCCCTTTCCACTAACTGTCAAACTTTAGTCAGTAACCTAAGACGTTTCTGCTGTCATTGATTCTTATTTGTATTCTCTTTGGCAATCAGATGCCAGAGTAAAGTGGGCTGTGGAGGTGGCATTTACCAATTATCTTATTAAATTTCCTGGATGTATAAGGAACAAGCATTTTCAGTCAAAGCCCAGAAGGTGCTATATTATAACATTTCAGGTCAATCCCCTAGTTATGTCACTCGTATCTAAAATAGCTTCCTAGAGCTCTGGTTCCCTGGGTAGATGTCCTCTTCATCAATGGGTTGCCCAAGTAAAGGAATATCCTTTTAGAAAGAAAGCCTAGGAGGCAGCTGGGTAGCTCAGTGGTTTGAGAGCCAGGCCTAGAGAAGAGTTGTCCTAGATTCAAATCTGACATCAGACATTTCCCAACTGTGTGACCCTGAGCAAATCACTTAACCCCCATTCCGCACCCTTACCATTCTTCTGCCTTGGAACCAATACATTGTATTGACTCCAAGATGGGACGTAAGGGTTTTTATTTAAAAAAATAATAAAGAAAGTCTGATGCAGAGAAGAAAATAATTATAATTCATCTTTCTCATTCATAATTATAACATGTATATAATAAACAGCAAAGTTAGTAGATATTATTGAGTGATCAATCATTCTAGAACTTGATCATTCTAGGAGCCTTCTCCAATGCCTTTCTGTTGAAATTTTTATTTTGATCATGGCTGCTCTCACCCAATGCTAAATTAAAAACTGAAAACAAAACAGCTATTCTTTTCATATTCACTTCTACCTAAAAGGATTTGCCTTGATTCCCTTGCTTCTTTAAATGCTGTAGCAACATGTTACTATCCCAGAATAGTCTCGAAAAATGAAGAAAAAAAACCATGATATTGACAACCAACAAATCATCAAAAACGGATTGAACTCCTCATCAAGAAATCTGAATTCTAGTGAATCTTCACTCTTTTCCTAGTTTTTTAGCACTGCTTCCTCATTTATGAAATGGAGGTTCCAAGTCCCTTTCTAGCTCTCCTATTCCATGATTAAGTGAAAAATCAAAAGGAGGGGGTTCAAAGACACATTTTGAATTCAAGGAAGCACTTGTGGATTGAACTGTCATGAGAGAAATGAACATCTACTCATATACTATTCTTTTTTTTTTTTTAACCCTTACCTTCCATTTTGGAGTCAATACTCTGTATTGGCTCCAAGGCAAAAGGGTGGTAAGTGCTAAGCAATGGGGGTTAAGTGACTTGCCCAGGGTCACATAGCTGGGAAGTGTCTGAGGCCAGATTTGAACCTAGGACCTCCCATCTCTAGGCCTGGCTCTCAATCCACTGAGCTACCCAGCTGCCCTCTCATCTACTATTCTGATAGATTCTCAAGATATGAATAAGACTAGTGATAAGGTTTGATTTTAGCTTAAACAAGTTCAACCAAAACCAAATTAAACCAAATGTTTAAAAATCAAATGTCAAATCTCAAAGGGACAATCCTTAATGCCATTCCCCACATATGGAAGCCTTGGTCCCTACCTAGATGAAAATTGGCTTTCAGAGTAATTAATCTGAAATATTTTTGTTACCAAATGTTTTAGTTAAAAGGCCTTTCTATTGCTTTTACTCTGTGATACATGAAAGCGTTTTCCTCCCAGCATAATGAGGTTCACATATGTCTCTCTCTCTCTCTCTCTCTCTCTCTCTATATATATATATATATATATATATATATATATATATATATATATAT